>NC_051178.1:112915272-113261939 GCF_013339695.2 Rhipicephalus sanguineus
GGTGAACTGTGTTTCAAGTTAAAGATTACGATTACGCTTTCTGATGTCTCTCTCTCTGCCGCAACTGCGCACCACATCCAACCTTCTGTGGCGTGCGCAGCTCATCTAGTCATACAGAGCGTTTTGTATGTAGTTGAATTCGTCGTATTTTCACCCTTTTCACATGATATCATCTTGGGCTGGGACCGCTCATCATGCCGTCGTTGACTGTGCGCGTGTCGAACTACAGTTGCCAACGATGCGTGAACTGCCGATGTATGACAGCAATTAACGAGTCGTCATCGTTGCGGACACTCACACCCCTCATCTGTCCTCAGTTCCTGTGCCGCTCTCTTGCGACGGAGCGCCCTCCATCACTGCCCTGTTTACCCCCTCCGAAGCCTTCAGCTCTCGCAAGAGCTTCCTTCTCCCATTTGCAGTTGTCACTATAGAAATCTCTTGCGGCGCCATTGTATCACGAACCCGTTTTCTTCCTCAGCCAAATTATTTCGTGGCGACCTCATAGGTCGCCTTCAGGAAATAGTTTCTGCTTACTCTAGCCACCTGCCTGATGGTTCGACAACTCCTCACGTCAGCAGCATTACCTCTTATACCAACACCACTTCATCTCTCGAGGCGTTACTTTCATCGATTGATTCTAAACCCCCGCTGCTCAGCGTACCCAACTCTCGGCGCTACTCGATCGCTTCTAGACGTCATTCAACCATACCCAACGTTCACTGGGCCGCGCGTCAGCCATCGTTCACCACATTGACACCGGCACCCATGCACCTTTGCGCCAGCGTCCATATCGAGTCTCGCACGCTGAACGCCGGGTCATTGACGAGCAGGTGAACGACATGCTTCAACGTGGCGTAATACAACCTTCACACAGCCCTACGACTTCCCCGGTGGTACTGGCAAAAAAAAAGGATGGCAGCATCAGGCTGCGTTGATTGTAGGCGTCTTAATAAGATCACGCGAAAAGATGTTAATCCGCTGCCCAGAATCAGCGACGCTCTCAGTTACCTGCAAGGAGCGGAGTTTCTTTCCTCTTTAAACCTTCGATTGGGCTACTGCCTGGTTTCTATGAATGAAGCCGACCACCCCAAGACTGCGTTTTTAACTCCTGATGGTATGGGATAAGAGTTAATAGAGAGTATCTCAGTAACCTGCCTTTCGCTGATGACATTGCATTGATGAGGAACGCGGGAGACGAATTACAGCTCATGATTACTGAACTGCATACGGAAAGTAGAAGAGTATGTCTGAAAATAATATGCATAAAACTAAAGTAATGTGGAACAATCTTGGCAGAGAACAGCACTTTGCGATAGGTGGCGAGACATTGGAAGTTGTAAAGGAGTACGTCTACTTAGGACAGGTAGTAACCGCGGAGCCGAACCATGAGAGTGAAATAACTAGAAGAATAGGGATGGGATGGGGCTCATTCGACAAGCATTATCAAATCATGAATGGTAGTCTACCACTATCCCTTAAGAGGAGGTACATAACAGCTGCATCTTACCGGTACTTATCTACGGGCAGAAACCTGGAGAATTACAAAGAAGGTTCAACTTAAAATGAGGACGACGCAGCGAGCGATGGAAAGGAAAATGATAGGTGTAACCTTAAGAGACAGGAAGAGAGCAGAGTGGGTCAGGGAACAAACGGGGGTTAAGGATGTCATAGTTGAAATCAAGAAGAAGAAATGAGTATGGGTCGGGCACGTAGCACGTCGGCAGGATAACCATTAAGGGTGACTTAATGTCATTAAGGGTAGCTGAATGGATTCCAAGAGATGGCAAACGCGTGAGGGGGAGAGAGAAGATTAGGTGGGTACATGAGATTAAGAAGTTTGTAGGTATAACGTGGCAGCAGAAAGCACAGGACCGGGTTGATTGGTGGAACATGGGAGAGGCCTTTCCCCTGCAGTGGGCGTAGACAGGCTGATGAAGAGGATGGTTATGATTGTACGTGTTCAACGTGATGCCGTTCTGTCTGTGTAATGTGCCTTCCACCTTAGAACCTCTGATGGACAAAATCCTTAGAGGCCTAAAGTGGAACACCTGCCTGTGCCATCTGGATGACGTCGTCGCTTTTTCGAAGGACTTCGACTCCCACCTCAGTCGCTTCGCAAGCGTCCTCATTTCCCTTGCGAACGCCGGACTGCAGCTGAACTTGAAGACGTGCCATTTTGCCGCGCGCCGGCTTACCATTTTTGGCACGTTGTTAGCAAGGATGGTGTCCGTCCCGATCCTGCCTTTGCCAGGGCATCTACACTAAAAGAACTGCGTAACTTCATAGGCCTCTGTTCGTACTTTCGCGTATTTGTGCGTAAGCTTGCGACAATAATCGCCCCGTTAACCATCTTAGCCATCTTGGCATGCTCTTCCGCTTGCTACAAAGCATTCGCCCCTTTACGCCATCTTCTGACATCCCCACTTATCCTACGCCACTTTCAGCCGGACGCTCCAACCAAAATCCACACGGAAGCTAGTGGAGGAGGCCTCGGCGCTATTCTTGCCGTACACACCAAATGGCAACCACTGGGTAACCGTCGCTGTGGGCCACCTCACGCGCTAGGTCGGCTTGCTTATCCTTCGAAAGCTCGTTCTTCGGCATAGTGGGCCTCGCGAGCAACTCTGTGACAGCGGACGTTCCTTCACATCCGAAGCTGTAGAAGCCCTTCTCCGCGAATGCAACGTTTTACATTACACTACCGCATATCATCCGCAAGCCAACGGGATGACGGAGCGCTTCAATCGCACACTCGGCGACATGCTCTGCATGCATGTTTCCGATGACCACACGAATTGGGACTGCATACTGTCGTTTGTTACGTATGCTTACAACAGCGCCATTAAATCTACTGCGGGATTCTCTGTTCTTCCTGCTTTGTGGTCGGTAACCTTCCCCTTTCTTGGGCAATATTCTTCTGTATCCCCCAGACCCTTCAGAATCTACGACTCTACTTATGCCGAAAAATGTCGGCAACTCGCACGCTCGCGTACCACGCACGACCAGGCCCGCTAGAAGCACTCTCATGACCGAAACTTATCTCCTTCGCCACATTCACCTAGAACAATCGTGTGGCTCCGCGTACCTTATCTGCCCCCGGCCTTTCCACAAAGCTCGTGCCTAAGTACGACGGTACTTACCGGGTCGTACGCCAGACTTCACCGGTCAACTACGTTATTGAGCCTATTAAGCCATCTATGCATCAATGGCCCCGCGGGCGCGACACTGTTCACGTTGACCGATTAAAACCTCACTTCGACCCACCAGTATTACCTCTGCCAGAGGGCGCCACGATGGTTTCTTTTCCACCTGGTAGTGATTGGGCTGATAAATACGGTTACTTGTGGAGAAACGACGAAGAACACGGTCGTTGTGGTTGGTGCTTGTGCTCGTGCTGGCTCCGTTTTGGGAACTGACTGCTTTCCCGTTTCTCTCCCATCTATCAAACGCTCACCGCACCTAAACCATTAAACGTATACTATCATTTGTTTTTCCATAGAACAAAAAGCAAGAGATTCTCTTGTTCCCGGGCTGCCTTTGCTATGACCTAAATATGTATGTATATGAGCGTTGATTTTGAGCAAGCAAAAGCCTGCCCTAGATTCATAAATTCAACATCACAAGATTCACTCGCTTTTGCCACTCAATTGTACTCAACTACGCATGTTGGCTGTTGCGCTTCAATTGCCTTGTTTGGGCCGACTTAGCGCTGTTCCTAATATTCATAATGTACATTGGGCCAGTCCTGTTGTCAAGATTTTATTGACAACTTTTCATAGTTGATGAAGCATCCCTAACACAGGATGTTCCTAGACGACGAATTCAGCACAGCTCTCTTCATCATAGGGAATCCCTTCATCACTACAGATGTTCTTGTACTCGAGCATGCAATCTTTCGGTACATCGTCGAAATGGTCCTTCGTAGTCCACAATACGCACTCTGTGAAAAGGAGAATAGAAAGACAGACATTACGACACAACAGGGCAACCCCTATCAACAACATCTTTGGCAACTCCGTACAAGAATAGGTGAGAGGATACAAAAGTCCAACAGGAATACACTGCGCCCCAGTTCGCTTCACAGCGAAGAGCACCTATGTCTGTTATATGAACGTGTGTGACAGAATGCCAGAGAAATTCATTATGCCAACGCTGCAAAGTAGTTCTTTTTCTGGTTTATATGTCTTTTCTTACTCTACTGCGGGGGGGGGGGGGGGATTGGGTGGGTAGCACAATGTGTAGGAGGGCAAGTTGAGTTTTTCAAGCGATGCTTTTTCTAACTCACAGATATCGGCGGTAGTTGTACGCGGAAAACACTTGGCTGGCAAGAGTACACACATGAAGCCCCCGAAGGTGCACATGTCACATGCGCATGGACCATTTCCCAATAAATAATGCTCTCTCTGTAGTGGGCTTATTGGTGATCTGTTCCTGAGACGGTAATGTGATCTTTTAACGAGGTCCCTTGTCATTTCACGTTGCCAAAGTTCATGGTTGCTTGGATATAAACGCATGATCGCCGTTGTTGTGTGTAGCAATTGAAGTGTTGCGCTGTTAAGCACATGGGTAGAGGTCCAATTCCCGGCATGGAGGAAGGAAACAGCTAGGAGGCATCATTTAGCAATACGAAATACAGAAAAGGAGAGTGAGAGAAAGAGCGAAAGAAAGAAGGCAAGATAGAAAGAAAAGCACTTGGTCAGGCACGCCCACGCCAACCTTCGCTTGCCACCATTCCTGCGGTAGGAGAACGGCTCCTGAATTTTTTAATTGCGAAGCATTTCTTAAAGATCTACGGCGAATCTGAGCGTATCTATCTATCTATCTATCTATCTATCTATCTATCTATCTATCTATCTATCTATCTATCTATCTATCTATCTATCTATCTATCTATCTATCTATCTATCTATCTATCTATCTATCTATCTATCTATCTATCTATCTATCTATCTATCTAGCCGCTTACGACTTTCTGCTCTCCTTGCCGTTTTGTTAATAGGATGTATGCGGAAACTGGTATGGCGATACACTTCTGTATGACGAACATATGTGACAAGTTGTAACATGAAAATGATGATATGCACGTCATGTATGGCATGATTTATATGCCACGTTCATGATGCGCTTGCGGCCGTTTCGCTAGCTCTATATACACCTAAATTCGTATTAGGCGACGTGACTGTATGACGAATACATATGACAGGTGGTAACATGAAAATATTGAGATGCATGTCATGTACGGCATGATTTGCATGCCACGCTCATTTCGCACGCGCGGCCGTTTCACTAGCCTGATATAGAACAAAATTGGACTTGCGCTACGGGATTGTATGGCGAACATAAATGACCGGCAGTAACATGAAAATAATCGTAGGCATGTCATGTACGAGGTATTTAACATGCCACGCTCATGCTGCACTCGCGGCCGTTTCGCTAGCTTTATATACACTGTTAAGCCGTTTAATGGACGGCATTTTGCGCAGAGGCTGCTGTGGAGAGAATAAACTAAATGAATTTCTCAGAAAAAACGAGACTGAGGCAAAGAAAGAAATCTCACAGGATCCCTAATGCAATCGTCTTAGACTACTCGAAGGCAAAAGCCATCTTCTGCTCCTTTTTCTTCTCAGTCGATCTATTTCTTCTCCTCCGCCCTCTTCCGAAAGCTTTCTGCACCTCACGTGGTTTTGTACTGTCTCCGTGATGTGCGGACCTTTGATCAAGCGACGATGGTATGTAGTGACGCCATCCTGTTACGCCATGTTATGTGACGTCGTAATGGCGTCAAGCTGACGTCACAAATTTTACCAGTGTGGGACGCCATGATGACGTCATATCGTGACGTTATTAGGTGCTGATGATTTGATTTTCTCACTCGTGTTCAAACCAACGGTCAATTTTCGTGTTTTATAAGGCATCAAAGGCTTTCGCCTTAACAAACAAATAAATAGGCCTAATGGAACGCGTAATTCAAGCCGAGAGAGAGAGACAGAAACAACTTTTTATAGAAGTCAGACTAAGACATATAGATATTCCTCCGCCAGGAGGACCATGGCCAGCTGGTCGTCGAAGGCCGCCAGCGTTAGGAATATGGAAAGTACTATATCTAGGGCAACAACTAAGTCGATAGACAGGTGCTCTTCAGTGCGAGATGACGGTTCCACTTGAGAAGAACTTATTCTGAGTTATTATTGTACCATATTCATGTCCACTAGAAAAGGCGACACCTACATTTAGCATTATTTTCTGCGCAGCAGTTTTTTCTTAAATCAACGATCAATTAGGTAACTAATTATCTAAGGTGCATATTCTCGTCAGATATCGCAGCTGCTCCATCTCGAGAGTTCAGCAGTGGATAATTTCAATGCGAGACACTGATTGTGTCACACTCTGCAATAACCACTAAATACCATTAAGACATATCAGAGGATAGCAAGACCACGCTTTCTGTCACATATATTTCTTTAGATGTCAAGAACAGGTGTTAGCATTTTGAATCAGTATTACTCGCGCATGAAGAACGCCATCGAGATAGTTTGCGCATACTTAGATACTATGTGAGGCTTGAGCTAAGAGGTGTTCAGACTTTTTACTACCTTTTTAGGCTAATCATCACGTTATGTTTTGCGAACACCAGTGCGCACTGTCAACACCATCCAACGGATTAACCTGAATACCTTTCTTGTAGCTCAGTAAAACGGTATGCAAAACTTTTTCTTACCTGACATTTCTTCGAAGGGATATCTCATCACGGCGCAGTTTTGGTAGTCTGTGTAGTAAAACTGGGCTTCCAGAACGACGTCGTAATCTACGAAAGGTTGCGCGAAGAAAACTGTGAGCATGAATAATAAAGTAGAACGCAAGATGTGGAGTGCATTTGCATCCATCGGCCGTGGGAGTACATTGGTGTGTTTGTTGGTTCAGCACTTTCAAAACAACATTACTTTCCACTATACTAAGATGAAGTAAGAATGTTTATGTAAATAAGATTCACCCCGAAAGTGAAATGAGAAAACAATGTAACGCGTGCGGTGGCATCAATGATATCAGGTACATGCTGGCGGGCTGCCCCGCGGCTGTCGTCTACCCCGAAGAAAAGTGACTTCACTGGCAGAAGATGGCATGAAGTTCTCCATATCAACAGCAACTGCGGGATCTCCAGAGGGCCCACGACAGCGGCATAAGGCTCAGCCTGACGGTCGGCACACTCTCTCTGGTCGTAGTTGCTCGGCTTTTTATACAACTACGAGATATTGCAGCGCACAAAACAAACGGACGGTAGAAAAGCGGAAAGAACGAGCGCTGAACTTACAACAAATTTAAGAGCGATAGCTCTAAAATTACAGTTCTCCTCTTGCTACAAATCGACAAAAGGATTTTGCGTCTGCTTTAATTAATATTGATGCTCAGTCAACACACGCACAGTGGGGATGGAAAGAAACACGCTCACCGAGGCGCGCGGTTTTCATCACGCCCCGACCTTGTTGCCAATAAAAAATTCCTCGCTTCGCCATTGACGCGGAACTGTGGCTTCTTTATTACCATCTAGGCTTAAATCGTTCGAAAACAAATGCCAAACAGTGGGGAATGTTTATTCCGCACTGTTCGTGTTTCTTTCCATCTCCCCTGTACGTCGTGATAACAACGGGAATGTAATGTCTTAATTTGCTGTCCTCTCCCGCACACCAACCTCCATTGTTTGGCGAGTCACGTGACTCCTGTGACGGCAGTACGAAGAGAAATGGGAACAGCAGGCTGCTGCCTTTTGTGCCCTGGCGCCGAGGTGCTGGACCACGCCGCGGCATGTTTTCCACGCTACATGCTGCGATATCTCAACAAGCTTGGTTTAAGCGCGTTTAATTACGCCGTTTTTATTGGTTAAATTACACATATATAAACGTTGTCCGACACAGTCGCCCTCATGTGGACATACGTAGATACGCGGACCCTTTATCTGAAAGCTTTACGGATGCCACGCTTACACAATACTGCCTGGGATGGGAAATATGCTCCGCTTCAATTAATTATCTTGTGACATGTGGTTTGCTCTTTTTCACGACAGAAGTGCTTTCCAGGTCGGCTGAGAAATCGAAGCCGCGATCGAAAACATGTTGGCAGGCCTTAATCAGCTCAAATTGGCTAACACAGGCGCACTGACACAGCAGCAGCCACAACACCAAAGCCCCGTTGCACAATTACCACTCCTAGTTAGAGGTGAGGGACCTAACAACAATACTAGCTTAGATCAACGACCCCCAGCGGGGGGCCCAATCAGAACACACGGACAACGTGCAGAAACTCCTATGCATTCATGATGGCCAGCGACCAAATTTTGATCTGGCAATGGAACTGCAGAGGGTTCCGAGCTAAAAGGCGTGATCTCGAATATAGGATCCATCATTCTACACTCAAACCTGATGTTATTGCGTTACAAGAAACTGGCGTAAACTCTAAGCTTGTTGGCTACACAACCTTCAATACGACAGTGGCGGAAGGCACTAATCCCTCCACGGCACTCATGATACATAGAAAGCTCACCGCTAACACGATAGATCTCGCAATCGAGGATATAGCCTACAACTTCCTAGAAATCCTCCCCAAGAAGAAAACTTACCCAACCCTGTACATCCTAAACGCATATCACCCACCAAAGAACAGAGGCATCGTCGCCTCTAAACTTATTGTAAAGGCGCAGAAACATGCCAGAAGCTCACCACTAATCATAGTAGGTGACTTCAATGCTCACCATCCCGCATGGGGCTATAAGTCTTGTGACAAGAAGGGGACCAGCCAATGGACAACCTCCCTAGAGCTGGGCTTAACCCTTCTCACAGACCCTGAGCGCCCCACCCGAGTAGGTAACAGCATCTGCCGAAACACATCACCTGATCTAACATTCATCAAAAACATAGAATTCGCCAAAGGGGAAAACACAGAAACTAATGCAGGCAGCGATCATTACATCATAGCCACCACATTCCCACTCAGTAAAATGAAGAAAGGGAAATTCAGAGTGAAACATACTAATTGGGACACTTTCAGAGATATTAGAAATGAGAGAGAACCCACCGAACTCACAAACTTGGAATAATGGACATCCAATCTAATCGAAGACGTGAACAAAGCCACCACCGAAGCCGAGATCGAGGAGGATCACCCGGCCCCCGACTCACGGCTTATACGCCTGTGGGAGGCTAGGGAAAGTATTCAGAAAAGATGGATGACACAAAAATACAACAAGACCTTACGAAAGAAGATAGCTCGAATCGACAAAGAAGTCGAGGATTATACAAAAGCGTTGAGTCGAGAACACTGGCACCAAATGTGTGACCGGCTCAATGGCCAATTAGCTAACAAGAACTCTTGGTTTTTACTCAGACATCTGATAGATCCCGAACAAACGAAATCTAACGCAAGTAAAAACCTGCAGAAACTCATCCATTCCTATCCTGGGGAGGAGAATGAGCTAATACAGGAACTACAAAGCAAATACTTCAACACCAACACGGACATGCCCACTCCGGCTAAATATGAAGGAGAAATCAATCCAGCTTTAGATAGCGATATAGACGAAGCTGAAGTTAGAGCAGTCCTCAATCAGATTAAAACCACTGCCGCAGCGGGGGAAGACAGAATAACAAATAAAATGCTCCGAAATTTAGATGATCACTTGATCAGCCAGATCACTAGACTATTCAACACTTACTGGGCCGATGGAAAAATTCCGCCTAGCTGGAAACATGCTACCGTCATTTTTATTCCGAAACCGGGCAAGAAGTTAGAATTGGGAAACCTTCGACCCATTTCTCTCACCTCCTGCTTAAGCAAGGTCATGGAGCATGTCATATTAATCCGACTCAACAATTACATTGAAAAAGAACACCTGCTACCTGACACCCTAATCGGCTTCAGAGAGTGTCTATCAACACAAGATATTATGCTTCAGCTGCAAAAAGACATCCTTGACCCAGGCCCAGTACGAGCCACTCGGACCATACTGGGCCTGGACGTCAGTAAAGCTTTTGACAATGTCGCGCATCAGGCCATCTTAAATGGCTTATCCCAGTTGAACGTGGGCGAAAGAACGTTCGCTTACATTTCCGACTTTCTCAGAGAAAGAACGGCCGCCATCCTACTGGGTGAAGTGCGCGGACAAAAGTTTACGCTAGGCACTAGAGGAACCCCGCAAGGTGCCGTCCTCTCGCCCCTACTCTTCAATATCACCATGATGAACTTACCACAACAGCTAAACAGGATACCACATATCAAACATGCCATATACGCGGACGATGCTACAATCTGGACAAACAACGGCTCAGACGGTGCGATAAATGACGCGTTACAGGAGGCAGCCAACATTGTGCAAGAGTATATTAGACACAACGGGTTAACATGCTCCCCCTCGAAATCCGAACTCCTAATCATTAGAAATAAAGCCAAAAAGACGCCAGGCACGGACACCCAACAACAAGCACCGATAAAAATTATGTTGGAAAGCGGTCCGGTTCCTCCGGTTCTGACCATTATAGTGCTGGGCATGCTTATTCAACATAACACGCAAAATACCATGGCCCTCAGAAAATTGCAGAACACCGCCAAACAAATTGGTGGACTGCTCAGGAGAGTGGCGAACAGACATAGAGGAATGAAGGAGATGGACTTGTGTAGGCTCATTCAGGCGTTCTTAATCAGCCGCATAGTCTACTCCTTCCCCTATTATCACCTCAGGAAATCAGACAAAGATAAAATTGAGGCTATAATTCGACAAGCGTACAAATGGGCCCTAGGTTTGCCTGTTCATACCAGCACCGAGAAGCTCCTGCAACTTGGAATGCATAACACCCTAGAGTAGCTGATCGAAGCACGCAAAACAGCACAAATAACACGACTCTCAGACACGATGACGGGACTACATATTCTGCATAAACTGAAAATTCAGCCCATACACACCACGGGAGGCAGAGCACCACTACCTCCCACAGTCAGACATCACCTACAGATCAAACCAATACCCAAAAACACCCTGGCGGGCAGACACGACGCCAGGAGAAAAGCCAGAGCAGATAGGCTTAACGAAAAGCACAAGCAAGACCAAACCGCGGTCTTCGTCGATGCCGCCAACCAGGGACACAACACATACACCCTGAGTGCCGTGGACGGAGAACTTAAAATCGTAAATGTGGCTTCCACTAGAGCCGCATCAATCAAGGAGGCCGAAGAAATGGCCATAGCGTTGGCCATTATTAATCCAACTACCCACACTGTCCTTAGCGACTCTAAGAGCGCTATTCTCAGCTTTGTAAGGGGAAGTGTGGGACTCAATACAGTCAGGGTCCTGAGAAACTTCAGTCAGAATGACAGAATCAAAATCAATCTGGTCTGGGTCCCTGCTCACTCAGGAAACCCCGGTAACGAGGAGGCGCATAAAGTGGCCCGAGGGTTAGCAAACCGGGTCGCGCTGCCCTTGGAACCGGGCCCCCCGATGGGAGAGGCAGTGACCTCCTATAACGATCTTACAAATTTGTGTAAAGATGACAGGAGAATATACCCCATACCGCACAGCAACCTCACGAGAGCGCAGGCCACTGTCCTCCGCCGAATTCAAACGAACACTCTAACCACTCCTCACCGCTTAGCGATATTCACAGGCGGAGAGGGTGACTCAACGTGCAAAAATTGCGACAAAAATGCCATAGCAAACCAAAGTCACATCCTCTGGGAATGCGAGGGCCTTCCCCCACCCAGAGAGCTTCTGCCAGCTCCCTCCGAAACGACATGGGAGACCTTAATACGGTCCCCCGACGAAAAACTGCAGAAAGCAGTCATTGCATGGGCAGAAGAGGTCGCCGCAGACAAGCGGCCAGCTCCAAACCCATGAAATTTCTTTTGAATAAAGTTGTATCCTCCTCCTACAAAATATTTTCCTTCACGCGCATTTTTTGATATTGTTAGCATGTTCACTTAACCTATGTTTGACGCAACTCTCAGTTTTGCCATCATATGCCCTTCTGCCTCTTATAGAAATTTTGGACACTGCCCTTTTTTCACAATCTACGAGGAGCCGACAGTGCTTTATGCCTGAGACTCACTGCTTCCTTGCCTCCAGGTCAGTCATTCGGCAGAGCTTTGACAGCCTGTATGGTGCTATGAGTTTAAAACAACCAAAAATCATCGATGTAGCGTAACACACAAAGAACATCCTTATCGGTAAGCGCGGTGTTGATAAAGAGAGGTTAAACTGATAGATGATAACGACTAGATCATCCTAACAACGTCAAAAAATCGTCTGAAGGAAAATATTTTGTAAACTTTCAGGCTAACCAGTGTATGACTCGTCAGGATTGCTCACTCGACTTTGAAGATACGTCCGTTTTAAAAAGAGCAAAACGCGCGTCATACAAAAAATTGTGGCAGCTGGACGTAGTCAAGCCTCGAGAAAGAGTATGTAAGCGTGGCTTCTATGGCGCTTTCACATAAAGAACTGGCGTATCTATGCATGTGCAAATGTATACATGTTTCCAATAAATGTGGTTGGATATTTGGCTATCGGCCTGGTCCTATTTGTTCTCTCCGTGTGTTTTCCCGTTGCTGTATATAGATTAAAGTGGCGAGTTGGTCACTTTCAACTCACCACTTTCAATCATCTCGTCACTTTATTCGAGTGGCGAGTTGATTTATCAGCCTGTATTCTTCAAGGAATAAACAGTTGTAAACGAGCGCCCGTCCTGTGTGTGTGTTCCTTTGTGTTTCCTTGTGGTCGTGTTTTTCAATAGTTCATTTTTGAGTCCAAATTTTAATCGAGTTCGATAGAAGCTCAGAGGTGGCCATTGTGGCAGCTTGCGCCTGTTTGAATAACTGAAACATGCATTTATGCGCACAAACACATTACCGCGTGGAAATGCGTAGCTATCCAAATGAACAACCATGTATATATGTAGTACCGATGCTCTACGTGCCTCGCTACATCTTCGCTTAGCCAACAGATACATACAGATAGAGACAGGTAAGTGATTTATTGAAGGCGAGACGGTTGACAGGGAAATTAATATCTAGTTTTCTACCCGGCACCAGGGAAGGGGATACGGGTGAAAGAAAGGAAATAACGAAAGATATAAAAAAATTATGCGAAAGTGAGGTTCAAAATGCCGCCACACATGATTAAAAAGCATGGCAGTGTACATGAGAATCTACGAAAGTATTTACAAGTTCTAGAAATAACACAACTGCCCCACATGGTAAGTTAGCGGGGAAAGGGCATGACCTCACTTCATTCACTTCCGTCTCACATAGGCATCATCCGCAACGAATATGTAACGATACTGTTAATGCTCGCGACAATTGAGTGCAGTTGCTCAATCCGCTGTCGACAACTGAGAAAGCCGCACAGATTCCCACAACCGCGCATGATGTCGTACGACTGGTGCCCTATATACCATCCTTCACCACCTAAAGCCCTTTTTCCAAATACACAGTCCATCCATAGACCATCATCAACCGAGACGATTGTTACCTTCCGACAGTGACTTGGAGTGCGCAGCCTGTAGTTGTCCCTGTGACTGTGCATCCCATCAGGACTATCCGAAACCAATATAACCACTCTCTTCTGGCAGTGGCTTGTAATGAGCATGTCAAGCCGTCCATCCGTCTCCGCATTCTATCAAGAATGTCCCAAACTAAAACAATGCTTCTCTGTCAAATGCGGCTTGGGATTTAACTGCCGGTGCTTAGCGCATCAGAATGGCTGACATTGTTGCATGTACCCATTGCGGCAGCGAGGAACCATTGACCTCCTTGTTGTTCATTCTCATCGATATTGCTCCCTGATAAAGTCAATCGCTGCAATGTGAACCAGCATCTACGACCAGCCGCAGGTGAGCAATCAATCACGTGTGTCCAAGGTACAATGTTCACATCAGAAAGAGACAGAACGCTGCTGGAATTCCTAAGCGGCATTATTGTGAATGTAATAAATAGCCTGGTGTTACCTTTCTTTCAGTTTCATTTGTGATCTCGATTACACTGAATAAGGTGTAATTTTGTGTTTTGCAAATACTATACTGCGATCTCAAACTACATCATCCGACGAATTATTGTCTAGCAAGAATAAGTATTTTATAGCGCTTGTACTTTACCTTAAGTTTTTCATTCGGATCAGTTGTTGAGCGTTAATTAGAATCCTTGAATACAAAAGTTTCGTTGCTGGTAATCTTTTCATGTGAGTAGTCAAAGTAACTTTAGCACCAAATATCAGCAGGTAGCGTAAATTATGGATATTTTAAGCTCAATATTTTGACCAAATCCGTTGAACAACAGCCCTACAGTTTGAGCAGCAATAGAGGACACAGAAATAGCTGAATTGCGCTTTAGGCTAGGTGTATCAGAAGTCATCACTTCTTGGCTCCAATGTGCTTGCACGATGATGAGAAAACTAATACAGATTCATTTTAACATCGAAGCTGTTTAAGGCAGCCGTAAAAAGAGCGCGTTTCACGAAAAGCCAGATGCGCCGTAGCCATGGGAACCAGCGACGCCGCAGCTGCTAGAAAACCTGGCATAACCTCGTGACGTCATGTCAAGTGGCGCATGCGTAGTAGAGACAACCACGCAGCTGCTACCGCTAATCCACGCCCAGCGACGGAGACACCTCGTGCAATCGAGTTTCACCGCGCTACTGCCGCTCGCTCAGATACAGCCATGGGACGCGCAAAGAAAGTACGTACTCCCGAAGGAGCAGCAGCGCATCGTGAAGCGAGGCTTGGCGCTGTACGAGAACGCCATCAAATCAGCCATCTTCGCTGTGTCGCAAGCCTTGCGCGGCCGAGTGCAAGCTTTCGCGTTTTCATTTGATGATATGTCCGGAGATTGCGAAAAGTATTGAAACCAATGTCTAAAATGTCTATGTATTGCTGAGAGTAGCTTATTTATGCATCTATTTGCAACGTAACGGGGCGATCGGAGATCTCTGTTTCGCGTTCGTTCTGGCGGTGTTCCGCCACGAAAGTGGGCGGTCCGCAGCTCTCTCCCGCCGAGAGGAAGGGGACAGCCAATCGTCAAGCGGCGAGTTTTCCGGAAGTAGACGCGCATCGTTTGTCCTCGCCAAGGGGACCGTATACTTAAAAACGAAGTGTTTCTCGCCTTTTAATAAATACACCGTTTTCTTCTCAAGCTCAGTTTCTGAAACAGCAATAGGTTTGAGTACTGCTATTTATTACATAGTGTTAGCTTTTGCTAATGTGGTCGCAAGGTGGTGTCGCGCACGCGAAAAATAAAAGAGAAAAGTAGCGGTTGGCGCAGTTTTTCAGAATATCGTTCCAGCGCAACGTCTGCCTTGGACCCCGGTTTTCGGATCGTCAAAGAGAGGATCTGCTGGCTTCTATGAAAGAGCACGCAGAAATCGCGACGCCGTCGTGCCCGCTGGCGCCGTCGTTCACGAGTGAGGACCGGAACGATATGTGGCAGTAGCTGGTAACGCTTTTGAACGAAGAAGTCCCTGCGCGTAAGACCACAGCCCAGTGGCAGGCCCATTCGTTTCGTTCGCACCGTCCGTTTTGAGAACCTAAAGCGACGCCGCACTCGCACGTGTGTTCAAATGCATCTCGCACCTCCAACCGCTCTGCCTTTGCTTCGAGAAACGCAGCAAGACAAGCACCCGTCGCAAGCGTCATTTTCTCAAAATCAGCTGTTGCGGCAAATCCATGCCGTGTGAAGCCGGTTGTTCTTGTTGTTGTTGTTGTCCTCTGTGCATGGCTCATACCCAATACAGGGAATTGGCCGAGTAGAGGGCCAACTAGCAACAACCCAAGCGACGTCCTCTTCCTTCTCCTTCATGCAGCCACGCTGAGGCAGCTGTTTTCTGTCAATATTATGCTAATAATACAATTGAAATTTGTATGACAAATAAGAAACGGGTGGGGTCATAAATAGGTTCATCATATCCGATACCCACTACAGCAGTGAAAATAGAATAGACTCTACCAAAGCGTCAATGTGGCTCGTGTCAGAATCGCAAATACGAAAACGCATTGCTTTGGGCTAGAAGAACCTAATAAACGAGGTAATCCGCACCTGTCTCTTCTTGTAGTTTCAAACTAAATTTAACGGAACATGACAAGGTGAAATAACAAGAGAAATATGTTGCTTTCAGAAAAGAAAGGCGTGCATTCACATTTATTTAAAGAATCATGGGAGGGACGCACTAAAAAATGCAGTTGCAAGTTATCCTTCAGTATTTATCTTCCAGTTGTGCTAGATTCCGAGTTCTCAGCCTCGCGCGAACGCAATATTACACCGTTACAGAGAATATTGGGGCGCGTCACGCGTTTTCGGTATAGTTACGAGAAGAATAAATGCCACTGAAATGAAGTGTGCCCAACCAAAGTTTGTGTTGAGTTCTCAATGACCAATAACTCGCTGTATCAGTATTCGTTACAATGAAGTTGAACTGTATTTCACGTGTTGGAACGTGTAGCACATATCTGCATTCAACCGTGAGTAAGCGTGCGATGTGTTCTTCATTCACTTCACAAAAATACATTGTTCAGCTTAACTCTCACAGAGTTGTACACTCTACTACCTTTCGTATAAAATTTCTATCTCCAGCATTATTAACAGCATGAATAAACTTTATTAAAAGTCCGGGCGAGGCGGGGAGAGAGTGGTTAATCCCCTCTCCCCCCCGCCTTGCCCGGACTTTTAGTAAAGTTTGTTCACTCACTCCAGCATTAAGTGTAATATTATTAGCAGCAGATTCACGCTTAAGATTTAGCGCAGCGTGCACTAAGCCCCGCAAGGGCGGGTCACAGCAGAGCTGCTCGGCACGCTTCAGCTTCTTTTCTTAACCATCGGTACAGAATGCTTGGACGGTGATTGAGCGCGTGCCGGTTAATGGTGATCCTTTTCTATCGACGACACACGGGAAACCTCGACCATTACACGCATTACAAACCAGGTTTTCTACAGTGGCATTTGCAGTAAGAATTTAACCTCTATGAAATGTATGCAAAATTGTTGAAATTGATGCGTCTGCTTGCTTTGCCATGTCACGAGTGTAGTAGTATTAATTCCTTACGCAGCCAATTTAAATGAAACTGCAGCTCCGGCTTGGGCGCCGGCATTTAAGCATAGGGAACTAATCTAAAGGCCTTCACCAGCCCATGAATGTAATGCTTACCGTCATCAAAGGTAGAGTACGTGGTGTCGGGTGTCGGCCCGGGCTTGGTGTGATACGTTATGTTGCGTCTGTAATGGTTATCAAACTTTTTTAATAATGGACTTCAACCGATGTTGAGAACGCATGAAATTTAAAAAGAGTTGTGTGTGCAAATTCGAAAATAGAGCATAACTTTTTTTATAAAAACTGTGTCTTTTACATCGGCTGTTACTTTCGTGCCTATTCAAAACTCTGAAATGAGCGAAAGCCTACTTCCAGTCTAAAGTCAGTCATAGTTTACTTAACGTGATTGCTTTTGTCAACTCTGAAAAGAGAGAAAATTTAAGCACATCACGAAAAATTTGTAAGAGTTGGATTTATAAGGATATGAAAATTTTCTAGTTGTGAGCTTCGTGACTGTTCAGTCATGCAATACTTCACTTCAATTGACCACGCACAGGTGTTCAATTTGTTCAGCTGTATGTGATACGTCGTTGGTGTTTCTATGTATGCATCAGAGGTGCGTGACCACAATTTTGACCTATGCAAGAACCGCTGCACGGGCGCCAACATTATTCTGGTATTCTCTTCACACCCTTCGCGTGAACAGACACCGCCTCACCAGTGAAGCAGTTAAACAAAATACAAGAACAAGAGACATGGATGAAAGACCATGTCTTCAGCTGTTATTTTAAAATAAATAAATAAATAAACAGCCTCGATGTAACGACTACTGCTATGTGCCGTAGGTAGGACGAAGATCGAACACCTCGATAAAAATGATGTACGAGGAGAAAAATACTGTTTACACTAAAGCCGGTTCTCGGGAGACCTAAGCGAAACACGCTCCCACCAGGGGCTCATATATGGATCTGCCGATCACCTCCAATTATTACTGATGAGCTCCTAATGGTATATCGCACATTTCGCCGCAGCACTTGGGCGTGGTCACGCCGGCCTAACCATCTAATGCAGTCATTAAATCACAGCTGCCGTGGTACTTTCTCTCCGCCCCTTGCGTCTAAGCATGCTAATACGGGGGAGGGGGGTCATCATTACCTTGTATCATGTGTACACCGCCACCCAGACTACAACACCCGTATACACATGTTCCTGTCTTTGTGAACGCAGCCCATCCTTGACCTTGCGTACGATACTGCAGTAGTAACCCATGCGTTTTTAAAGATCTGCTTATTACGCTGAATCGTGGCGTCAGCACGCTCGATATTTAAAGGAAGATGGCCAATGGTTCTAAAATGGCTGTCGCGTCCGTCGTTAGCTGTCACCGACATTTACTGAAAGAAGAAGAAGAAGGGAACCTTAGTTCAAGGGATAGGGTATAAAATGCGTGCATTTGCACTCAACGTGAAAGCTGTAGGAAATGCGAAGGAGTGATTGACCTAAAGCTTTAGATTGACCTGCCCTTCAGCGACGCTCGCGTTCATAGGCAAGCGCGCGCTAGCGTTCCAAACGTGCAGTCTGTTCGGCGTCCATGGCAGGAAAGAAAACCTTCATTTGCGATGCAGTGGCGCCTTCTCCCCTCCTGGCTTATTTTCTCTTCACCCTCACTTGCATTTTCCGCTCTCTTGCAATACTATACTACACACGGCTGTGCTAGGCTTTACGCTTCCCTTCTTTCCATCCTCTTCATCCTCGCATCTCTCCTCCTCACCCTCACTTCCCTGTCCCACCCCCTTTGCTATATTGTTCTCACATGGCTATGTTATGCTTAAGCAAAATAGCGACTTGGCGGAGTTGGTAGAGCTGCGTCATAAAACAACGCACAGAAAAACAGAGATTTTTTTGTCTTTCGTCTTCTTGTGTTTCCGCTGTTTCATGATGATATGCTTTGCTCTACCATGCCCCTCCTCCCTTCTCTCATCCTCACTCTCACTTGCCTTTACCCCTTGCTATACTCTACTTCACATGACTACAGTATGCTTTACCCTCCCCTCCTCCTCCTCACCCTCACGTCACACCTCCTCACCCTCACCTCCCTTTACCACCCATTGCTATACTTGACTATATATATTGTTTTGCCTGCGTGACGCCATGCCTGACTATGGTGTGCTTTTGGACTTCCCTGTGAAGTACTTTAAGGGGCATGCTATGTTTTTGTCGTGTGCTCGGTTGGTGAGCTAGAATGCCTTTTGCTGCCACCAGGTAGGGTTCGTTTGTCGGAGGCTGACGCTCCGCTTGGTTTATCACATAACCAGTTAGGACGTTCGCTCGCATGTTCTCTTCCAGGCCGGCACCACAACAGCCAATGTTCCATTGGTCGATTTCTGTCTCACTAGTTTAATGGCATTTGCGGATAAATGCCCGTTCATTTATAGCCGGCACGCTTCTTGGGAATCTGAGGCGATGACTGATCGTTGTATCTCTCTATTTTCTTGCTGTCAAATGGCTAACGCTGTGGCGAAGGACTATGCCTTGTTACACAATGTTTCTATGAGTTTTTCTTCCCCTTCAATCAAAATGTTGTACTCATGCACTTCTTTTTTTCCCAATGCAGTTGCGTTGTGTGACGAATGTACAGGGTGGTGCTTGAGGCCTAGTCAGGCGACTCATAGTCTACTTTATTCTCCCGCACCAAGGCAATCATGTATTGTCAAACAAATAAATGAATGAATGAATTTGGAGATGTGTATAAAGATCAGCGGGATTCCACTGCGTTTCCCTCACCCTTATGTTGTCGTCCAAAATATTAAACTCGATATTTGACAATCCGGTTTGGGGTCTATACATGTTGTGCTGTGCAATAAATGTCTAGTCTTCCCAGTGAGCCCTGCATGAGCGTGACGATATAAAATTTTGAGATTTCCAACTCTCGTTTCCAGAATGCCAAAACCGATGTTAACACGACAGCAGCTAAGCCTGTTTTGTCATTTGCATTCTTTTCTTACCCGCATATAATGGGCAAATTAGGTTTGGCCGTTTTCAACTTCAAGCAAGCGCCCCCCCCCCCCCCCTGAACTTCACTGGCGATTTCAAATATCCGCGCCGTTCCGGGAAAGCGCCCCCTCCCTTCCACTGCTCCGCGACAACACGCCCAGGCAACAGTTACCTGCCACATCCAGTTGACAAAAGAAAGTTTCCGTGGATTTTTCTACAAATAGTGCTTTATTGGGAGTCCTGCTGGCTGCCATAAATCCAATCCAATCCAATCCTGCTTTGCACTGCAGCCCGATTGCTCCGCGCATGCTCCGCGCCATTTGTTGCTTTGTGTTTGCGGTGAGACGTCAGCTATGCCTATGCAAATGCCTTCGAGGAGTACGACACCGACGTGCTTTACGTGCCTGCGGGGTGCACGAGCGTCCTGCAGCCTGCTGACGTGTATTGGAATAAGCCCTACAAGTCCACCTTGCGGCGTTTGTGGGAGCAGTATATGCGTGAGGAATCGCGAACACCGAAAGGAAACTTGAAGAAGCCGTCGTGGCAACATGTGCTCGTTTTTGTTGCCAATGCGTGGGCCGCTGTACCTGAGGAGACAGTGGCATGGCCCTTCAAGGGATGCGGCATTAGTAGCGCGCTTGATGGCTCGGACGATGGCGACCTGCACAGCGGACTGGGCAATGTTGGAGTTGTGGTGCCAGAAGACCGCGGCGGACTTCAAGCGGAATGCTGCGACCTGTTTTTTGCAACTGACGCGGAGGAGTCTTTCGATGGTTTTGAAAGCGATTAAAAGCGACATCAAATCCTGGGCATAAATAGAGTTCACTGTAGTAAAATTTTAATCCATGTGCACTGCGTTTTTTTTTTTTTTCTGGCGCGAAAATTTTGCCGTCATCTTGAATTTTGGTGCCGTTCCGAGATACCGCCCCCCCACATTGCCGGCAATTTCGACTTCGTTGGGGGGGAATGCTTGGTCGCAATTTTACGATACCAAAAGCCGTTAAAATGTGTACGATAGCTTTGCATATGCCCTAAAATACTGGTACATAATTTAGCAGCACCTGGTGGATAAATTATCTGCGCTTCAGCTCTTTATTATGCACACCTTACAATATTGAAATACATGTTTTATTGCTGAGTTCCGCAGTTTCAAATCTGACAAATCAGTTTTCAATAAATATTCTTTTCAGGGCAAAGTTTACGTTGAAGTTATAGACCGCACGAAGGTCATTTGGCTCGCTTGAACGGCCGCGTTTGCGAAAGAAGTGAGCTACCAGCTAGAAGAGCCAAAGTAGGAGCTAGTTGAAGTAACAACTGTGACATTTCGCGCTTGTCCTGTGCATACATGTGCGTTCTTTTTGTGCGTCGTTTGTGTTTAAGCAGCGAGCTGTAAATGTCGAGCTGTGACAGCTGTCAGTTCGCACTCGTCTTGTATATTTTCTATTCCTGTGTCATTTGTGCTTGAGCAGCGCGCAGCAAGTTCCTAGCTGCTTGCCGTTCTTCCTTTGACATTAAAGTTTCTTGCTATCGCATTCATTGCTTCGCCGTTGAGGCGAAACTGACTTTTTTTTGTAAACACCGCAAACTTTACTCTTTGTTTGTAACCGTTTCAAGAAAAAAAGAGGGGACCGTGAGGCGATGCGAAGCCGGAGCACTTGCACGATCGCGTTTCGATGGCGTTCGTCGGGCATGCTAGCGACCTCAGACATGCTACCCACCTCGCGTCGTTCAATGCGAAGAGGAACGCTACGCGCGTCGTGTGTATTCCCTCTAGCCTGCCCGTTAATTCCCGCAGGGCGAGCGGAGAACGTGGTCGACAGGTGCGCGAGAGGGGGGGGGGGCGTAGGAGAGGAGAGAGAGGGGGAAGGGAGGCGCATGCGCTGGCACTCATCGCTGCGTTGGGCAGGAGAGAATGAGGCACGCGAGGGGCTACTGGATAGGGGGAGATAAGGTAGAGGAGAGGGGGAGGGGGACTGGAGAGGGATACAGCGAGGAGTGAAGAGAAGACTGGAAAGGAGGTGTCTGGAAAGGGTTCGCGCATGCGCAGTAAGGGTGGTCAGGCCGCACACCACCACCACCGGATTGAACTCCGCATAAGATGCTTAGCATCTAAAACAGTGCCTGTTGTCTCGTTGTTTAGATGCTAATCCCAGAACTGAGGTTTTATGTTGACTCGACCCAATAGGGAAGGCCAATGGTATTCTCGTCACTGTCAAGTTGCCGCACATATGAACTTCACTACGGCCTCGTTTTTTGTACCCTTTAATAATAATAATCACCATCATCAGCCTGTCTACGCCCACTGCAGGGCAAAGGCCTCTCCCATGTTCCGCCAATCAACCTGGTGCCGTGCTTTCTTCTGCCCCGCTATACCTACAAACTTCTTAATCTCATCTACCCATCTAATTTTCTCTCTCCCCCTCACGCGTTTGCCATCTCTTGGAATCCAGTCAGTTACCCTTAATGACCACCGGTTATCCTGCCGACGTGCTACTTGCCCAGCCCATATCCATTTCTTCTTCCTAATTTCAACTATGATATCCTTAAAGGGCCCCTAAACCACCCACCGGTCCAAATTTAGTTGGGGTGAGGAAGTTGTGCTCGAGTTTACAACGAACACGTAGCCTTGAGAATTTTTCGAAACGGTGCCGTAATAGCGGAGTTACACGCGTTTGATGATCGAAACGTGACGATCGCTTCTTTCCCTCTTTCCTGCGCTACCGTCTTCCAAAACCGCTTTGCCCTCCTCGCTGAGTCACCTGAGTGCACCCCCCCCTTATCTCGCGTGGCATACGTCACCGCTGACCCGCTGTTCGAGACAGCGTCTACTTCCGGTTGCCGCGACTCCAGCGACTCCGACGCTCCAGCTCGCCGTCAACTCTGTGTGGTACCTGGGTGCACTGTTCGTTGACTAACCGCTGTTGCTGCCGTGCCGGCCCGTGCCCCTACGAATCGTGCCGGTATGGAGCCTGTGTTGCGCGCAGCTTTGAAAGGATCGCCAACGTGATGGACACGTACGGGGACACGCCGTGCCAGACCACCTCGGCTCGAAATGAGGAGCCGAGCTCGAGTTCATGGAGCTCATCAAACCGCAAGGCGTGGATGTGTAATTACGCTAGCGACTTGGCAGTTGCGTTAGGGCCCGCTCACGCTATCGGCACGGCAGCTCGCCGTTTGCCGTTCTCAGGCTGCCGTGCGCAAGCGATTTCGTTCGCGCACGTCAGCCGTTCTTTGCCGTTCGCAGAATAGGTCGGAGACCCATTTTCGTGCCGTTCTACGTCTGCCGGAGAGCGACGTGACCAATCAGTGACGGAGGAGCGGTTACCATGACTACGGCGCGCCGCGTCGTCTGCTTTCGACTCTCCGCCTCGTGTACGTCTGTCCCGGGACGCTTCAAGCTGCTTGCATTTTTTCCGCGCTTTTCATGCTAAAAGTGCTCATGTCGTCCGTGTCGTTGCCAGGCATGGTTCCAGCGGTCAATAAAGCGTTTTAGTCTCTCCAGCATTAAAGAAAACGTCGCGTAAAACCAAATAAAATGTCCCCAAGCTGGCGCCAGGTGAAGTGGCGCCAGCTATGGAGGATTAGAAACAACTAACAAACGCGTAATCTATGTCCTCCGAGCATTCGTAAGCGCCCTTCTCGACTCGCTAAGGCTACAGCATCGATTATTTGAGTATGGCTCTCCAAAACGGGGCTGAATCGGTACGAATACTTTGCTGTCGAAGTTTAAGGACATGAATCTAAAGCAAATGGAAGCATCAGTTCGGAGCTTACACGCTACAGAGCGCACGGCGGCCACTTGATAGATTCGAGGTGGACGACAACGGCTTTTGGCACTGCGGCCATGTTTTTCGGAGGCTTGCCGGCGTAGCTTGCCGTGCAAGTTGGACAGCTGTCGCGCGTGCGGCGACGGCCGACGTTCTGCGGCACCGCGGCGTTGCGGCAGGCTTGCCGCTAGCGTGAGTGGGCCCTTACGGGCCGCAGATGTCGATTCGCAAGCGGCAACACGACCAAGAACAGCAAAGTGCGCGCGAACAGCTGTTTGCAGAGTAACCGGAAGTCATCGGTTGTCGTTCGGCCAATCGCAAGCATCGAAAGTGATAATGTCATCGAGTTTCACTGGTGATGTCACACATGTCAGTGGCGGGAATGACGGGGATCGGAAAGGAGAAGCTATTGTAGCGCTGCGGCGTGTGGCAGTCGGTGATCGCGACGGCATTCTGCACGCGATGCGCTTGTTTACTTGAAATGTTTGGGAAAATGTCGGAGGGGGTTTAGGGGCCCTTTAACCCCCGTTTGTTCCCTGACCCACTCTGCTCTCTTCCTGTCTCTGAAGGTAACACCTATCATTTTCTTTTCAATCGCTCGCTGCGTCGTCCCCAATTTAAGTTGAACCCTCTTTGTAAGTCTCCAGGTTTCTGCTCCGTAGGTAAGTACCGGTAAGATGCAGGTGTTATATACCTTCCTCTTGAGGGATAGTGATAAACTATCATTCATGATTTGATAATGCTTGCCGAATGAGCCCCATCCCATCCTTATTCTTCTAGTTATTTCACTCTCATGGTTCGGCTGCGCGGTTACTACGTGTCCTAAATAGACGTACTCCTTTACAACTTCCAGTGTCTCGCCACCTATCGCAAAGCGATGTTCTCTGCCAAGATTGTTCCACATTACTTTAGTTTTATGCATATTATTTTCAGACCTACTTTTCTACTTCCTGTATCCAGTTCAGTAATCATGAGCTGTAATTCGTCTCCCACGTTACTCATCCTGGTCTAAATGTAGCAATTCACAGCACGCTTCAAATTAAATCCCGCAACGCCGCAGTATATTTGTTTCTCGTCAATACTAAACTCAACAAAATGTTCAAACAATCTCCCTTGAAACCTGGTTGTAGTAACTGCGGTGAGCTTCAGCCATCACCGCTCGTTATTATAATATCTATCACTTGTCTAATCCGATGCGCCCTACACCCCTTCACAGCAGCCTTACGCCAATGTGCTTGTTACAGATACATGCTTTTTGTCCCTCCTATCTGATTTATTTATCCTGAAAGTTCACCTTACCATTATTCTCGACTAATGCATCTAATTGGAACTTACGGTTGGTTCCCGGCAAGACCTTTGAAGAGAAGAACATATGTTGTTTCCTTAGGATTATCACTGTATTCGGTTTGGATAGCGGTAACGCAATCAAGGTCTCCATCCCCGTCCATGTCGTATATGGAAATGCCGTGCGGCATATTTCGAAAAGCCTGTAATGTGAAATATACTAGAGAATATCAAAAACTTTTCAGATGTACGCATGTTCAATGCATTCGGCGTCAATCATATCTCCTGGTACAGACTCCACATGTCCTGAATGTTCTGTTGAAGGATAGAAGAACATTGATGACAGAAACTTTTTAGAATGGGTCAGCTGAATTCACATTGTTAGCCGTATAGCGCTGCCCCCCGCCGCCACCCTGGTGTTGCCCTACTCCATAATAACTACTGCGTCATATGCATTCTTCTGTTATACTCAATATCGAAATCAAATATAGTGACCCGTGCCCCATCTGATATCATAACGAAGCTGTTAGCTGACTCACATTTCAAGCGCAAAAGCTATTCCGTTTGCGAGTAATAACGAAATCACTTTATGACATGCAGAGAACGCAGCATTTATATAAATTCATACGCAACACTGAGAATTAAATTAAGAAAGCTTCTTGGGTAAGCTAGTTCAATTTGGAAAATATCTTTGGGAATTCATTTTAAAAACAGCGCAGCAAAACGAAGACAGTATAGAAAGAAACAACGGGACGGGTGCTGACTCGCAACTTTTCGGGTGTCAATATCACGTGTCTTTTTGTACTTAAGTATCTGTTTTTTCGAATAAACTTTTCAGTAGCGAGTCAGCGCTAGTCCCGTTGTTTCTTTCTATACTGTCTTCGTTTTGCTGCGCAGTTTTTAAAATGAATGCAAACCAACTTGCCCAAATTTCCGTTCTCTTTGCGAACCCTAAAAAGCCACACGCAAGGGAGAAACACGGAGTCACACACTATGTGTCTGTGTTTTTCCCTTTCGTGTTTCTCCATAGTGCCCTAACATCCGGTTTTCCAAAATACTAAGATGCATGGATTTTTGTAGCGTTAGCAACAGTAACCGAGGTTGAGCAGTTTCACGTGGATTATCGAGAGACGCGCTTCGCATGCGCGAGGAAGAGTGCCGTCACGGCGCAGAGCTGGCGCCGCTGCCATGTGCGCATTCCAGAGGAGTGACGTCATAGCCGTGGCAGACGCACTGGTGCCGGCGCCTGCCCAGCTGTGCGCCTCCATTGCGCAGTAGCTAAGTCTCACGCTGCGCCAGGCGTTGGGGCCAGAGAGGCGGCAGCGTGTTACTACACTGACCACCGAGCCGTCCTTGTGGCAGTAGAGAAATGACGCTGAGCAAAAAATAAGTATGCATGTGTTACGTATTGCGAATACCGTGTGTGTGTCATTGAAGTAGCAGTAAGCATGACAATCAAGCTAATCCTAGACAACCAGGAAAGCTAAAAATATCAGCTCAACCTTAGCTCATGCTATGTATATTCAGGCATAGCTGAGCTAAGACACTAGAATTGTTTTGTAGGGAATGTGCACTACTAGTATCGGCATAAGGGGTTTCCATACCTCGACATACGTCGCAAGTTTCATTGTGCTGCCTGAATGCTCTAGAGACTTGATCATTGGTATGCACTTCCTGCCGACTAACGGCGCCGCGATAAACTTGCCGGAAGCATGCGTCTCATTTTCAACGAGGCACGCCGTCGCAACGTACAACACCGAAGTAAAAGTCAATGGCCTCTGAATCGCGGACGACGACGTTGTCATATCTCCAAGGTCCAGCATAGCTGTCACAGTAACGAGCAATGCGTACAGTGACTATAAAGGACTTGCAGACAGCATTACCGGCTCATAGTCGAAGAAGGTATCTGCATGGCGAGAGGCCTTGTCCAGCTTAGTGGCGGTGAAGTACGACACCTTGCGAAAGGAACTGTCATTGCGAGCACCCATGACTACACCCACGTTACGGACCTCAGCACTTCCGAGGACTGATCACCTGGTTTGCAAGATGTGGATTCCGTCCTCGTATCCATTGAGATCGAACCATGATTACCGCCAAGTTGAGGGAACAGGTAGAGAACCGCGTAAGAGAATTCGCCACATGCTTTTCTATGTCATCTAAAGTCTGACGTACGCCTGTTACCAAACTTTGTATCATTGCGGACGAATCAGTCAGGCCTATACACCAGCACTCTTAAAGGGTGTCACAAAAAGAGAGAGAAGCCATCGGGAATCAAGTCAGGGATATGCTCAAGGACGACGTAACTCAGCCATCGGTGAGTCCATGGGCGTCGCCTCTGGTGCTTGTCAAGAAAATAGACCTGTCCTTGCGATTCTGTATAGATTACCGAAGCCTAAACTCCGTCACTACGCGTGGTGTTTATCCACTTCCGAGAATTGATGACACTTTGGATAGGCTACCAGATGTGAGGTTCTTTTTCTCCATAGACCTAAGAAGTTGATATTGGCAGATAGAAGTGGACGAACGAGATCGCGAGAAGACGGCATTCGCGACACCTGACGTGCTATATGAATCCAAGGTACTTCCATTCGGCATTTGTTCAGCTGCCGCAACGTTCCAGCGGATAATGAGCAGTGTGCTGTCCGGACTGATGTGGCAGTGCTGTCTTGTTTATCTTGACGATGTTGTGTTTTTTTCTGCTACGTTCGAGTAGCATGTGGAACGACTGCGAGCTGTGCAGAAAGCCAGCAGATGTGACGATAAAGCCACAGAAATCTCATTTCGGCTTCCACGAGCTCCTTTTTCTCGGACATGTCATTAGTGCTGAAGGCATTCGTCCGGGTCCTGAGAAGACAGCCGCTGTAGAAAAATTTCCCATATCAAGGACAAAAAGACAGACGGTTCTTGGGCCTCTGCGCTTATTACAGGCGCTTTGTCCAAAATTTCTCGAAGATTGCGGAACCACTAACGAGGCTGACGAAGGAAGACACACAAGGAAGGAAGGACGACGTTTGGCTTAATGAACAAGAGGATGCCTTCAATGAACTGCGACAGCGTCTTTAGAGTCATCCAGTTCTTACACATTTTGATCCTGAAGCCGAAACGGATATTCACACAGAAGCAAGCAACTTAGGTCTCGTGGCCGTCCTCAATTAACCCATATATGCCCAAACTCAGAAAAATGAAAAAACTAATATTTTTTCACAAAAAGTGTACTACTCTCAAAAGAGAGCACGAGTTCTTTATTTACTGCCAGGTAAACGCAACACTCTTTTTCAAGCCATCCTGTACATATATATAGACTGGCATTAGAGGTGCTATGCGCGGCTGTGGTAAGCCTTGAAACATTTCAGGTGCACACGGACATTGCACTTCTTCCTCTCCATGACGTTTTTCACACAAAGCACGCGTTCGCGAGGAGAAAGCAGTCGGCACCAGGATCGCAGCCAGAAATTTTTTCGGGGGGGGGGGGGGGGGGTTCAACTATACTTTATGTATGTTCGTGCGTGCGCTTGCATGTGTGCGTGTATATATATGCAAGCAAAACTAAAAAACTTCGGCGGACGCGATAAGCTGATATGTAGTGCTTGTATTCTTCAATACTAGATAACGCAAATCCGAACAGGACAAAGAAGGATCACAGATGCACAGGACAGGCGTTACTCGCAATTGAGCTTCATTCAGGAAAGCTTCCCTAGATATATACACAGCCGAGTGGCACGCGCAGGCGCACTGCACGTGCGCTACAGTCACAGTTACAGTTGTTATGCTTATACTTGTCCGTTCTGACGGAGAACGTATGCACGTTTTGCGAACCCGTGTGTATGTGTAGAAGCGGTTCTTGACAGTTCTTGAACAAGGTCGTCATCACCGTGATCAGTGAGCACCAGCAGCTGGACCGGACTTGTTAATCGGATCCGTTCGTGATCGCGGTTATGAGGAGTCTAAGTGTAGTGAAGTGCGAGGTACAGTGCAGCTGGTGAAAATCTTGGATGTCTGTTACAATGAAATGATCTATGATGCCTCCTGTCGTGGACGCGGTAGCGATGTAATTTGATGCCCTCTCCACATCCGATCTGTCTTTCACGCAGTATAAGGATCAAGCGTTGTTGTGTCTTGATAAATCAATGTTGAAGTCGCCGGTAATGATGAGAGGCCTGGTTCTCTCAGAATTTTTGCAACAAGCGTTGAAGCCGGTTTTTGCGTAATTCACGTGGTCCACCTTGCGGGCCACGTGGACGAGTGGATGGTAGTTGAGCGTCTTCCACAGGTGTTCTGTGTTCAGCTTCCTCACTTTCCTTGGGTCCGAAGCGGTGGAGTAGCGGTTAAGGTGCTCGGCTGCTGACCCAAAGGTCGCGGGTTCGATCCCAGCCGCGGCGGTCGCATTTCGAAGGAGGCAAATTGTAAATTCCAATGTTCTGTGCGATATTGGTACACGTTAAAGAACCATGGTTGATCCCTCCGCCATAGGAATCGGAATAACACAAAAGTAAAGCGTGCCCTTACAGAAGTAACTGAATGTTTACTGTAGATTGATATAAGAGAGTTTGCGAAATGTATATTGATGTCTGGAGTTATAGCACCGTTTAACGTGGATGTGCCCACTTCGATGGTTCGTGGTATACATCTCCATCCCGACAACTAACGTCCCTGCTAAATGATTAAACAAACCCTTGTGGTGTAGTAGTTAACGGTGAAAGCGTAATCAGAGGACTAGGTGGGATAGCCACAAGAGCGTCGCATATTGGACGCAGAACTTCGTCGCCATCCCGCGGCATGTTAAAATGTGATTGAACACCACGGCCTGACTAGAGGGAAACGCAAAGCGCGTCGTGCCGCCCCAGTAGCCCGGCCGCAATTTTTTAGGGGCCAGCGCGTGCGCGGGGAAAGCGGTGTTAAACCCCAACCGCATGCACGCGATTTTCGGGCGACAGCGACGAGCGACAGCGACGAGCGACATGATTTGTTGTCGCGGAGGGCCATCCATCGCCGTCGCTTGTCGCGTCGCAGCTTTCTGGAAAACTAGAAAAAATCGCTTGTCGCCCGGAAGTGAGCGTGACGATTTCCGGCAACATGGCAGCATCACCGATCCTCGCTTCGGTTGCAATTTGCTCTTGATGCTTCCAGTCGGCGCGTACTTCAATGAATGCAAGTTATAGCCTACCTTCTTTGCAACCCCATCCCACGTGGAGAGCGAGGTAGCGGCCGTATTTTGTCGTTAATTTTGATCGACGGCTCGTTTTGATGTTTCGTTGGTAGCTTGCTGCAATGTCAGTTTAAAGTGCGTCGTAGCGTCGTAGACGTCGCAGATGCGTAGTAGATAGATAGCGTGCGCTTCCGTGCGCCCACTCGAGGTCACAGCAGATACTACTGTCGCAGTTAAACAAAACATTGCAAAAAAAAAGAAAATCCCGTAATGCTGCTGTGACTTCCTTATCTCACACAAGTCAATAATAAATTTGACATGCTGCCATTCATCTACTCTGTAATTCTTTTTTGCAATTTACCTGCGTGCGCGCACTAGCTTTCAATCGAACAACCGTGACACTTTGTCGCGAACATGTGGGTGCTCCCGTCGCGACGCGACAGCGCGACGGAGCCCGTTTGTCGCTGTCGCTCGTCGCCGTCGCTCGAAAATCGCGTGCATGCGGTTGGGGCTTTACAGCCAGGTGAGGCAGGCGCGCGTCGCAAAGCTATGAGCGAGGCCAACGCTTTTACGCACTAGGTGGCGTTGTTTTACGACGCTTGGCTAAGGTCGCCACTTCGCGGTGTGTTAACGCATTGATAAAATTGAACTTCTATTGAAAACACGCCGAATGGTAAGGACGTTGCAGGTACTAATCGCGGAGGCCACAGTAATGACGAATTACTTTACTCTACCGCTCCGAGAAGGCAACACCCCCCCTGCCGACCGTAAATGATTTTAGCCGACCGGGAGAGTGGTAGATATAAAAGGCGCGTTTGTAAACCCTTTAGAGGCTGTGACCGTGGCGCAGTGGATGGCATGCCCGGCATCTGCTGTTGCGCACCGAGCGGCCGTGGGTTAGATGCCCGTTGACGGAACTTTTTTCTTTGCCATCTCATCGTGTATATTTTTTCGACGTCATTTCCCTGACGGAAATACGTCACTGTAGTCTTGGTGGACCCCGGCATAAAATACTTTCGTGTTAAAATGCCCCATGGTCAAAATTTATTGTGCCCTTCGCTAAGGCGTCTCTCATAATCATATCGTGGTTTTGGGACATAACATCCTAACAATTGTTATTATTAACACTTTCCTTGTGTGTAAGTGTGTCTGTTCATGGTTACTGTGTTGGTTGACACTATCACCTGTGGCACATGCCCGCATAACATTAACTCTGGTTTACAGGTATGTGCCACACGTGACTGAGAGAAAGGGCTTCATGACATGCACGAAAGATATTTTGCGTTATTCATGTCATGAGCAGTGAATCGTGTTCGTCATACACCGATGCCCTGCTATGCAAATTTTGGTATATTACAAGTTATGGAGACGACCAGGGGAGCGTTCAGACGTAGGCGGCTAGATAGATAGATAGATAGATAGATAGATAGATAGATAGATAGATAGATAGATAGATAGATAGATAGATAGATAGATAGATAGATAGATAGATAGATAGATAGATAGAAAGGGCCAAAGTGCCTGAGGTTCGCTAACAAATGCTTCGCATTTAATAGCGATGTTAGAGTGCACCAAAGAAGCGTCCTATATGTATAGGACACTGGTAGGAAGGAGTAGAACGTGTCATTGCATACGCTAGTCGCACACTTTCGAGGGCTGAGTTAAACTACTCGACGACAGATAATTACACCATTTCCCGCTAAGGGGACCATGAGGCGATGCGAAGCCGGAGCACTTGCACGATCGCGTTCCGTTGGCGTTCTTTGGGTATGCTACCGACCTCGCGACGTGGAACGCGAAGAGGAACGCTACGCGCGTCTTGTCTTCCCTCTAGCCTGGCCGTTAATTCTCACAGGGCGAGCGGCGAACGCGGTCGACAGGCATGCTAGAGGGGAGCAGCGTAGGAGAGGAGAGAGGGGGAGGGGACGCGCATGCGCGGGTGCTCATCGCGGCGTTGCGCAGGAGAGAATTTCGGCATGTCTAGCCCGCGCTTCAGAGGAAGAGTGGAAAGGGGGAGGGGAGAGGGGAAGTGGAGAGGGGGACGGTAGAGGAAAGGTGGAGAGGGGAAGGGGAGAGGGTGAGTGAAGAGGGTATGTGCATGCGCAGTAAGGGTGGTCACGCCACACACCACCACCACCACCACCGGATTGAACTCCGCCATAAGATACTTTGCATCTAAAAAAGAATGTCTTGCGGTAGTGTTGGCCATCAGTAAATTTTTGCCATACTTATATGGCAGACCTTTTCGAGCCATTAGCGACCACCATTCACTGTGCTGGCTGGCGAATCTCAAAGACCCGTCTGGACGTCTAGCAAGATGGAGCCTACGGCTGCAGGAGTACAATATAACGGTCGTATACAAGTCCGGCCGCAAGTACAGTGATGCTGACTGTTTGTCGCGCGCACCGATTGAATCTAGTGGCCCTACTTCCACACAAAACGAACAAGACTTTCCTTTTTTGGGAGCTGTGACTTCGTCGCAGATGGCAAAACATCAGTAATGTGACCCTGAGTTAGTTATCCTTATGAAATGCTTACAGGGGCAACCTGTTGATGTTTCACGTGTTGTGCTTGTCGTCATCCGTCATCAGCAATAACGTTTTGTACAAAAGAAACTTTGAGCACAATACAGAGACATTCCTGCTTGTCGTTCCTTAAGTGTTACGAACCGAGATCTTGGAAGCGTACCACGGTGTCCCATCAGCAGGACACTTAGGAGTGACCAGAACATTATCACGCATTCGCACGAAATATTACTGGCCAAAATTGCTGAATTTTGTGCAGCACTATGTAGGAACTGGCCGGGATTGTCAAAAGCGTAAAACACCACAGCTGAAACCAGCTGGTCTCATATAACCTATAGAGCCACGAGAACCCCTTTCGCACAAGTGGGAATGGACTGCCTCGGCCCATGTCCTACGTCGACGTCACGCAAGCGATGGCTTATCGTCGCAACAGGCTATTTAACTCGATATGCCAAGACAACGTCGCTTGTGAGGGGAGCTGCTGCTGAAGTAGCCGAATTCTTTGTGACGAACATCGTACTGCGGCGTGGCGCTCCTAGAGTGTTGATAACGGACCGAGGAACTGCATTCACGGCTGATTTGACAAACTCCATTATGAGATTGACGCACACCAGTCACAGAAAAACAACAGCGTATCATCCCCAAGCAAATGGACTGACCGAACGCTGAACAGAACGTTGACTGATATGTTGTCCATGTGTGGACATAGAGCATCAAACTTAGGATAAAATATTACCGTACGCAACGTTCGCGTACAATACCACTGTACAGGAGACGACTCGAATGACACCTTTTCAACTTGTCTTTGGCAGAACTGTTAACACGCGCCTAGGTGCAATGCTGCCTGCCGAAGAAAATTTTCACAACGACCATAATACCAGTGATTTCAGGCAAATAGCCGAAGAAGCAAGATGGCTTGCGTGACATCGCATCCAGCAGCAAGAAGAAGCTGACGCCTGTCGTTAAAATTTACGAGGAAGAGACGTCAAGTACACTCCTGGAGACAAAGAATGAGTGTGGACTCGAGTACGCGTACGTGGGCTCTCCGAAAAACTGCTCAGACTTTATTTCGGCCCCTATAAAATAATTCGCCAGCTTGGTCCTCTGAACTACGAAGTTGTCCCAGAAGACCAAGTAACGTCATCGAGGCGGCGGCATCGCACAGAAATTGTGCCTGTCGTCCGAATGAAGCCGTACTACGACAGACAGTGATCAATCAGACACCACCGCTGAAAGAAGTCCACTTTCGTCAACAAGCATCATGAATGCCACATTGGAAACAACCTCACAGCAAGAATCGAGACGATCCATTCTCACAAAGGGGGGAATGACGCAACCTTCATTGAAAGTACGCGCGCCGGACGTTTCCTACATCATTCTAGTTGTCCACAGGAAAAGAAAGGAAGGAAATAACTTTATTCTGAGTCCTGCGAATTCGTGAGTCCTGCGAGACGGCCAGGAGTCCTTGAACCCTGGCGGCTTCCTCGGCCCGCTGGGCGGCCCAGAGCTGATCCCCGAGGGCGGAGGTGAGTAGCGCGGCTTCCCAGCGTGCGCGAAGGCTGTCGCTAGAGGCCGCGTTCTCGGTATTGTGACTAATCCCTTGGCATTCCCATAACATATGCTCCAGAGTGGCTCTGGATTCACATTGTTTCGTATATATCCCAGGAAAACAAAGAGAAAAAAAATTCGGCAGATCCCACGTACCGTGGTAGTCGACGTTATGCGAAGCATGCGGCGGGTAGGTGACCGTGGCGTAACTTTGTTTACTAAGAGACACGTTACAAAATAACGCTAGAGATTTGTATAAATTTTATACGCACAGATATACATGTTGAAGGTACGCATATGTGTTATATAACCAGCTGTTTACGGTTGGGGAACGCTGCCAATGGCAACGTGGGTATTACCAACACCAGGAGCGGTAAGCTGATATATAGTGCTTATACATGCCCCGAGAACGCACGCACGTTTCACGAACCCGTGTGCATGTGTACAAGAAGTTCTTGACAGTTCTTGAACAAGGGCATCATCACCGTGATCAGTGAGCACCACCAGCTGGTCATGACTTGTTATAGGATCCGGTCGTGTTCGTGGTGACGAGGGGTCCATATCTAGGGAAGTATGTGGTATAGTAGAGCTGCTGGAATTCGTGGATGCCTCGGTCATTTCGTCGACAAATTATCTGTCGACAGAGACGGCGAAATGCCGGCACCTGAAGCAAAACTTCGCGTTGGTGAGGTATAGGCCGTCGAGGCTGGTAGCCCTGGATAGTGCTACGTAGACCAACATCAGTGGATGATGTTTGTCTTAATCGTAGACTACCTGGGCGTACGCGGCCTACGTAGCCTAGTGTAGAAAGCGGCTGTCAATTATTCTGGCATCATCCTCGGTCAGCATGAGGCCATCGCCCAGCCTCGTAAGAAATGAAGAGGACACTGCGTCGTTGTGGTGGACGAAGTGCACTTTGCGGTGCGGTGATGTGGATATCATATGTAACTTTCGTTAATGTATTTCTCCGGGGTCGAGCAATGCTTCAATATAGCTTGCTGAACGATAGGAATACAAACGTGACGTTTATTAGACTGCTATATAAGCGGAGCCATCACTGGATCTACAGACGTTAATCTGATATGACGCCTGTGTCGTAGGAGTGACATATCGTAGGAGTATCAAGTAGTGTTTATTGCTTTCTTGTAAATTTAGATAGCCAGCACCACAACCACAATTGACGTTGCACAGGCATTACGCCTGCGTAGGCTGTTTTTGCAAACCAGTTTATAGACCTGGCGTGGCTCAGAGGTAGAATACCTGATTGCCACGCGGAATACTTGGGTTCGATTCTTCCTGGGATCCTAATTTTCATTTTTTCCATTCGTTGAGTCAAGGGTGCCGATTTTGGTTTTCCTTAACGCTCTAGCATTTAGGTTACCAATGTCTGTTCTCGCCGTTCCTGGGTAGACATAAACTGTCAATCACCTGTGGCGCATACCCGTACACCGCGGCCTGTGGTAAACGGGTATGTGCCACACGTGTCTAGTGGAAAGGGTTTGACGACGTACGCGACAGGATTATAACGTCATTCATGTCCTGACCTGGCACTCATATTCGCCAAATGCTCTTACCTTCCCATGCAAATTTTGGTCTACACCAAGTTAAGGAGGCGATCATGAGAGCACCCAGACGTAGGCGGCTAGATAGATAGATAGATAGATAGATACGTAGATAGAAACGCTCAAAGTGCCAGAGGTTCGCTAAGAAATGCTTCGCATTTAAAAGTATTACCGGTGGATTCCATGGGCTTTGACAACACAGGAGCGTGCGAACGGCACGGGGTTCCAGAAGAAGAAGATGTGTGAGACTCTGGTGGAACACAGTGCTCTTTAGATGCCTATAGAGACGCTCTCGTTGTAGCTATTTCTTTGTAGGACACAAGATCGGCCGGACCAAGCGCTTAATTAAAAGTGTTTTCTTAAACTGTGCGTGGCAATATGCTGGTAATATTTGTTTCCTGGAAGATATTAGTTTGGTGTTCGGAGAAAATAATATTAAATATCTGCGAGCGTTGTGAAAGCAGGCGAACACAAAAATTATTCGTAAGGTAAGCTGTAAAAAAATGTCTAAACCTGAATCTGTGTTTCCATAGCACGGAATCAAACGGCCGCGCTATTTACTGGCAAATCATTTCGCGAATAGTTGCAGCACGTGATGCAAACAGAGGCACAGCAGTGATTTTTAGGGGCGAAGCTCCTTAAAGCGGCACCCGTTCGTCCCTCGTAGTTGTCGTAGTCGTAGTGCGTAACCAGTCGTAACGCTAGTACCAGATCTTGACCTCCAAGGTGGTGCCGGTGGGAGATTTTTCCTGTGCGTTGTTGAACAATAAAAAATTCGCAGCGTGCCCGTTAACTGAAAAGCCGAATTCTTCTGTCTCTCATTACCCATTAGCAGCCGTTGGCATGTTCCAGTAGGAAACGTTAGTAGAAGTAGAAGTGTAAGTGTTAGCTAAAAGCCGACTTCTTCTGTCTCTCATTCCCATTAGCAGCCATTGTTTACCTCCAAGGTAGTGCCTGGGGAGATTTCTCCGGTGCGTGATTAAACAATAAAAATTTTGTTCAAAACGCCATTGATTGATGAAATAAACCAACGAAACACGACAGATGTTTTCTAAAAGCAAAACGAAAGAACGCCAGATGTTTCTGAAGCAAAACAAAAAGACGCCAGCTGCTTAACGAAAGACGCCAGATGTTTTCTAAAGCAATGGTTTTCTAAACAATGAAAATTCACAGCGTACATGTAAAATTAAAGTGAGCTGCAAGTCGTCATAACTCATCGAACCTTTAGTATAAACGCGCCCGATCTCACGTCGGTGATGATGTACTGGGCAGAATTCACGGAAGATTCACGGTTTACCGATGAACCTCCGCAGCTTCGCCCACTCATCATCATTCACTCCGTGGATATGCTGTGATTTTTTTAACATATGAAAGTGTTTTATGCCGGGGTCAACCAAGTACACCCGTCACGTTGTTAAAATGGACGCCAACGGGTGAGAAAGAAAAAACCAGAAAAAAGATACCCCGCTGGGAATCGAACCCACGACGTTGCGGCCGCGACGGCAAGCGCCCGATGCCCTACCGACTAAGCTAACTCGGGAGACGCTAGCCACGGCGCGAACACGCCTTATATCTTTCACACATTCTCTTTCGCGGCGGGTGGAGCTAGGGTACCTTGATGCCCTCGCGCTCCGCTGAGGATGAGGACAGGCGCGTCGTCTGCTACGGCGGCCGCCATTGCGAATCCCGCCGCAGCTCGGCAGCATGCGAAACGCGCTACACAAAGCTCTTGCGGTGCGCGGATACGTCCGGAAATAAGTGCACGCTAGGAAGCTTTCTCTTTTTCTTTCCTTTTTTGAAGCTTGGGCAGCTTTTATTGCTGTTGATGCCTAAATGTTTATTAAGGAAGCATGTAATTCATGTAAGCTGGCGGCCTGTGCATGTGTTATGCGCTAGAGGTAGACGTAGACTCTGTTATGTTGAAAACTAATCCTCTTCCTTACGCCGGAAACGGCAAAGTCTAAAGCCTTACTTAATTTTCTCGTAAGCTCTGCATTCCAAATACACAAACAATCGTTTAAAGTATTTGTATACATGTTAGCAGCACCAGTATATGTATCTGAACGCACACACTTTAGTGTTGCGAAGCTACCTAAGTGCGATTAAGGTGGCTCATTTTGCTAAGTTTGCAAACAATTTACTCGTTTATTATAAATGGCATCACACATATTGTACACAAAATAAAGGGCGGAGGGGCAGTATGGTGCGAATATCATGCTAAAATGAAACGAAAGCTTCTTTATCATTATTAATTCTTGCTCACAATCTGTAGCCGCTACTGTATCGGCACTCGAGTTGCACATTGAGTCCTTATCAAAACGATCAATACGTTGTGGACTAGTGTGCCGTAAAACTTGCATGCGCGCGTTTTTCCTTCTTCTTTTTGTATCTGCAGTTCCTTTTTCTGCAGGTTTTCTTGCATGCCCAATTGCATGCACATATTATTGAGTGTTTCCAATACTGTTTTACACTTTGTGCGGCAGATGCACGGCGTCGTTTATTTGTCTCTTTTATTTATAATAATATCTGGGGTTTTACTTGCCAGAACTTTGATATGATTATGAGGCACGCCGTAGTGGAGGGCTCCATGAATTTTGACCATCTGGTGTTCTTTAATCTGCACTGACATCGCACAGTACGCGGGCCTCTAACATTTCGCCTCCACCTAAATGCGATCGCCGAGGCCGGGATCGAACCCGTGACTTTCGGGTCAGCAGCCGAGCTCCGTCACCACTATACCACTGTGGGGTACGTATTTTTTAAGGCGAAAGCCTTAAATGCCTCATCAAACGTGAAATTTGACCGTCGGCGTCCCGCGTCTACGGTGTCAGCGTACCACGGCGTTGGGGACGAGGGATGCAAAAAATCATCGTTCACATGATGACGTCATCATGGCTTCACAAATTTTGGCGTGACGTCACATGATGCCGTTATCACATGACATCGTAGCTTGGTCAAAAGTGGGCAGATCACGGAGGCAGTGCAAAACCAGGTGAGGTGCCTTCGATCTTGGAGGCAATGCAAAACCGCGCTTTGTGCGCAAAAAACTGAAGATGGCTTTCGCATTCGAGCCGTCTTAAGCGAACGCATAAGGGAGCCTGTGAGTTTTTATTTCATTAACTGGTTTTCCATGACGTACTCATTGTAGAACTTGACTTTGTTTCTTGTATTTTTTTACTGACATAGAGTGTCTACTGTACAGATGCCTCCCCGTCTTGTTGTTTTCATGCGTCTTCTTTGTATAGACGCTTCGCGAGAACTGTTTGTATGCGCATTCCTGTATGAGACTTCAGAGCTTACAGTACGAATAAATAAATTATGCTTGCTCAAAGAAATAAGATACTGAATATGTGTGTGTGTGCGTGTGTGTGTGTGTGTGTGTGTGCGCGTGCGTGTGTGTGTGTGTGCGCGCGCGCGCGTTAATATCCAGTGTACAGGCCATTTATTTGTGCGCAATAATGCTGCGCTGACAGAAGCAATTACACAAATAAAACGCAAATTACACAATAAAACAGAACTGCCACTAGTCGATTCACAGTGATCGTAAATGATTAAAAAAACAGCAACTGCGTAATTATTTAAGACAGGACGAAAATGTGACCTTGAAACACAGAAGAAGGGAAGGATAAACATTTAACTGCACGTATACATACACAGGCATCAGAACCCGCCGTGCTTTTAGTTATGATGCTTGACTGGTGACCCGAAGGTTGCGGGATGGAATCCCTGCCAGAGGGGCCCCATTTTGATGGAGGTGAAATCACAGAGGTCCGCGTACTTAGATTTAGGTGTACGTTAAAGAACAACAGATGGTCAAAATTTCGGGAGCCTTCCACTATATACAGCGCCACTCATAATCATACCGGTGTTCTTGGGACGTAAATTCTCACAAATAATTATTGTTAGGAAAAAAGAAGGATCTGATCTGCAGACAAACACGCATAATATATTTCATGATACATTTCAAATCACAAAAATAGCGAAAGCAAAAATCTAAGGCAGACACAGGGCCAACGAAGTGCAGTAAAGATTGTTTGCGAAGAAGAATGCAGGATTCATGAACACGTGAACCGAAGCATTTTAAGCATGTAGCTGATATCAGTGTGTCCATTTATTACGCAAGGTTAACACCGGCAGAAGTTATCTTTGTATGTGCATTCGAAATACCGGCCGGAAACTTACGCTGCAAGTGCATAATGTGTTCTTCGGATGCCGCTTGTCGCGTTTGATTTTTACTGTCCAAAGAAACCTCGTATCATCTAAAACGATACCGCTCCCAGCGTTTCTGGAAGGATTGGTGCACTGCGGCACGCAACACCCGGCCATGGTGGCGGTAGCGAGCGCATAAAACTGGAGGGAAACGAGCTTCGACCTAAAAACAGCACGCGCGCCACGCACAAGTGACCAGGCGGGGGATTCAAAATGGCGGCCACGCTGCCGCCAACATAGAGTTAATATACTGACTCTAGAGGAAAAGCTGGGCCGGGAGACCTATAACCAGAAGAACGCTGACATCTTGGAACGTTGTCATTCTTGCCATCACATATCAACGCTAAAGAATCATCTGCACAATTAAAAACTTGCGAATATTGTCTTGTGTTTATTTTGAATACTTCTACGAAAGAATACGACGGCTATTTATGCAATTTACTGCGCGCGGAAAGGAGCGTTTGCAGGCTGGTTAACTAGATGGCACCACCATATCAACACTCGCGAGTACAACACTCGCGAGTGTGCGCTTGCGGCCGATTGCGCCTGTTTGCGCGTCGTGTTAAAGCCCCTGAAACTTCGTTGGCGTCGTGTATCTCGTAGTTGTCATAGTGTCCCGTTGTGTGCGTTTTCTGTCGCCGCATACCACTCGACTTCATGTGACAGCCCTTTTTTCTTTCAAGCTGGAAACTTCAGTGCAAACCAGGATGGACGGCAAAGAAGAGATGAGACAAGCCCTGAAAGTTATGTACGAACTAGTCGCAACCGATTTTTTTTAGACTTTTTCACGGCGATAAAGCTTCGTGGGCCGTGTAACTTTAGTTTCGATTGAAGCTTTCGGGAGATGTCTCACTCACATTCGCCGCTGCATGCTGCAGTCGACATTTTTCTGCTTTACGGATCTCTGCGCTGAAGTACGGCAGAAATGAGCTGAAAAAAAAAACGTGGATACAGGTGTCTCGCCATTGCAAGTCGAAACAGCGCGCGACCACGGCCTACGGACTTTGCTTCGAGCTGCGAATCTGTCGAGTGACCTTTGTGCCAGCGAACGGAGAAACTTTGGTAGGGAGTGCCTAATAAAAACCATGCACAAACAGGTGGAAATTTTAACTGTTATCAACCCGACCAGCTGCACAGACAACCGTACACTAACACACGGCTTCACGCATCAAAACACAGCTGATGTTCTCTGAACAGCGCGTAGCTGGCTTAGGTTGGTAGACTAAAACTGATTACTACCGTCAAATATAGGAGCGTCTCAGGGTCTGGCAACGCTGGCAACAATCGTTTTGTTCCATCATGGCGGAACCCGTGCGGTTATAGGTTTTAATGCATGGGCCCTATGGGGCTTTTCCTCTAGGGTCAGTATATTAACTTTATGGCCGCCAAGGCCGAGGAGGCGGCACCTGCCCTTTCAAAAGCTGACACCACTCTAAGCGGGAGCGCGCGCATCGAGGCACTCTAGGTGCAGCGGGGTGGTGCCGCCGTCTGTGAGATGTGAAAACAACTAAAGCTTCACGATCAACACTTACTAGCGCTTACTCCGAGATTGCACGCGATATCGGAGGTCATGGTTAAAGCGTCTCGATACCAGAAAGGTAGACTGGCCGCGCTGGCGTCGCCGAGGCACCCTCGACGCAGTTACGTTCTTTGCCTTTGGCTTCGTGTTCGCGTGCGTCGGCTAATCGGAGTAGTGCAGCTTCCACGTGCACCAACGGGATTTCTCCGCCGCCGACTGATTCAGTTGCGAGAGCACCGACTAACAAAACTGCTGCAACATGCGTTGCAGAAAGGTCGCGATTTCGACGGGCGAATGTCGTGCACTGGTGGAGTGAGAGCAGTGCCTGCGAACCTCTACCTCCCGTGTTGCTGAAGCGCAGTGTGTGTTACGTATGCATGAGCACAGGCGTCGGCTACCCATTACTAGAAAGCGCACACCGTGCCGCTTCTCTCCTTAATTGACGACGCTTTGAAGAAGTGCATACTGGGTACCAGTGTTGATTATGATCTTGTTGATATCATCCTTACGCGAGATTCACGATTCGCTGTGTCCAAATATATGTTCACACCGTCAGCTACCACAACGGTTTAATCATAATCATGGGCGTTAGTCGTCGCGTAGAGACATGCTGTCAACATGGGTGCATCCACGTCAAACGGTGCTGTAGCTGCCAAAACGAATTGACATTGTACAAGCTCTCTTATATCACTACACAATAAGCACTACTTCTGTGAAGACACGTTTCACTTTCGTGTTATATCGATTCCTATGACGGAGGGATCATCCATGTTTTTTACGGCACGCGCGTCAGTGCAAAATTGAAATCCGTCAAGCGTCTCAGCGCACCAGCAATAATTTCCTGCATAATGATTTTTGTATCGGCCGTTTCGATCAGAGTTCATTGCTTCATGTGTGTTTTATCTATCTATCTATCTATCTATATATATATATATATATATATATATATATATACTGTGAAGAAGAAGACGCGTCGCCGGTCAGCAGTATCGCCAACGCTCGCCTCGCGCTGCTTGTCGCTGGCATCTTTCTGGACGGTGCTCTGCCCCGACTCGCTGTGTTTGTTCAGAGCGTCACCACAGGAACGCACCGCCAATAAACCTCTTCTCAATTGGTGGAGGGTGCTGAGGGTCCCCGTCAACTGAACCTGGAGCTGCGAAGCAGAACACTTCCGCCCGTCATGACAACCAACGTCGACCAACCGGCCCCGTCCGCCCAGTCCGGCAGCGGCACCGGAGTTCCTCGGCTGAGGGACCCCAAGGTTTTCAGCGGTGCCGGTGAGACCGACGTAGCAGACTGGTTCACAAACTACGAACTGGTGAGCGCACACAACAAGTGGGATGACGCCGACAAGTTGACCCACGTCGTGTTTTATCTCACTGACATTGCCGAAATGTGGTATCACAACCACAAAAGCGACATCCCGACATGGTCAGTATTCAAGACGTCTTTCGCTGAAGTGTTTGGCCGACCCGCTGTCCGTAAATTCCGCGCCGAACAACGCTTGCGCACACGAGCACAGAAGCCGTCCGAAACGTTCACAAGTTACATTGAAGACATCATCGATCTTTGTAACCGTGTCAACGCCGCCATGCCTGAGTCGGACAAGATTCAGCACATCCTCAAAGGGATCGACGATGGCGCATTTCAGATGCTCCTGGCCAGGAATCCTCGCACAGTTTCGGAAGTCGTCACTTTATGCCAAAGTTATGACGAGTTGAGGAAGCAGCGCGCCCTGACTCGGCCATTTTCATCGCACGCCGACTCGCTCTCGAGTCTTGGTACTGTTCCCGAGCACTCGCCGACGCTTCAGGAGATCAAGGACTTCGTGCGCGAAGAAGTTGCTCGTCAACTTTCCTTGGTCCCCTTCACACAGGAGCCGCCCTCTCGTCTGCCGCCAACGCTCCGCACTGTTATTGCCGAAGAGGTCGCTCAAGCCGTTCCCGTCGCTCACCATCAGCAGTCCGTGGCCGCGCCTCTTACATATGCGCCGGTTATGCAGCCCGTAGCCTCACCTATTACGTATGCCCAGGTGGTGCGTAGGCCTCCCCAGCAGCCTTACCCACCTATGCAGCAATATGCCCACCGATCTGCACCTCTTCCTACATCTTGGGCCGAGCCGCGAGTCAGCACTTCTTGGAGGACTCCTGACAATCGCCCCATTTGCTACGCCTGCGGTACTCCAGGGCACGTTGCTCGATATTGTCGCCGTCGCTTTCAAACATCCAGCGACGCTACCCGGCCGTTCCAATACGGCGCTCATCCCATGCGCCCATCTCCTACCGGACCCTCACCATCGGATGCTTACACTGACCACCCTGACTTTCCGTCGCGCCGCTCACCATCTCCTCGACGGCGATCGCTCTGCCCAATGCGTCGCCGACCCGGACCCTCGAACCAGGAAAACTAAACGCCGCAGTTCAAGAGGCAAGAACTGCGCCATCTTCGAACTGCCCAAGTCCTCGCACTTCCCCTGCTAACGTAGTCGCCGTATCTGTCGATGGTTTTCCTTCATTTGCCCTTGTAGACACCGGCGCAGCCGTTTCTGTTATAGCCGCCAAGCTCTGCCGTTCACTACGCAAAGTGACCACGCCGCTCTCTGGACTGTCGCTACGCACGGCCAGCGCACAGCACATCACACCTCTCGCATTCTGTACTGCCCGCGTATTCATACAAGGCACTATGTACGTCGTGGAGATTATTGTTCTTTCTGCCTGCTCGCACGACGTCATCCTCGGGTGGGATTTTCTATCACGTCACAATGCCGTCATCGACTGCGCACGCGCTGAAGTTGAATTTTCGCCGCTGTGTGCAGAGCCATTCCACGACGCTCTTGTTCAGCTGCCTAAACTCGTCGTGCGCGAGGACACCGACATTCCGCCTGCCTCTCTTGCCGTTGTCCCTGTCTTTTGCGGTGGCCTCAACGATGCTACGGTCTTGCTCACACCTTCCAACACCTTCATGAGTCGCAGAGCCGTCCCACTGCCTTTTGCTGCTTATGACATCGCTGCCGGCCACAGCAATATTTTTGTCTACAATTCCCTCTCCGCACCGGTTACGTTGTTGTCGGCGAATGTCTCGGTCGCGTGGAAGAGCTTGACCCTTCGTTCTTTCTGAACGTGCCAGACGAATCGTGTCATACTGACTCGAGCGACCTTCTTGCCCTTTCAACACAGGAGGGCTCGTCGAGTGAAATATTCACGAGTTCAATCGCTGATACCCTGACTGCCGAAGAACGCGCCGCGCTTCTTCGACTTCTCCAACACTTCACGACTTCGTTCGATGTTTCTCAGCCGCAGTTGGGCCGCACGTCGGAAGTCCACCACTACATTGACACCGGTTCGCACCAGCCGTTGCGTCAAAGACCGTACCGCGTCTCTGCTGCAGAGCGTCGCGTCATCAACGACCAGGTCGAAGATATGCTACGCCGTGGCGTTATTCAACCATCCCACAGTCCTTGGGCATCTCCTGTCGTGCTAGTTCGCAAGAAGGACGGGTCTATTCGTTTTTGCGTCGACTACCGTCGCTTAAATAAGGTGACGCGGAAAGACGTCTATCCTTTGCCGCGCATCGACGACGCCCTTGACAGCCTTCAAGGAGCAGAATTCTTCTCGTCCTTAGACTTACGTTCTGGCTACTGGCAGGTTCCGATGGCTGAAGCTGATCGCGAGAAAACTGCATTTATTACACCTGACGGGCTGTACGAATTTAACGTGATGCCCTTTGGCCTTTGCAACGCACCTGCCACGTTTGAACGACTCATGGACAACACATTGCGTGGCCTCAAGTGGTCTATGTGTTTATGCTACCTCGACGATATTGTCGTTTTCTCTCCCGATTTTCCTACCCATCTACATCGGCTCAGACAGGTTTTGACGTGTTTAACCAACGCTGGACTGCAACTCAACCTTAAGAAGTGCCGCTTCGCCGCGCGGGAGCTGACCATCTTAGGCCACATAGTATCTAAGCACGGTGTTCTACCCGACCCTGCGAAACTTCGTGCCGTCGCCGAGTTCCCGAAGCCTGTTACCATCAAAGAGCTTCGAAGTTTTGTCGGACTATGCTCCTACTTCCGGCGCTTCGTCCGAAATTTCGCGTCCATCATGTCGCCGTTGACCCAGCTCCTACGCGGCGACACAGACCTCTCCTCCTGGTCTCCTGAGTGCGACGTCGCGTTTGCTACGCTCCGTCGTCTGCTCACTTCTCCTCCCATCCTTCACCATTTCGACCCAACAGCTGCAACTGAAGTGCATACAGACGCTAGTGGGGTCGGTCTTGGCGCTGTCCTCGCCCAACGTAAGCCCGGCTACTCCGAATACGTCGTCGCCTATGTGAGTCGCACGCTGACAAAAGCAGAGACCAATTACAGCGTCACTGAAAAGGAGTGCTTAGCTCTAGTATGGGCGCTTACCAAGTTCCGCCCGTACTTGTACGGTCGCCCGTTCGACCTGGTAACGGATCACCATGCCCTTTGTTGGCTCGCCACGTTGAAAGATCCGTCTGGCCGACTAGCCCGTTGGGCACTCCGAATTCAGGAGTACGATATTCGCGTCATCTATCGCAGCGGACGCAAGCACTCTGACGCGGACGCCTTGTCTCGTTCGCCTCTACCTCCAGACTCGGCCTGCGCAACGAACTGCACACACTCAGTCACATCTCTCGACATTGACTCCGTAGCTACTGAACAACGCCGTGACCCATGGATCGCTTCTCTTTTCGGCTATCTTTCGGGAGCCTCGACCACTCCTGCATCCCGATCTCTCCGCCGCCAAGCTGCCCACTTCGCCATTCGTGATCGGCTGCTACACCGACGGAACTACGCTCCCGCAGGCCGTAAATGGCTCTTGGTAATTCCCCGAAGCTTAAGATCACAAATATGTGCTGCCTTCCACGACGATCCACAATGTGGCCATGCCGGAGTTTTCAAAACCTATGAACGTATTCGCCATCGCTACTACTGGCGCGGCATGTACAACTTTGTACGAAAATTTGTTCAGTGCTGCCCCGACTGTCAGCGTCGCAAATCACCGCCTTCACGCGCGTCTGGAGCTTTGCAGCCACTTCCGTGCCCTGCCAACCCCTTCGACCACGTCGGCATAGATCTCTACGGCCCACTTCCAATGACACCGGATGGCAATCGGTGGATCATAGTCGCTGTGGACCATTTGACACGCTACGCCGAAACTGCTGCTCTGCCAAGTGCCACTGCGCGGGACGTAGCGTCTTTCGTCCTACGCCAATTCATCCTTCGACATGGCGCACCTCGGGAACTCCTTAGTGACAGAGGTCGAGCCTTCCTCTCGGAAGTCGTCGAAGCGCTGCTTTCCGAATGCCACGTTGTTCATCGACGGACCACGGCATACCACCCGCAGACTAACGGGCTCACCGAACGATTCAACCGCACCCTCGGTGACATGCTCGCGATGTACGTGACATCTGATCATGGTAACTGGGACCGCGTTCTTCCCTTCATAACGTTCGCATACAACACCGCGACACAGGCTACCACGGGATTCTCACCTTTCTTCCTCCTGTATGGCCGCGAACCTTCGCACACCATCGACACTCTCCTACCATATCGTCCGGACGCTTCCGAATGCCCACCTGTGTCCGAAGCTGCCCGACAAGCGGAAGAGTGCCGCCAACTCGCGCGCACCTTTACATCCCAAGAGCAACAGCGCCAGAAGGAAAACAACGCCGACTCACTTCCAACTCCCAGCTATTCCCCTGGATCTCTTGTATGGCTGGCTGTTCCGTGCCAAGCTCCTGGGCTTTCCTCAAAGCTCGTCCCAAAGTACGAAGGGCCTTACCGTGTTTTGGAGCAAACATCCCCGGTGAACTTTATCATTGAGCCAGTTTCCCCATCTGACGACATGCGCCGGCGTGGACGTGACCTCGTCCACGTGGCACGTCTCAAGCCATACCACAGCCCTCTGCCTCCAGACTCCTAGGTCGCCAGGATGGCTCTTTTCCGGCGGAGGCGAATTGTGAAGAAGAAGACGCGTCGCCGGTCAGCAGTATCGCCAACGCTCGCCTCGCGCTGCTTGTCGCTGGCATCTTTCTGGACGGTGCTCTGCCCCGACTCGCTGTGTTTGTTCAGAGCGTCACCACAGGAACGCACCGCCAATAAACCTCTTCTCAATACAAACATACATACATACATACATACATACATACATACATACATACATACATACATACATACATACATACATACATACATACATACATACATACATACATACATAAAGGGTGTCCCAGCTATCTTTAGCCCAGTGTTTAAAATTACAATATTACAGGCAGGCGAGTGAAATCACTTGCAAATTACTGACAGTCACCTTGCGCACTACAGACATTTTTGTTTGGTAATTAACTAATTTGTTAATTGGGATTATTTAATTAAATTGCTAAATATTGACTGAAGGCAAGAAATGCGGTTTGCAAAGTTCGAGAGCGTTTTCAGAAGCCCCAATTCCATTATTTGCGATAAAGAAAGTTTCACGTATACCATTTCTTCCAAGCTGCAAAGAAAGCCCGTGAAATACAAAAAGAACCACGTGACTAGCGCATTCGACCGCTGCGAAAATGCTGCCCTCAGCCGTCGTTTGAACGAACAAAATCAGCTGCGGCCGCGACTCGGCGGCTCTGTTGCAGCGGTAGGCCGCTAGGTTGACGGTGGTTTCTTGGCCCGCGCTCGCTACAACTTGCACCGTCCTGCGCGCCAACTGGCTGACGCGGGCCAAAAAAACCATTGTCGACTAATCGGCCTACCGCTGCAACGGAGCCGGCGAGTCGCGGCCGCAGCTGATTTCGTTCGCTCAAACCACGGCTGGGGGCAGCATTTTCGCGGCGGGCGAATGCGCTAGCCACGTGGTTCTTTTTGTATTTCGCGGGCTTTCTTTGCAGCTCGAAAAAAATGGAATACGTGAAACTTTCTTTATTGCAAATAATGGAATTAGGGCTACTGAAGACGCTCTCAAACTTTGCATGCCACATTTCATGCCTACAGTCAATATTTAGCAATTTAATGAAATAATCCTAATTAACAAATTAGTTAATTACCAAAGAACAAATATACTGAAGTGCACAAGGTGACTGTCAGTAATTTACAAGTGATTTCACTCGCCTGCTTCTAATATTGCATTTTTAAACCCTTGGCCAGATGGCTGGGACACCCGTTATATGCATATATATATATATATATATATATATATATATATATATTTATGCATATATATTGTAATGAGGAAGAAAAGGAAGAGCTTCCGCGTCTGTTGCTGTGCGTGCGATCTGCCTTCGTGTTCTGCCGGTGCTACCTCGACTGTTGATGACGTTGTCTGATTATAAATCGTCGTACGACGGCTGGTGGAGGTGCTGGGTGAAGGTGTTGGTGGAGGTGCGGTTTCGCCGGCCACGTCGCACGCTTCTGAAATCGTCGCATGTCTTCTGCTAATCCGACTCTTGCAGTACCTGGATACGGCCATACGCATGATGATACCGGTAATGCCATGCGTTCCAACCCAGGTTTTTCGCCGCTACCTCGACGTCCTTTCGCCAACCATCGATCACCCTCCCCACGTCGTCGCTCACCTTCGCCCTTACGTCGTCGCCAGTCGCCAAGCGAGAGAAACCAGCTGCTGCAGTTCCGAAGGCACGAACTGCAAGCTTCGCGACATCTACAAGGCATGCACAGTCGCCGCGCAATTTACTGGACGTTATAGTTGAAGGAACTGCCGCAATAGCGCTTATTCATACTGGGGCTGCCGTTTCTGTCATAGACGAGAAGCTCTGTAGAATACTGCATAAGGTCACCACCCCGCTATCTGGCATGCTACCGCGCACTGCAAGTACGCAGCATGAAGCACCGCATGCTGCCTGCACCGCAAGAGTGGTCATTGACGGCGGTGTATACGTTGTCGAACTTTTCGTGCTCTCTTTACGCTTCCATGAAATCATCCTCGGGTGGGACTTCTTGTCGTAACATCGTGCCATGATAGACTGTGCCCGAGCCGAAGTGGCGCTTTTCCCATTCTCCGGATCCGTATTGCCCGACCCTTCTGCAACTCAAGCCGCAAAGCTCACTGTTGTATCCAACATGGAAGTACCACCCGAAATATCAGTTCTTGTGCCCATCTCTTGCTCCGCCGCGAGAGACGCCACCGTACTTTTTACGCCGTCGCCTATTTCTCTGCGTCGGAAGGCACTACCTCTCCCGTTTGCCTTTCTGGCCACTGCATTCAGGATTATCATCTATGCTTGTCTGTAATCCGTTTAAGCACCCTGTAACCTTACTGCGCGGAGAATCACTAGGTCGTGTTCAGCCCATTGACCCAATTCACATTCTTGAGATTTCCGACGACACGCCCTGTTATCAGCTCGACGCCCTTACTTCCCCCGAGCATTGCACTTCATCATCCCTGTCTTCGCCGTCGTCAGACGTTCTTGAAGCCACCTTGGACGCCGATCTGCCGAATCCATACCGTCGCCTTCAGAATTTTCGGTCATCGTTTGATTGCGACCAACCATCCTTGGGACGTACGGCGAGCATCACTCGCAGCATCCACCCTCCATTACGCCAGCGCCCATACCGCGTGTAGGCCGCCAAATGATGGGTAATTAGCAAGCAAGTAGACGATATGCCGCAGCGTGGCGTCATTCGCCGCTCCGACAGTCCTTGGGCGTCTGCTGTGGTGCTAGTACGCAAGAAAGACGGGTCAATGAGCTTCGGTGTGGATTATCGTCGGCTGAATGAGATCACTCGCAAAGATGTTTATCCGCTGCTTCGTATAGATGATGCCCTCGACTGCTTACAAGGCGCGGAGTACTTCTCATCTCTGGATCTTCGCTCGGGCTATTGGCAAGTGCCCATGGCTGAAAATGACTGCGAAACGACAGCTTTCGTCACACATGACGGTTTGTACGAATTTACCGTCATGCCGTTCGGCCTGCGCAACGCGCCCGCAACCTTCGAGCGTATGATGGATACAATCCTTCGCAACTACAAGTGGAAAACGTGCCTCTGTTATCTTGATGACATCGTCGTGTTTTCGGCCGATTTTCAACGCACCTCATTCGCTTGGGTGAGATACTGACCTGCCTCTCCTCTGCAGGCCTTTAACATCAAAAAGTGCCGTTTTGCTGCCCGTAAGTTAACAATATTAGGGCACGTTGTATCAAATTATGGTGTTCTTCCTGACCCTGCCAAGCTTCGCGTAGTTGCAGAGTTCCCCAAGCCCACTACTCTTAAGGCACTCCGCAGCTTCATAGGGCTCTGCTCTTATTTTCGGCGTTTTGTGCGCAATTTTGCAAGCATCATCGCGCCACTGACCAATTTGCTTATCGCAAGCAACGGCATCCGCATGGTCAACCTCGTGTGACTGTGATGTGTGGTGCGCGTTTGAAGTGTGCGCCTTTCAAAAGTGCGCAACATGAGAAGACTAGCGCGTGCAAACGGTGGCCAAATAAAAGACGAAGACGACGACGTCGAAACATCCAGCACGAGGGCGCGAGGCGCAAGAGTTCGACGGACAAGTGGCCCAATAAGGAAACAACACGGGTAATCTCAGGGGCCAATCCCTTGCCAACACCGAGATCCAGTAGTCTCCAATGAGGAGTGGACAAGTGTACCCGAGGGGAGAAAAAGCCCGGCCTCAGAGGGTTCCGGGGGGGAGTTCGAAGGGAATGATGCAAGCAGAAGGTTGGCACCGGACCGGGCGCTGAAGAGGGGCCGTCGGGTTCCGGACCCGAGCCACCAAGACTTCAACCGGCCGTGGCCTCCTGCCATCGAATTCCCGTGAGAGGCCATAGACATGGTGCGAGAACTCCACCCCAAGGCCTTCGGACTCCAGTGCCTGCAGGCAACGTAGCAGCAGCAGTTGGGCTACGGGCCCGAGCTGTGCATCGAGTTGCCTGGCCAGGTTGCCCTGGCATCTCAGTGCGTCGCCCAGCAGCCACCGTTTCGTCTTCGTCACCAGCCAGCCCGCGTCAACTCCATCCGTCAAGCCTCGGCGATTTGGTGAGACTGAACTGGTTTTATTCCACGCTTCTCTGCTCAGCCACGTCAGAACTAGACTGTCCAGTTTAGGTCTTTGAACTCGAATTTTGTTTGTTATTAAGAATATTTTTCCGTGCGCAGTGAACCTTTTGTTGAATGTTTGGCTTTAGATTGTTTTTCGCGCTAATGGTTTATTAAATGGCTTTGTGTGTGTTGAAACCAACGGCTTTGTCCTCAATAAAGCTCTCCTAAGCTCGGTCTTAGAGAGCTGTTGTAAACAGAAAAAGAACCTGCATAACAGTGACGTAGCCTTCGAATAACTACGTCGCCTACAAATTTCACCACCGATGGACGCCAACGGCATCGGACTTCGTGCAATCCTAGCGCAACGGAATGACGGCTACGACGAGTACGTTGTGGCGTATGCCAGTCGCACTTTAACGGAGGCAGAAAAAAACTACTCTGTCAGAAAAAAAGGAGTGTTTAGCCATCATTTGGGCTCTCGTTAAATTTCTTCCACACCTCCATGGTCGTCTTTTCGGCGTTGGTACCGACCACCACGCCCTTTGCTGGCTGTCCTCGTTAAAAGATCCGTCAGGATGGCTCGGGCGTTGGGCGCTTCGCTTACAAGAACACGCGTTGTCTATCGATCGGGCAGAAAGCACTCTGACGCCGATGCGCTTTCCCGATCGCCGATACCTGTCGATGTGGCCTCCGCACCAATGTCCTTTGCATCCGTGTCCCCCATCAAAGTCGCTAATATGCCGGTTAAGCAGCGAAAGGATGCATCCCTTTCAGCTATAATAAACTTCTTCGACGACCCAAACACCAGACCCTATTCTCGAACGCTTCGTCGCCAAGCCGCTCACTTTGCTGTGCATGACAGCATCCTTTACCGGCGAAACTATTTACCCGACGGTCGCAAGTGGCTACTCGTGATTCCCCGGCACATGCGTTCTTAAATATGCGAATATTTTATTGCTGCTTCCTATAACGGTCACGCCGGTGAGCTGAAGACGTATACTCGGCTACTACAACGTTTCTACTGGTCCGGAATGTATCGCTTCGTCCGCCAGTCCGTTCGAGCTTGCACAGCATGTCAACAACAAGAATTTCACCAACGGCCTACTGGCGAGTTACAACCAGTGCCCTGTCCGGCTCGTCCCTTTGATCGCGTAGGCATCCTCGTAGCTGCAGCTCCTTAGGTAAATGATGGATAATTGTAGGAGTCGATCACCTCACGCGCTACGCCGAGACCGCAGCACCTCCAGCCGGCACTTCGCGCGAAGTCGCATTCTTCATTATTTAGAACTTCGTTCTTCGACATGGAGCACCACGCGAAATGCCCAGTGACAGAGGGCGCGTGTTCCTTTCCGAAGTAATGCAAGCCCTTCTTGCGGCATGCAACGTCGTCCACCACAAGTCTACAGTCTACCGTCCGCAAACGAACGGCTTGACGGAGAGGTTCAACCGTACTGTCGGCGAAATGTTGACTGTGTACGTCGCCTCGGATCATAGCAACAGGGACACTGTTTTGCCGTTCGTAACATATGCTTATTACACTGCCACACAAGCTATCACTGGCTTTTCGCCGTACTTTCTACTAAGAGACGAGAGCCCTCTTGCACAATGTACACATTACTTCCGTACCGAGCCGACACTTCCGAGTGCACAACGGTTTCTGAAGCGGCCAAATACGCAGAGGACTGTAGGCAGCTTGCGCGTAAACTTACGACCGCCGCTCAAGGTCGCGAAAAGCTGCGGCATGACAACGAATTGTCTACACAAACGTTTTTCGACCGGCTCACTCGTTTGGCTGTCCGTCCCACCTCACAGCCCTGAACTTTCAACGAAGTTTCTTGCCCGTTATGATTGCCCTTAGCGTATAATTGACCGCACATTCTCTGTCAACTACATCTTTGAACCTGTGACGCCATCCCACGACCTCAGACATCGCGGTCGTGACACGGTGCATGTCAGCCGATTCAAGCCATATTACGATTCTTTGATCCTACCTGCACCTTAGTCGCCAGAATGGCTCCTCTTCACTCCCGGGACCATTGTAGAGGGGATGAGAAAGAAGAGCTTCCGCGTCTGTTGCTAATATATATATATATAAATAAATAAATAAATATATATATATATATATATATATATATATATATATATATATATATATATATATATATATATATATATATATATATATATATATATATATATATATATATATATATGTGTGTGTGTGTGTGTGTCTTGTTTCTCCGTATTCTGTTCCTTTTTTATACGTAAGGATGTTGTGCTGCCCCAGACAGACAACGCACGCTCTCTATTCTCTAACACGACGGATCTTACTGCTTGGGCATCGAAATTCAGAGCTACATTTATGAGCGACCGCTTGAGTTCAGAAACCTCAAATTGCCGCATAGCCTAGACGTGCTTACGCGAGCGCAGACACCAAACTGGCGCTTCACTTTCACACGCAGAAGGAAATTTCAAAGCTTCTGGCATGGGAAGCTTCGCACTTAGCATCACAATGATCACACAATTCTGTCTCAATAAAAACGCGGACAAAAAGCCTGCCTACCTTGAAAGCATCTATGACACTGTTGTCCTGCTGGCGCATTGCTTCACCATGGACATAGGCTGATAAAAGAAGGAATACGGCCGTTTTGGCGAATGATCTCTTAGTAACGTTCGCCATGTCCCTGCCGAGAGAGTAAAAGCGTCCTTTTTTGACAAACAAGAACATCAAAGCCGGTGGCATCATCATGGGCTCATGCATTTCCGAAAGGAGAGCAGCAAGTGCTCTAGCCTCTTCAGACCTGAGGAAAGACTAGCCAGTGTAAACTCTTATAAACTCTTTATTGCAACCATTTGAAAACCCCGAAACACTTTTCGGAAGAAGAAAAAACAAAAACTGTAATTTGAGACGAGAAATTAGCTGTACCCATTTGGTTACAACAGGCTTAACATGAGTGAAAGTCAAGAAAGCAGTTTCTGTTGAGAAGGCAAAGAAACAGGTCATATTTAGTGCACCTAACGCGTGTTTTTCCGCTGCAGCCTTGATTGCGGCATCTCATCTGAGACTTTAAGGGCACATGCTCTGGAAAATGCTCGTACTTGTCCAATCGGACCTCACTTGGCGGCATGGAAGTCACCTTGGTACGTTTCGGCAGTGCAGCAGTCTCGCCAATTTCCTGCTCTACTTCGTTTACGGCTTCTTGCATTTCGTCGACGTGGGCGCGAATTAGAGTTTCCGCAACTCGGTTCTTAAACTCGAATTGATCGAGAATATCTTTTGCTGCAACGTCCATGAGTTTACAGTCATTCCTGTGTTCAATCCAGTCATTTGCGACCGCTAGGTCTAGAAAGTGGGCAAATACCCTAATGGTCCACTTCTTCGTACGTATTTTTGTCCTGCAATAGGACACGTCAGCACCGCCCATGTTTTTGTTGTATATTTTGATGTAGTGCGGCTGCGGCACATCAACTTTCTTTCTCTCTTCCTTCGACCATCTTCTGCAAGTGCCTTCTGGAGTGATGCCGCAGGCAGTCGAAAGAATCATGACTGATTTTCGATCCTTCCACTTCGTGAGACACATTTCTCCGTCACTGTGGACAACGCAGCATGATTCTCCTCGTTTCATGTTCTTTTCGTTTGGAAGATATGATGCCGCACCTCCAGTTCTGTTTGCCATAATTGTACCGGTAAGATGTGCATTCCTCCGGAGAAGGTATTCGGCGAGCTTTAAACCTGTAAAAAAACGGTCTGTGAACACATGAACTGGTTGTTCTTCCGGCACTGTATGCAGAAGACGCTTCACTATTGCCCCGCCAAGACCAAGTTCTTTCGTATCGGCTTCAGGAGCAGTTCCTTTACCTGTGTAGATGACGAAATCTAACAGAAGTCCATCAAAACAAAGTTCTTAAGAACTTCTTAAGTTCTTAAGTTCTTAAGAAGTTCTTAAGAAGAAGACAAAACAAAGTTCTTAAGACCGACAGGATTTGGTTTACTGGGCACGTATTGTCGGGCAGGACAACGTCCGCTCAATGGAATCACTTGTTCGTCCACAGATACTGCTTTCGGACGCGGTAGCTCGAGGCACGCTTTTCGAAATGACTCGATGATGGGTTCCGCTCTGAACAACTTGTTTTGAGTTTGTACATCGGTTGTTTGGCTGAGGTCCACGAAGTGCAGCATACCACGTAACTCGAAGAATCGGTCGCGTGTCATGTTTTCTGTGACAAGAGGCACAGCCGATATGCGGGACCAGTAGAGTCTTGCTCTTGGGAGTCCGAGAAGGCCCATTAGCATGTGTATTCCGGCAAGTTTTTTCATTTCTGCCAGTGACGTTCGCACTGACCTGTGGTAACGCATCTGAACAGAATAGAGATTTGTTTGTTCTGCGCAGAGCTTCCAAAAGGGTTCTGGAAAATACTTCGCAAAGTAGGCAAACGGAGACATAGGAAACCTTGAGTGGACTTGGCACGGCGCAGAGTCCGAAGTGCACCTGAGAGGGAAGCTGCAATAAAAAGTACCAGTGACAAGGTAAACTCAATAGGCTGCAGTCAAATAATTCTGTTATCTTCAAAACAATAACTGAAACGGAGCACGCACTCTGTCGCTTTCCAAATGGGGCCACGACCTGAAACTTTATGGCTAGCTGGCGTGTCATCTTCAACTTCATCATCATCGTCACTGCTGCTACCTGAGCATTCACTGCTGCTGTGTGGCTCATCCAGAATGTCGTCATCATCAGACAAGTCAATGTCGCTCTGAAAGAGTAGCTCTTGAATCTCCTTATCGCTGAGTAACTTGCCTGTAACAATCAACAGAATCAAATTTATTTTCAACGTAACGACCTGAAGTACCCAATTGGGTACAGTTGTAAATAAGTTGCGCTATCTCTAAGGCAAGACGTATGAACAGGCCGAAACTTTCCATGCTCCTTCTCTAATATATCCTGAACGTTAATATACAATATTTAAGAACACATCTGTAGTATTTATTGAATGAAGAAAAGTTAAACTCACCTGGTCGCTTGCGCGCGCTTTCTTTCCGTGACGCCGCCATACTCATCTGTACTGCGAGAGCATACATGAACCTGCGACGACAACTCGTGGGGATTTTGATGCTTCCGCGTCCAGAAGAACCCATTTTCGCCTGGCGGTCTTCGACTATAGGAGCATAGCGCGCGTTTTTCAAATGTACCCATTTGTGTACTTACGGACTGAAGAGGCTAGAGACGATAAGTTGATATTGAGGGGAAAACAAAGATTATGCAGCTAGCGATACAGAAAAAAGGAAGACCACCTATGGCATTCGTATTCTGCTCAGAGCCCGCCAATATTTTGTGCTCCGCAGTCTAAGTTCGCTCTATTTTCGGTTCCTTCATAGTCATTTCAACTACTGCATGGAATCTTGGGGACGTACATATAAAAGTTACTTGTGCCAGTTAGCACATATTCAAAAACAGGCTCTCTATTTAATAACTAACAGTAATTATCACGCTCATTCGGCTCCACTATTCTCTTCACTAAATATATTTTCCATTTCAAATATTATCGTCTCTAACTTAGTCGTAATTGCCTACCTTATGGTGCGTAATCCGAATCTTCCGTATGTCGGAGGTAAAAAAAATGACAACTTCCTCTTGTAATACTCGTTTCTGCCTTCAAAGCAATATTTGCCTCCCAAGGCGCTCACAAACTACGGACAAAAACAGCAAGCTTCTCCGCAATCAAGGTGTGGAACACTCTGCCTTTGAAGACCAAAACCTCGCCCTCTTTGTATGCTTTCAAACATTCAGTTCGCTTTTATCTGAATCATTCTTTGAATTTTTGAATTATATGTAATCACTGTCGTTACTTTACGTCGCTTTCACAATGCTTCATGTATTCTTTATTTACGTTAATTACATTCTTTTTCATGTGAAATATTTATTAGTATACGGTACTAATTATTGCATCGTTAAACTTTATTAGCTTTGACTTAATTTGCTAACTTTTTTGTATGTGTATTTCAGTGTCAAATGGTGTAATTGTCCTTGCATACCATAATGCCACTCCTATTATTTTGTACGCATCTTATGCTTGTTTGTCGCTATTCTGCTCATGAGTCTATTTTTTATATTTTCTATAACGAGAGGTCCCATTGCAGTGTTCGCACTAAGGGACCTCTTTCTGTATACCTCTCCCTACATGTAATCCCCAACCCCAATACGTTGAATGAACTGAAACTGAAACTCAAACAGATGACGGCGCGCGGACAGATAACGACGTATGAATTACGAAGTGTACCTTGCCAATGAAGATATTGCATCCCTTGTGAAACGTAATCTTTTGCTTTACTGCGACTCCAATTAATCCAACCTTTTATAGGAGTATTCACACGAGGGAGAAATGATGCCTGTCTTTTGTTATATTCACGTGCCAACATAGCTTACACCGTCTTCACCAAGTAAAAAAAGAGCTTCTACTATATTGATGTTGCAGACAACAACCAGAATACGATATTGATGTACCAGAGTACCACCAGAATAGCGTAACCCTTTTCCTCCCGTCGACAACTGTAATCGTCATGAGATTTCGTGTCAAATGACCGATGACGACTATACTGGTCATCAACAAAAATTGGTCCAACATAGGACCAATGGTGATTCCATTCGTCGTACGTGTGGTTATTGACGCTAGATGGCCACACTTGTACATCATGTGCCTTTCATGTCTCGGCTTTCCTTTTATAGTCATCTTTCATTGTGTGGTCATACGGTGAAGATATTTTCGAGTTATCTTCTTCACGCATTTAATGCAGCAAAGGAACCCTATTGAATTGAAAGAATGGTACCCTTTTATGCAGCAAAAGGCCTCTACAAATTGAGCGAAAAACGTTTTCGGTAAATTTGGTAGATGTTTCGAGTTTCCGAGCTCGCGTTTCGACAACTAGATTTGTCTGCGTCAAAGCTGGCCGCACGAATACCAGTCCACATTCCCCGTTTAGCGATTTCTTGTGCGGGGACGGCAATTTAGGCAAACGGTAATACGAGGTCTAAAGTCGACAGAATTGGATAATTTCCTTTACACAAGTCAAGTACGGTAACCCAACCCCAGGCAATGAAGAGCTAAAATGTGTAGCTCACCTTCAAGCTAAATATCAAAACCAGCCAAGTGATTTCGTTTCAGTAAGGCGTCAAGGCAAGCGTGTGCTTTCACGTTCTCCTCTGGGGCGGACTGATTCTGTTGGAAAAATCAGCGTCAGATATTCCCAGAGCATCGCTGATGTAAACACCCACATGACTCAATGTAATTCAAGGCATGCGGAAAACGTTCCTCTTACTCTGCATGCAAGAAAATATTTCGTAGGAAAGCTATGGCACGTGTAACGCAAACCTGGATGCAATTCGTCCACTCTCTTTCTGTCCAGGCTAGCATTTACGACACGACACTGGAATTTGTTCTGTTCCGACCTCTCATTCCGACATATTTTCCCTTGCGAGTAGACGGTATCTATAACTATGTGGCTGTGCTAGATGACGTTATGCTAAAGTGCAATAACACATTTGTAAAATATTTTGCAGCACGTATTCATTTAGCTTTACCATGACATGGATAATAATGTCTGTCTGGTCTTCACATGGATGACGTGTGCCGTTTGTTAGAACATTTCTGACTGATATAGTGACGCACCTGAAAGCGTACAGCACTCACGTATTCAAACGCGCCAAATAGGGCTAACGTAATTTATTTTCAACCGTCTTGAGTTGATGTCGCATCTATTTAACTTTTTCTCGAACGCTAGCATCGGAGACATCACCTTTTGTGGTCAGATTTGTTAGAATATGACGTCGTAATGTCAAGTAACTGCCCATATCATTTGGGACATTTAATATTATTTGATGTCGCGTTTCATACCTATACCACTGTACATCTGTCGCATTCATTTCTTTCGCTTTTTCTCAATACACTATTGAACATGCCATTACCGCAATAATGTTCGTGCTTTAAGCTGAAACAGTGGCAGATGCATGCGGCGTTTTGCTTGACATTGAAGAAACACTTGCATTATTTAATTCATTATTTTGCGACTTTTCCACGTGGCATTTTATAGTGTGTTATTTGTTGTGCCCGCGCTAGCTTGGATGCTTTGGCGTCTCCGAACGGCCGTGTCTGTAAACTATTTAAGCGAAACATAAAAAATGTGTTTTCTATGGGTCACAACAGTTCGAACTAATGACGAATAGATTTGTAGTCGGGGCTTCTCTAGTTGCACCGTTCTGCGTAGCTTGAAATGGAAGGCTTTTCAATGCCTTTTGGACGGTATTGGATGGATGGATGGATGGATGGATGGATGCTATGAGCGTCCCCTTTATAACGGGGCGGTGACATGTCTGCCACCAGGCTCGAAGAAAAAAGAAAAAAAAGAAAAACAGAAAAAAAAGAAAAAAAAATCTTCCTTGTTTCAAGTTGGATTAATACCTTATCTACACTGATTAGATCTATGATATTATACCAAAAAAAATATAAATTTACGGTCCATCTGTCTGCCTCTTAAGGCAGAATGACGTTATTTTTCCCCATTATTTATTTTTGTACTTTATCTCTACTTTTCTGCCACCAATACTCTAACCGTCTCTTAGTCATTTCTATCGCGGACGCGTTCAGCTTTCCATTGTTGTCCCTAAAACCGAAGGCTTCATGTAGACTCGTGCCCACACGTATACCTGGGTGAATATCGTCCCATTCAATCAGTACATGTTCCGTCGTTTCCTTAGTTCCCCCGCAGCATGTACATTGTTCTTCTTCGTTACTGAATCTCGCTTTATAACTACGCGTTCTAAGGCACTCCGACCTTGCTTCAAACAGCAAAGCGCTTCCCCTTGAGTTATCATGAAACCTTTTCCTCCTTATTTCGTTTTTTCCCTTTCGGTAGTTACTCAGAGCCGGCTTCTTTTCCATCGCTGCCATCCAATAAGTCCTCTCCGCCTCTCTGACCTTCCGCTTAATGCTCCTTGTTGCCATATCGCCAGCACTGCTAGCCGTATATTTACAGGTGAGCCTCCTAGTTCTTTTTCTCCCCTGCGTGTCAACGATTTTTCTCTACAAATACCTGAAAACCTTCTCTGCCCATCTACTCTTCTTCATTTTCCTCAGCGTCTCTTCGAATCTCATTTTGCTCTGAGCTTCCCTCACTGAAAAGCCTGTCCATCTGTGATGAGTGAAGTGCGCGTTCGAATTGTGCGCCTTGGAAAAATGCGCAACATGAAAAGAAGACTACCGCGCGCAAACGGTGACCAACGAAGACGACGACGTCGAAACAACGTCCAGCACGAGAGCACGTGGCGCAAACGTTTGACGTGCAAGTGACCCTATGAGAAAACAACACGGATCATTTCAGGGGCCAATCACTTGCCAACACCGAGATCCAGCAATCTCCAATGAGGAGTGGACAAGTGTGCCCGAGGGCAGAAAAAGCCTGGCCTCAGAGGGTACCGGGGGAGTTCCAAGGGAACCATACAAGGAGAAGGTTGTCACCGGACCGGGCGCTGAAGATGGCCGTCGGGTTTCGGACCCGAGCCACCAAGACTTCAACCGGCCGTGGCCTCCTGCCATCGAATTCCCGTGAGAGGCCATAGACATGGTGCGAGAACTCCGCCCCAACGCCTTCGGACTCCAGTGCCGGCAGGCAACGTAGCAGCAGCAGTTGGCCTACGGGCCCGAGCTGTGCATCGAGTTGCCTGGCCAGGTTGCCCTCGCATCTCAGTGCGTCGCCCAGCAGCCACCGTTTCGTCTTCGTCACCAGCCAGCCCGCGTCAACTCCATCCGTCAAGCCTCGGCGATTTGGTGAGACTGAACTGGTTTTATTCCCCGCTCCGCTGCTCAGCCGCGTTAGAAGTAGACTGTACAATTTAAGTCTTTGAACATGCCTTTCGTTTGTTGATAAGAGTGTGTTACCGTGTGCAGTGAACTTTTTGTTAAGCGTTTATTTGTGTATAGTATTTCTCCTTCAGTGTATAATTAAATGTTTTGTGTGTTGTTCGATAAACCAACGGCTTTGTCCTCAATAAAGCTCTCCGACGCTCAAGTCATAGAGAGCTGTTGTGAAGAGAAAAAGAACCTGCATCACACCATCCCATATCACCCTTTACAGCCTCATTTGTCGTCTTCCCGTCAGCGCCCAACGCGAGGCGGCCCACCGTCCTTTGATTTACATCCATTCCTGATTGTACCTCTGACTTCATGCACACCACTGAGTTCCCAAATGTAAGCCCCAGGACCATCACACCCTTCCACAACCCTCGAAGCACCTCGTACCTATTGTATCCCCATAAAGCTCTGTGCTTCATAATTGCACTATTCCTCTTTCTTTTTGCTACCGATGCTTTCTCTTGTACCTCCATATATCTGTCCCCCTCATTTACCCATACTCCGAGGTACTTGTACTCGCTTACCCGCGGTATTTTTTGGCCCTGTATTATGACCCCATGGTCCTCGTGATCATTGAATACCATCAATCCACATTTTGTTGCACTAAATCCTAGTCCTAGAGCCTCACATTCCCTTCCGCATATATCTGCCAGTCGCTGCATATCATCTTGACTGTCCGCAAATAAGACAATATCATCAGCATAAAATAGACCCGGAAGCTTCTGCTCAACCATCGTGCCGACCTGTTTGTGTGACAAATTAAATCCAATGTTGCTACCTTCTAGCGCTTTTTCCATCCTCACCATGTACAGCATGAATAACAGCGGGGACAAAAGACATCCCTGTCTCAGCCCCTTGCTAATTTCAATGCTGTCCTTGCTACTTATTCCTCCCCGTTCTATACAAACTGTATTTTCTCGGTATATTTCCCTCAAAAGCTGTATACAGTCGTCCCCTATGCCCACTTCTTTCAATATATCCCACAAAATTTCATAATTAACGTTGTCATACGCCCCGGTGATATCTAGATAACCTACGTATAAGGGTCTGTTTTGTATTTTCGATATTTCAGTACACTGGGTAAGAACAAACAGATTATCGTCTAACCGCCTGTCGATTCGAAATCCATTCTGAAGTTCTCCCAAAATATCATTTTGTTCTACCCACGCTTCTATTTTAGGGGCGAAGCTCCTTAAAGCGGCACCCGTTCGTCCCTCGTAGTGCGTAACCAGTCGTAACGCTAGTACCAGATCTTGACCTCCAAGGTGGTGCCGGTGGGAGATTTCTCCTGTGCGTTGTTGAACAATAAAAAATTCGCAGCGTGCGCGTTCACTAAAACCCGAATCCTTCTGTCTCTCATTCCCCATTAGCAGCCATTGGCATGTTCCAGTAGGAAACGTAAGTAGAAGTGTAAGTGTTAGCTAAAAGCCGACTTCTTCTGTCTCTCATTCCCATTAGCAGCCATTGTTTACCTCCAAGGTAGTGCCTGGTGAGATTTCTCCTGTGCATGATTAAACAATAAAAAATTTGTTCAAAACGCCGTTGATTGATGAAATAAACCAACGAAAGAGACCAGATGTTTTCTAAAAGCAAAACGAAAAGACGCCAGCTGCTTAACGAAAGACGCCAGATGTTTTCTAAAGCAATGGTTTTCCAAACAATGAACATTCACAGCGTACATGTAAAATTAAAGTGAGCTGCAAGTCGTCATAACTTTCATCGAACCTTTAGTATAAACGCGCCCGATCTCACGTTGGTGATGATGTACTGGGCAGAATTCACGGAAGATTCACGGTTTACCGATGAACCTCCGCAGCTTCACCCACTCATCATCATTCACTCCGTGGATATGCTGTGATTTTTTTTTAAATTTTACTGCCTGCATCGCCAACCTGTATCTATACCTGGTCTATACGAGCGAATGTTATCCTTTTCTCCCCTGCCTTTATAGATTAAGTTCATTCTACTTTTTCCCAAACTGTCTGGTATTTCCCTCTCCTGTAAGCACTTTTCTACGGCTTTCAGCAGTGCTTCTTTAGTTTTATGTTCGAGTTCGTTAATGAGGCTGACGGGAACCCCATCTAAGCCCGGAGTAGTGCGCTTAGGAATTTTTCCGTCGGCCTTTTTCCATTTGAAATTCTCTGGTACTAAATCTTCGTCGGTTGCATTCCTTTGCGTACTTTTACTCACCGGGGGAATTCCCTGGGCGACCTTTTTAAACGAATCGGCTGTTATCTTTCGCATGTAACCTAGCGCTTCATACCCTTCCAATTGATTTCCTCCTTCATCTACCAAACGTTGTTGCATTGTGACAGACTTCTTCCCCAGCGCTTTTAGGTGGCTCCAAAATATCCTAGGCGCGGCCTTCTTCTTTTCGCGAATCTCTGTCATCCAGCGTTCGCTTTCACCTTTAATTTTTGCGTCGACTAATTTCTGCACAATGGATTTTTGCTCTAAATATATTTCCCATATTTGTTTGAGTTCGTCCTGTGGCCGCTTCTCCTTTTTTGCCTGTCTGTGCTCCCGTGATGCCTCACGTCGCTTCTCGATCGCCTCCCGGATTTCTTTCTTCCACCAACTTGTTGGCTTTCTCTTTCCTTTCCAACGAATAGTTTTCTTCTCTTTTTCCATTTATTTCGTGATTACATGTAGCAGCGCACTATACTTCCAGTCTTTGCCTGGTAGTTCGTCTACTTTTTCCTCGACTCTTGCGGCTATATTTGCTCTTTTGCGGCTATATTGCGGCTATATTTGCGGCTATATTGCTCTTTTCTCGTCAGCGCCCTCTCAACATCTGCAACCTGCGGACGAAGTTCTTCCGTGGCTTGCTAATGTGGGTATTGAGCTGGGCACGAAAAAAGTGACAGTTTCACCGCAAGGGCGAAGGAATGAATGCAATAGCAACAAAATGTATTGTTACACGAAGTGAGGCTAGCAGCTGTTTTCTATCCGATCTCGTGTAACTATAAAACGCTGGTTTAAGAGACTATGACCGCTCCAGGCAGAGATGCTTTCCGCATAGTCACTTCACGTGGAGAGCGCAGCACGTAGAAGGGTATACGAGGCGCCCGCTGCGATGGCTTTCGAGATAGCGCGCGCGCCAGCGATCGCGACCGCGCCCTTAGATTCAAAGTTCGAAGTTGCTTCTCGCGCGACACCCCCCCTCCGCCCCCCCTCCCATCTTCGCGTCTTTTAAGGCTCGTTAAGGGCGGGCGGGGCGTTTCCTGTCCGGTTCGACGGCAGGTTCCCAAGCGGGGTGGTGTTATCGCATGCACCCTCCGAGCGACGGAAATGGGCCGGCTCGTTTTGAACTCTGCTTTGGCCGCGTTCGCCGCCCCCGCTCGCGCGCTTTTAGCCGCGCTAGAACGTACAGTGTGTGCGGGGAGCTTATTAATTTGGACTTCATACCGGAAGGACATGACGGCGAAGGCAAGGGCAAGAACCCGTTGAGACTGTTCATATAATTTCTATCGCAATAAAACGCGCATTTTCCTACCAAGAAAATTAAGCTCTTAGGCATCATTGCGAGCGAGGACGACATGCGTCTTGAGTGGCGCATGAACTTGTTCGCAAGTGGGGGGGCAATCCTTTCTCACTCCATCCACTGTGAATATATATATATATATATATATATATATATATATATATATATATATATATATATATATATATGATAGAGAGAGACGAAGAAGTTTATTCCCACTGGATATTATGTGATTTCTGTATGCCGAGAGGTTATTTGTTTAGCAGTGTTTCATTACATTAGAGAAAAAGATGGCAGTTTCATGTGAATACACTGCGATAACTATACTGATGTGTGCTATGCATGTAAGAGTATTACAAGCAAGAATTTTTATACATTGACCACACAACGCTATGCATGAATCCAAATATGTCGACGGTGGCCTTCTCAGTAGTAAGTATTGTATCGCTCAAGTCCAACTTGTCCGGGTGTCATTTCAGTCTCCCTGAAATGGCAAGCATGAGAGCTCGGCTTCTCAATGCACTAGAGCCCTCTGCCTTTTATGTGGCCTTGTTGCAATGCGCCGTCATCTCTGCAAGCTACTATATGATAAGCAAGGCGAAGCAGGTTAATCGGAGACTAAGCAGATATTTTTTGAGCTCTCCCATATCGACCCAACGAAAACATTCAACACTTCTGCAGACTCACTGACTCACAGGAGCTTGGACATAAAACAGCGGGGATGCTGTCCCGTTTCGATGAAAGAAAGTGAATTTCCTGAAGCAGCGAGAGCGTTTGATCGGTCCTTAAAAAATTTACTGTTTCCCGCCCTTATTTGCGTTTTCAATGATGCAAATTTCAAACCAGGCAGAGCAGAACAAAAGCATGACAGAGTGTTATATTTTTATAGAGCTTCTGCTCAGCGGTAGCCTCCTTTGCAATGCTGAGAGCAAGCCACAAAAGCGTCACATAGGAAGCCTGCACCGCACAGTCCCTACAATGCGTGGTCGTCAGAGACGGAGCACAATTTTCATTGCAAGAGAGCTCGAAAAACTTCGTTATATCATTACAGGACTGCTGTGATAAAAGAAAACTTCGCCTCAGTTGTTGGTCTCCCACATTGCAGCCGACAGTGACCGCTGTCGATAGTGGGAGAGGTTGATGGGGGGTGGGGCGCCTTTTTAACTTTGCCCCAGTACATACCCCTGTTTTCGTCCTGATCATGACCAGATTTCGGCGTTTCTTCTCTTCCCTCATACCGAGAAGACCAACGAGTTACGCAGTTTCCTTGGCTTCGCTTTTCATTTGCGCCGACACATGCGAAACTATGCCCAATAGCCGCACATTTGCCCAAATTACTGTGTTCTCGTGTGCCCTTTGACAGGTCTGTTCAATGTGAATCAGCGTTTTGCAATCTGAAAAACGCCCTGTCATGAAAGTCAGTACATCGCATTTCAACGAAACCGCACCCGCATTCCAGAATACCGACGCTAGTGGTCACAATATGGGTGGTTTTCTCGTACAGCGTAATAAGACTTTACGTGAGAAGGTTGTCTCCATGCAAGCCACGTACTGACCAACACCGAGGAGAATTATACCATCAGTGGCTAGGAGCGCCTAGGTGTCGTTTGGTCGGTGCAAAAGTTTCGACCTTATCTACACGACCCTCATTTGAACATCGTTGGAAACCATCATGCCTTATGCTGACTTTCTGCGCTCAAGAACTTGTCAGGATGCTTTGGCCACTGGATAATACGTCTGCAAGAATACGACTTCACTATTATCTACAAATGTAGTAACTAAAAAACGCCAGGCCTGCGTTGAAACCGTAGCACAGTCACAGCGAAAGCTGGAAGAGCGGCGTTTCTGAAGCACCGTTGTAAGCTCTCTTGGGGCTACTAATACAAGTACACTAGCAAGATATCCACTACGCCATAAATAACATTTTTTGTGAATTTGGGAAGCACCTACTAAGCCATTATCCGTCATTCTGCGGAGAAGCGAGGCACCAGCTACACGTCTGTAAGCATTATGTGCACTTTGTTGTACGCGACGACTGATGACGATGAAGAATTATGGCTCAACCCTTTGTAAAGGGTTGGAAGCTTTAAACGGCCCACCAGTTATGTAATTTGCATTAGTTGACGCCCGGTCGCTATGTCCCTCTCCCGTCATGCTGTATAACATACGATGACGTGGGAGAGAGAGGTGGGGGGGGCGAAGAACTCTACTGAGACCCCAAGGAAATGGATCATGCGCTTATGAGCTTCCTTGACAACTAATACAAGTGCACTTGCGAGGAACCCACTAGGCTACAAATGATTGTAATTTTTCAGAAGTAGGAAAGCAGGCATTATGCCATTTTTCGTCATTCTACGGAGAGCCGTGGTATCTGCTAAACGCATGTAAGGCATTATGCGCACTTTGTTGATGCTGTGCCTGATGACGATGAAGAATTATGGCGGAGCCCTTTGTAATGGGTTGGAAGCATTCAACAACCTTCTCGTTGCACAATTCGCATTGTGTGACGCCTGATTACAGAATTCGCCTTGTGCGACGCTTGGCGTTTATTTTACTCTTCTACCACGCTATATTGCATATGTTAATGTTGTTCCTTCCCGACATGAAGCCTGTATAGGACCTTTTTGCGAAGCAGTTTCAAGCACCGGCGTGGCTCAGAGGTTGAATACTGGGATCCCACGCAGAGGGCCCAGGTTCGAACCTCGTTCCATCCTGGAATTTTTTTCTTATTTCGTTTTTTTTTTTGTTATTTCGAGCGATAGTGGTTACGGACACCGGCGGCGGCGGTGGACAACTACGGCGCCAAAAACGGCCGGTGAAATGATCTCATAACAGCTTTCGCTGTAAAAGCACCAGGACTCAGATGCGCTTTCCCGCTGACCACTTCCTACAGCACTATGCACTGCTTGATCTGCTAAATTGAGGGACAATTTCTCGAACTGTCCTTCCACTTATGTTTCTTCCTTACTCGCTATTCACCAGATTCCTCCTGACGACGATGACTCGCTCATATCTCACCAACCCGCTGACTGACCGTCGACGTATCATGGACCGCCTTCCAAGGACTTCGCGCCCGCCTAACGACCGCCTTCGTCGACCGCTGACGCAGTTCAAGCTGGACAACTGCGTCCTGTACGGACACATCTATCGCAGTGACGTTTAATGCTAAGTGCCCATTCTGCCTTTCTATGTTGGAGCTTATGCTCGTAAGGCGTATGTGTGCTGCTCACCTTGGTTTCCAGAAAAAGATACGACCGCGTCAAAGGTCGCTTCTACTGGCCTCGCTTGTGCAGTTTAGCAAAGTGCGTCGCTTCCTGCACCCTTTCTCAGCACCTGTATTGTACGCTGTGTAGCATAGATTCAGCAGGTATACGCTTCATAAAACAGCGCACACGCACGAAGACAAAAGAAGAAGGAAAGAACCGACGACACGAGCACGCCGGCGGTTTCAGCGCACGTGTCGTCAGTTATTTCCTTCTTCTTTTGTCTTCGTGCGTGTGCGCTGTTTTATGATGAAGTTCAACCAACTCGGATAAGAGCTACTTTGCTGAGGTATACGCAACCTCATCGTGTTGTACCTTGTGACCGAAAAACCTGTAGGAGGAAAAGAAATTACAGAGAAGCTCTAGCTATCTGATATTCCAAATCTAGGAAGGAAGGAAGGAAACGCTGTAATTAAATGGACTTTCTATGTGGGTGCCTCAAAAATGTTTTCTAGATTTTGCAGGTGAATTGCTGGTTAATTAAACATCCTGAACATAATGGACATCAGCGGTCCTAATGAAAACACACACAGATCTGCTGAATTCTTTTCCACGAGCAGCTAAAGGCAGCAGATGCATTTTCGCGTGCGTGGTCCACCAGGCCGCTATACCGACACTCTGGGCGATTCCTGCGGCAACAGCCGCTAGAGTTTCGCACTTCATACTGTCACGCATCATAGTACGCAGTCCGTTCGCACGGGGCATTAATAATTATCGTGACTGATATTTGTTGCCGATGTGATTAAAGAGGTGATCCGCATTTCGGCGGTACAGTGCGAGTCCCATGCCCATGTTTTATTTTACTCGTATGCGCAATGCCACAGTGACAAGCATATACACACATAAAAATTTATCAATAGGACATATCTACCAAACATGGTGCAGATTCTCTTGAGGTACGAAGAGATAGTTTGCAGGAAAACGTTTATCAACATTGATCTAATTAAACGAGATCCTAGATCACCCATCGCGGCATATTCTGTTCCTACCCGCTCATGCCTTGCGCTGAAGTATTCGTTCTGCAGAACAAAAAGCAAAAGATTGCACTGTTTCCGATTGTGTTGTGAGATGGCCTATATGTGTGAGTACTGATTTATAACAAACGGAAGAACATGACAGCTTTATAATTTCAGCAACGAAAATTTATTCCCTCAATTATCACTGATTGGTACTAAACTGAGCACGTTGCCTGTTCCCCCTGTACTGTCTTGTGTGCGTTCGTTTAGCGTTGTCACGAAGTATTCATAAAGTGCGCTTTGGCTGGCCCTCTTTTGCTGAATATACGGGCAACTGGTCAGGGTTCATGACGAAGTCGCAAGAAATGATGTTCCTATGATACGAATTCCGCACAGCTTTCTTCGTCATAAGGCTTTGCCGCATCCTTACAGCTGTTCCTGTACTCGAGCATGCAGTCCTCGTCTATATCTCGAAAACTTTCCGTTGTGGTCCACAATACGCACTCTGGGAAAAGCAGAATAAAAAAAACAAAGATTATGAACTGGTATGCAGAAGACGTACCTTTCGAAAATGCGCACATGAAAACGCGAAGGGGTACAAAATGACAGATGGTTTGCCTATGTAAGCAACCTGTTATTCGCGAAAGGGCTTTCGACAGCCGCGGACAACACGAAAAGCGACAGGCGTTTTGAAGAATGTACAGGCGTGCTGCCGAAGCAAATAAAACGCTAAGCCTCATTGGCCAAAGCAAATGCGTACAAGTGCCGCAGCGCCGAGGAACGTCTGGACAAAGCATGGTTAACAGCGTGCACCTTAAGCGTCGTGTTTTTTTCCTGACATCTGCGACCTCTCGATAGGCAGGGTAAAAGTGCTGTCGCACTAGAAATGTGCAAGAAGAAATCGCTGCGTGCAGGCGGCTTCCCTGCAAAAAACTGCACGTAATAAGGTTATTTAAACGTGTGTGGCAGAATGCAATAGGAATTGGTTAGGTGAACGTTGTAAACTGAAGTAGTTTGAGGTTGATATTCCTGTGTTGTACAGCCGCGGCCACGTCTGTGCAGAGCGCGCGAGCAGCCGGTTTTTCCTCTGCGCGGCAACACGTTGAGGCGGCTTCGGGCTCCGCCGTAGTCAGCCTAACTACTAGGCCGCGCATGCTCCTGACAAACCACGTCAGAGACCGAAACTGCCTCAAGGTGTCGTCACGCAGAGCAAAAACCGGCTGCTCGCGCGCTCCACACAGACGTGGCCGCGGCTGTACTCCCTGCATCATGAGGCGGCCGATTGCATTTGTTGTTTTGTACGTGGGTTACTGCAGAGAGACCGATATAAAAAACAACATGGCATTTTCATTTCTCGCTTCATATCATCAGCAATCAATGACCAAGCGTTGGTATGTAAGTACACAAAAAAATGCATATAATTAATTATATAATGAAAACAGCACTACAGCTATGCAGGGACCGCTCAACACAGTTAAGTGATAAGAGGAGAGATCATAACTACCCATTTATGTTCATGCTATATGTCATTATACAGAACCATACATGTCTCCTCATCACAAAATCTTGTATAGGTGAAGTGTAAGGAGAGGCAGTGCCTATTGTTAGGCTATACCCTTAGATTTTCGAACGCAATATTCTGAATGATTACACTGAAATCTTCGTGTTCTCTTCAAAATGCGACACCTCTATCTACCATTATTTTCCGTTGAGCATTCAGTTTTTAAACATACAACCGAGTATGCTAACTAATTACTGCAGCTGCGGAGCCTCGCCAGAAAGCGAAGCTGTCGCATCCCGTGAATCCCACCCTGCATACCCTCAATTCGAGACTGCTAGTGGGTCACCCCCAGGAATATCGTATTTGCACCTTTGTAAGCTGACTCGAATTTACGTCGACTCCACGAAAGTCAGCAAAAAGAAAGAAAGAAAGAAAGAAAAAATCACCGATGATTTCGATACTGCCAAATGCAATTCTGTGCGCCGCTTCTTCCTGTTGGGGCAAGGTCAAATGCGTTTGAAGTTTTGGCTTTCCGTAAGCTATCAACAACGCCATAAATCATAATTTCATGATGTATGCCAGTACCCGCCATGCCATTAATCGTCCTTCTGCGAATAAGCGAGGTATTCGTCACACATCTGTAAGGTGTTATGTGCACTTTGTTGGTGCCGCATGTGGCTGATGACGATAAAGAATAATGGCTGAGCACTTTGTAGTGGGTGCGAAGCATTAAACCACACGCTCGTTGCGCACTTAGCATTGTCTGATGACTGGATGTTATTTTACTATTCTGGGCCACGCTATATTACATAGGTTAACGTGATTCCTTGCCTGAAATGACCACGCAGAGGGCCCGGCTTCAATTCCCATTCGATCTTGGGTATTTCTTTCTCATTTTATTTTTTCATGTCTATTTGTTGCTTTTTCATGTATATCCGTTACGGCACCGACGGCGCCGGCGCCGCCGCTCAATGCAGGAACGGTAAGCATGTAGGGTTTCCCCGGCACAAGAAAAATCTTAGTAGGGGCGACATGGGCGCTACTTTTTGCTGCGCTTTATCGACTTCCTGCTTGTTACGGGAGTTGATATACGCGTGGCCTATGCGAGTTCCTCCAGGTTGTTGCCCACATCAGATGTAGGGACGCAGCGCCGGCGAAGCGTATGGAGAGGGGCACTGGCTCACTCGACGAGGCGATGGCGCCCACTCTTTCGCGGCCCCGCAGTCATGTGCAGGTTTCCGAAATATTTTTAGCAACTTTTAGCTAGTTATTTTGATTACTTCTTTGTTATTTCTGTTAATTATATTATTTTAGACCTTGTTTACTCATTTTAACATGATTTCGAGCACTGGTAGTGATCTTATGGCCTGTATTGAGCGCTTTATTGTGAGCGTGGTCACGCCGCAGGAGACGCATGGATAGACGGCAAGCTGGGGCCTTAAAGTGCTACGCGCTCAAAATTTGTGGACTCTTTAGCTTCGCCTTCAAGAGTAGACCGCGATGGCGTTATTGGGCCCCGTTCGCGTAGGCTTCTTAATAGCTGGGCAGGGTTCGCATCTCGGTAGAATCTTCAGTCGTGCCGCAAGGAAACGAACGTTTGTGCACATAACATCATCATCGTCAGCCCCACTAAGCCCACTGCGGGGCAAAGGCATATCCCACGTTCCGCCAATCAACCAGGTCCTATGCTTGTTGCTGCCGCGCTACACTGCAAACATCCTAATCTCACCTGCCCACCTAACTTCCTGTCTTCCCCTCACGCGTTTCCCTTTTCTTGGAATATAGTCAGTAACTCTTAATGACCAGCGGTTATCATGTCTACGCGCTACATGACCTGCCCATGTGCAGTTCCTCTTCTTGATTTCGTCTAAGATGTAACATAGGCCCTTTCACATATCCTAGAATGTCTACTGCAACTACAGGTGCGGATTGCCCACTACGAAATGTCTCCCATTTACCAATTCGCAAAGTACACAATATGCGTCCGTAAGCAACACGCCCGCCTGCGCATCTACCCACTTTGTTGATGCTGTTGCTGGTGATGATGAATAATTATGCCTGAGCGCCTAGTTATTGGTAGACCTTCACAACACCCACTCGTTGCGCAACTCTTATGTTTTGACGCCTGGTGATATTTACCTCAGTGCACAACAGCAAGTACTCTTGCTCTTACCATGCAGACCATTGAAGGGTTGCTCCATGACGGCGCAGTTCTGGTAGTTCGTGTAGTAAAAATGGGCATCTTGCACGAAATCATCATCTGCAAAAGGATGAGCGGAGAAACTTTTCAACATCAACATTCGAGTAACACTCAATGCGTCATGTGCCTTCATGGTACGAGGAGTTTAACCGGTGCTTCCCCCTACAAAACAACGGCTGAGAAAGCCAAAACCCTTCTGGATTTGTATATTCAAACGTTCTGTAAGCGGTGCAGTTTCCAACTCACAAGGCCTCTCCTTTAATAACTTTCCAGATTTGTTCACCACAGAAGCGGATTTGTCCATGTCTGTCGAATCTTCCATTCAACGAAGTATCGCCAACGACTAACATGGGTGACATGCAGCCACGTCGGACATGCAGCCATTTCAGTTCTTACTCATCCCTTTCACTACCAGGTATTCAGTAGTTCTAATGGGCTTTGGCTACATGTCGTCTAGCTTTGGCAGCAAAGTTTCGGTAGCTTCTCTGAGCTGTTCTTGAGGTCCGCTCCCGATGCATCCACAACGTCTAGTCTGTGGTTACGCACACATTGTTGATAACTGGCGCGGTCTTGCAATGGCATGTATTCAGGCAAAACAGTTTCCCCTGTTGTGGTAGCGTTGTTGTTGTGCAACGGTCCAAATTACAAAGTTCTAGACGATGTATCGAGACATTCCTAGGAATTGAGCACACAAAAGTGTTTGTTTTGACTAGGTTGTTATTGCGTACGGGTGCTGCAAAGACATATTTTATACGCCGTGGCTGCAGGTGCTTGCTGCTGAAGTTGCTGGCGCCACCGTCAGTTCCTGTGGAAAAGTTGACGCGCATTCTTGACCCGGCTTTTGCGGTGGCCTATTGCGGACGCCACCTTCACGCGCGTTATCGCCATTCTAGACAAGAAACATGTTTGCGATAAAATAATGTGGAGTGCTCACCGAATGAAACCCGACACTCGGAGCGCGTGGCTGCTGGCCCTGAGGGTGACAGCGCTGGTGACACATGGTGACTGCACTCGGAAGACAACCGTTCAATCTGTAATTTTCAGTGACGCCGGAGGAGCCCTGCTTGCCATGGCTTCAAAACACTGTGTTCACGCGCCGCGCCACGTGAATCAGCTGCAGCTGGTGGGCGGGCGTTTTGAAGCATTTCAACGCTCCGCTGGCGCCACCGAGAACTACAAACAGGACGAATGTTTACCGTATGCACTCAGCATCTTTCACGACCGTTCTCGTCTTCACCGTCACCCCCAGTAACCACGCTCTCGTGATCGCCGAGCACTCTACACGAGCAAGACTTGCGTTCTGCGTGCGTCGCTGCTATTTCACGACAATTAGCCAAACGATACTTTTAGACATAGACAGATAAGTTATCCGCTGGCAGCGAGGAGTGAAAGAGACACACAAATGTATTCTAACTCTAACTATACGGAAGGGCCATGGGTTGTACGAAGGAAGGAAATCAAATAATAAGGCGAGAGAGAAAAATTCGGAACGCACCCAAGCATGATTAAAAAACGTAGGAGTGCCGCTTGAAAGAATATAGATATTTTTGCTTGAAATGAGACGGCTGCGCCATGACTTAGCCGAAACTCTGCATGGCGTAACACTTGAGTTACTTCAAAGTTACTGTGGTGTCACCTTCAACGAACATGCCGACAATACTGTGCACAATGCTACCGACGAGGGCGTGCAAGAAAATGCTGCCCTTCTAAGACCTCATGAAGCAGCAGATGCGTACGCTCGCTCGTGATGTCGTACATTCCCTGTGCAAAACAAACGGCGTTCGTCACCTGCAGCTGCTTCTCCTACCCCGCAATCCACCCACGGACACAGTCCAAAAGCGAGACGATAGTCATCTGCAAACCGTGGCTAGAAATATCCGTCCTGTAGCTGTCTCTGGGACTCCGTATTCTATATGTACCATCCGGGACCAATATGAGAGTTCTCTGCCGGCTGTAGCTTGTAATGTGTAGCCTGGAGCCGACCCTCCTACTTCAAATTCTGTCTGGACTATCTCAAACAGAGACAGTGCTTATCTGCTGAATCCGGGTTTAAATGTACAAATTTTGCGATGAATTCCACGCCGGAAATCTTGACAGCGCTGCCTATGACCACTGACGTCACAAGAAAACCCTAAAACACGTCCTCTGCTATTTTAATCGCTACAGCTCCCAAAGGAAAATGCTCATATAAATAATATCATCACTCTACGACTAGTGGCAGGAGAGCAAGCAATCGTGCAATGAGAAAGAGTCGAATGGGCTTCTCGAATTTCGTAAAAGGTTAGGAACCACCTCCTTGCTTGCTGAAAGAAACAGGCGCTCCGCCTCTAAGCAGTTTACAGGCGGAGCGCGAAAGTGCCATTTTGTGAGGCGCCATTATACGGAGACCTGCGCTCACTCTCTTCGGGGCTAACGGCTCCTGTTGTTTGACGTCAAAGAACAAAGAGCATGCCATTGGCTAATAACCTACGTAAACCAAGAGTGGCATTTCAAAACAGATGCACTTCTTGCCACGCGGTACGCCGCCACATGCCGGTGCCGCGCTCCATACTCTACTAGCTTAACACAATAGCTTCATTATAGCGCGCACATGAATCACAACAAGAGAGAGAGAGAGAGAGAGCAATAGCGTTTCATCACACGTGATCAAAGTCATGACGCGCTCTGATCTAACTTCGTTCCCCGATTTCATCCCTCCCTGTGTAGCTTCCAGCGCATTCGTCTGGACGAGAGACAAGAGAAAGCGTTTCAAGCATGCGCGTGTCAATCCTCTCGTCTTCACGAACTTGAGAAATTTTTGCGGCAATCGATCGGTCAGTCAGCTTCAGTACTGAGGTAATTCCATTTGTACATGCAAAAGTGGCTCAGCACCCTTTTAAGCTAGACAATTATGAAAGAAATAGTGTAGCGTTATACTCTTGTTAGAATGGTGGCCAAGACTGCACTGGATTAGGTGTAGTTGTGTGATATTGAGAATAAGATATTGTCACATCACATTCCATCATCTCACAAAGCAGTTTACAACAAGATTGAACGTTTTATAACAATTATAACCCACATGTAGGTTTCCCTTCGAAATAGTATTTTAACACTGAAGGTGATTTTCAAATAAAAATTGTGATTTCTACTAAAACCTCCAATTCTTCTGAATAATCAAAATAATGCAAGTAGCAAACGTTGGGAAGCAGTAGAAACTACGAATATTTAGCCTAATTTAGGAATACCTTACGCGAGTAATAGAGACAAATTTTGGGAACAAGGAGAGGACACAAAAACTGGTTAATAGCGCACTGTTCTTGGCGCATCTTTAGACACCTCTTTTCACAGGCAAAGTGCACGCGTGTTGATATGAAAATTGTTGAAGCTGGAGATTGTGTGCCGAAAGTTAGATACTGCAGATTATGCCCCTAACTTTTCACAATTCGGGACTTGCACTGCATACGTACATTCAACCGGCATAAAATATGCGATGCGTCATTTATTCACTTTACAAAAGCCGTTTGCTCAGCTAAATTGTCAGAGAGGTATATACTACGGTTTTGTGTACAGTTTTCATAAACAACATTGCACGTAATACTGTTAGCTTGACTTCCACATGGAATGCATCTCATCTCTGTTGCAATAAAGATACCTTGAAACATTTTGGTTCTAATAGGTGTTACTTTATCTCATGTATAGTAAATCTTACATATTTACTGACAATTCAGTGAAGGCTATGTTACTGAAGATTACTGTTGCACTGGTATAAACTGCTTTAGGCAATATCGGCGCAGCTACCCTCCTGAATTTAAAACGCCTAAATATTTGACTTCGTAACTAAATTTTTTACATCCTGTATACACTGAACAAATGCACGTGTTTAAATTACAGAATCCGGGCCATTCAGCGTTCACAGTATTATACTTATAAGCAGCGGTGCAGATATATAAGCGTACCTTGCACTGTAGGCGCAATGATAATGTGACAGCGGAGCTGATGGACACCTATCTAGGCCTGCCTGTTGCTGTTTTGCTAAGTTTTTCAAATTTTCTCTTTCTTTCATCCTCCATTTCTTTCTTGTTCTCTGTTCCCTCTGTTTTCGCTATGTGTTTTTGTTTCTTTCTTTCTCTTTCTTGCTCTTTCTATCTTCTTTATTTTTTCACCCCTCTCTCTCTATCTCTCTATTTCTCGCTTGCTTTCTTCTTCTCTCTGTCCTTTTATCTCTGTCTCACTTTATTTCTGCATTTACTTCTGTCTATTCTTCTCTTTCTCATTTTTCCTATGCTATCTTTCACTTTCTTCTTTCCTCCTTTTCATCCTCCTGACAACCACATCCCGTTTCCTCACGCTCACTTCTCTTACCCACCCCCTTGCTACACTATACTGTACAAGGCTCTGCTGTGCTCCGCTAGCATACATGCCTGGATGGCTGAGTGGTTAGGACGTTTGCCTTCGGATAGAGGGCACGCGGGTCCGAATCCCACCTGGTGAGCAATTTCTTTTCGCAAAAATTTATCGCTTTCTCTTTCTTTATATCTCTTGTTATCTCACTTTCTTTCTTTCTTGCTCTGTACTCGTTCCCTCTCCACAACGGTTATTACACGCCACTCCGAAGAAATCAGCGCACGTGTTCTGGGACCAAAGCCGAAGAGAACGAAGATGAAGGAGGGGATGTAGAGAGCGCGTGGCGGTTGATGAAGGTAATAAATTCTGTTCCCGGTCAAGGAGATTAGAAGAAATACTGGAGTGGCGATTATTTCGCAAGAGTGAAGCCATGCCCACCACAATATGGCGGCTGCGCCCGCCATCTTAGTAGGGGCAAGATAAACCATGGGCGTTTGGCGAAGGAAAGCGAGCATTTTCTTCACACGCCAGACGAGTTTAATATAACAAGCTTTACGGGTCAGATACTGCTCCATGTGTGTCTTTGTGTTACTTGCTTTCGTAAGTAAGCCTCAAAGTCATGGCAAATTTTATTGGCGACCAATCGCCAATACTCCTCTCGACGGGTTAGTTTTGTCGGCAACAACGATATTTTATTTTATAATTAACGTAGTAGTTACCTAACAGATTGAAGCCATTTGATCTCCAAGTAGGCACCGCCAGAAAAGAGTATGTTTCCAAGCTCTTTGGTGGGCAAAAGCTTGCTTCATTTTCGCTGGCAAGGCGTTGCGAGAGCTTCCACTCTAGAATTTTCTTTATACCTCCTTGTTCCCGGCTGACAAATTACGGCGAACCCAAACAGCTTCACTGTTAAAATTGTCCGGTGTTTTATGGACAAAAAGCACAACATTATTATGATGCACATTGTAGTGGAGCACTATGAATTAGTTTTGATCATCTGGCGCTCTTTATGTGACCTAAATCTGTGTAGATGGGTGTTCATTCATTATGACCAATGGACATATGGTCGCTATGGCCGGAAATTGAACGTGCGTCCTCAAACTCGAAATCGAAACGTAACTAAACATTAGGCTTGTGAGTTTTCAAAATGTTTCTTGAATCTGTGTCCTTTACAATGGTGATTATTTACCCTAATAACTGTAGCACACTGCAATGTTGAAGATATTTTCATTTGAACGTTTTCTTATTCATGTCATTGAACTGCGAAAGTCGTGTGAGTCTAGATAATGTCTGGCTGTTTTTTTTTCTTTAGTACTCGATGCCTTCAATTCTGTCTACAAGCCTCTCTAGGCATTGGACAAAGAAAGGCAACGTTTTCTATCAATTTTCTGAATTACTTACCATCATCAACATCATCTTGATCCATAAGAAAGGGGACGTCAAGGACCTGAAAAATTACAGGCCCATCAGCTTACTGTCCGTTGTCTACAAGCTATTCACAAAAGTAATTGCTAACAGAATTAATAGAACATTAGAGTTTAATCAACCAAGGGACCAGGCAGGATTTCGTACAGGCTTCTCAACAATAGACCATATTCATACTATCAATCAGGTGATAGAGAAATGCGCGGAATACAACCAACCCCTATACATAGCCTTCATAGATTACGAGAAGGCATTTGATTCGGTGGAGACATCAGCAGTCATGCAAGCACTGCGGAATCAGGGCATCGACGAAGCCTATATAAACATAATGGAAGACATCTACAGCGCATCCACAGCCACTATAGTCCTTCATAAAGAAAGCGACAGAATCCCAATAAAGAAGGGCGTACGACAGGGAGACACGATCTCTCCAATGCTATTCACCGCGTGTTTACAGGAGGTTTTCAGGGCCCTAGATTGGGAAGAATTAGGGATAAGAGGTAATGGAGAGTATCTCAGTAATCTGCGATTCGCTGATGACATTGCATTGATGAGTAACGCGGGAGACGAATTACAGCTCATGATTACTGAACTGGATACGGAAAGTAGAAGAGTAGGTCTGAAAATTAATATGCATAAAACTAAAGTAATGTGGAACAATCTTGGCAGAGAACAGCGCTTTGCGATAGGTGGCGAGACGCTGGAAGTTGTAAAGGAGTACGTCTACTTAGGACAGGTAGTAACCGCGGAGCCGAACCATGAGAGTGAAATAACTAGGAGAATAAGGATGGGATGGGGCTCATTCGGCAAGCACTATCAAATCATGAATGGTAGTCTACCACTATCTCTCAAGAGGAAGGTATATAACAGCTGCATCTTACCGGTACTTACCTACGGAGCAGAAACCTGGAGACTTACAAAGAGGGTTCAACTTAAATTGAGGACGACGCAGCGAGCGATGGAAAGGAAAATGATAGGTGTAACCTTAAGAGACAGGAAGAGAGCAGAGTGGGTCAGGGAACAAACGGGGGTTAAGGATATCATAGTTGAAATTAAGAAGAAGAAATGGATATGGGCCGGCCACGTAGCACGTCGGCAGGATAACCGGTGGTCATTAAGGGTAACTGACTGGATTCCAAGAGATGGCAAACGCGTGAGGGGGAGACAAAAAATTAGGTGGGTAGATGAGATTAAGAAGTTTGCAGGTATAACGTGGCAGCAGAAAGCACAGGACCGAGTTGATTGGCGGAGCATGGGAGAGGCCTTTGCCCTGCAGTGGGCGTAGACAGGCTGATGATGATGATGATGATGATCAACAGTAAAGCGCGTTGCGTCGGGTGTTCGCCCAGGCTTGATGTGAAACGATATGTTGCCTCTGAAATAATTATTAAAAATTTTCATAATGAACGACACCTAATGTAGACAGGGTGGTCAAATATAAAATGAGCTGTGAATTTAAGCTGAATCTATTGCACAAATTTTGCAATTAATTGTTTCGCATCAGCAGTTCTTTTCATGCTTGTTTAAAACTCCACAATAAGCAAGAGCCTACCACCAACTTCCAAACTACACTCCTTTACTTAGTTAATATGTTTGTCTTCGCCCAAATCTTGAAGGAGAGACAGTTTAAAAGCATAAAGATACATCTCTTGGAGTTCGGCTCGTTAGAAATCTTCGCTATTATAGTTGTGAGCGTGCTGATTACGGTGTCATATAATCAGGTTCGGTGAAACGTACTACGTGTTTCCTGGCCCATGTCGCGTCTCCTACATTTCATACGTGCGGCTCAACTTTGCGGCACATGTGCCATCGAAAGTTGCAGCTGCATTGCCTGACAGCGAGGCCATGACGTCGTTGCTATCCGCTTCAGGAGAATCCGACCATCTGCATCTGCCTCCACACGAGCGAGCAGAGTCGGAAAACCACTTCGTAGTAATTTCTGCGCATCTGGCACTGAAATGTTTTCATTCTGCACGTAGCCGCATTCATCATATTTGCAGTACACATCTCCAGCGTTACACTCTTTTTACATCTTCACTGATGGTTATCGTGAAAAGTCTTGAAAAGGAGCCACGCTACTTTACTAGACTTCAAAGTTTAAATAAACTAGCTTTAAGTCGGCTGTTTTTTTTCGAAATTCGTCGCAGCATTCCTTGTCAGGTCATCGTGTCAGGTCATCGTCCGATTTTGGTGTCTACGCGCATTTGAGAGAAACAGCCAGCGGCAGAGTCGTCCAAGGAAGGCGGCCACCCCATTCCAGCAATTCTTTGGACATTTGTGTTAATTTCTGGTGCTGCTCAGTAATCACGTGGAGTAAGATTACGCACCAAATTCCACCCACCCTTGGCCATGCCCGACAACCTCTGGCATTTGCAGGGCGATACACCAAATCGATGTCTGCAACTGACTTAGATTTTGCGAGCTGTTTGCTTGCGCGCTCGTGCCATTTTTAGAGGCACCGGGGAGCTTAATATCGATTGATTCTCGTATGAAATAATGGTCCAATACATGTATACCAAGGCCATTATTTTCGGTAGCCAGTACCCATTCGCTAGCATCTGAATTTGGGCGAGGTCCACCTCTTTCTGACCGTGCATGAAGAAATTTGCGCGTCATCAAAACGGGCGAAAGCTCTCGGTTTTGCCGATTACTCAGAATTGATTTTCACTACGAATATCCGGCAAACGACACAAGAGTTACTAAACGAAGCCTTTCACTCTCTGCGCCAGGCGTCTGGCGTGACTGTACATCTGACATATACAACTGGCGCTGCACGGATGCCTATAATCTTCTTACTACCGCATATTTATATTATAGCGATCGTTAAAGAATAAATTTTATCCAATTTAGATGCTACTATGCACAACCTGAAGTGCTACCATATGTTTTTATTACTGAAATGCACAATTTTTAAACCGGGCAGATGACTTCTAAAATAGATGCTATTCCGCATACAATACAACAGATGATATTTTGCAATATTTTCGTAGAACCATTGTCACAAGTAGGCATGTGCTACCAAAGCCACAGTTATTCTTTTTGCTTCTAATTGCCACAGATTGTATGCTCTGTACTGAAACGGTATTAGAAAAAAAATACTCTGTTTTCGGTCGCGTTCGTTCTGATGCGAATATCAGTACTAATGTTTCCTATTGACAACACTTACTGTGAAAGCGGGCAATATTCCCGTGACAGATATGTGGCCGTACGTAACAGCTTAACTACAGTTGTATTTCTCTCACATATTTAACAATCAGTGCGATAAAAATGCAGAAGCTACTGCTTTTTGTGCTTCAAACGAATATTCCACATGGTCACAATATTTTTCTTGCTTGGCAATACCAGACTTGTCCCAGTGTTGCTATCATACTCTCTTTCAACGTGGTGCAGCCGAACTTCGCTGTAACAAAGGTGCAACGATACCAGAAGCTCTTTCGTTATATCCGATATTTGTTGTTACAACAGGGATACAAATCGGCTCTTGGAAATTGGCAGTCTGGCTCGCGCAACAATATTTGATATAAAAAATGCAAGCACTACGCAGAATGAAGTTCTCGACAGTGTTTGTGCACAAGAGAATGTTTTCTAATTCAGTATTTTCAGTCGTCGGGAGCTTCTACAAGTACCTTCTCAGTCTCCTGGCCATGTCTGTGGCGCTCGCTCCGCTGATTTACGTCAAAATTTCACTATCTTTTCAAGCACATTTTAAACCAACTTTTTTATGTAACAACCGTACTTCCACAAAAGTGGTCGCAAGAATTCGCTTTCAATACTTAGTCAAGTTTTTACGCTACCTTTAGAGTCTTGAGCGTTTGGCAAACCAAGAAATTTCTTCGTTGTAGCCGATATCACGGCGGCTCTCACGTTAACGGTTTCGTCTTTAAAAGAATGAATGTCACTGAAACCAAGCGTAACCAACCAAAATCCGTACTTAGTTTGCCATAACCGATAGTTCACTTTATCAGTGTTCGTTATAAGGAGGTTTCGCTGCATGCATTTTGTTGACGTTCTGGTGCCAGCCCCGCTAGTCATAAGTCATCATCCCTATACTTTCTCCTTTTCGATGCACCAAAACCTGTTCGCATAAGTCGATGCCGACGTTCCTGGTAAAGATACTGTAATGACGAAAAGCCGCAACGGGCTCGGGCGCCCGCACTAAGAACGAGGAAGACGAAGCGAGGCAGAATGTAACAGCCTGCCTAGTGAGCAACCCTTGCATCTATTAGGGGCGAAGCACCCTAGGGTTTAGGCATGTGCGTTGTGTGGTGTCCGTGCTCACGGCACACCAGCGTGTAAAATTCCCTATAAAGGTATAACAATAGACTAATACCAGTTATAATTGTCACAGAACAACGTAAAACCCCTAGAAGCACAAACCCTTATTACTAGACGGCCATTTCAAAGTAGACATTACAGAGCTTAGGACCTAGATTTCTTGTCGACGCTCACTGTCCACTGTCATAGTGGTTAGGAAACCGTTGCTATAGTCGAAGCATATATGTGTATGTGAATAGAAAAAGGTTTACAGTACACGAACAATCATAATTGCGAAAAATAATATAAAACACCTACAAGCACAAACCCTTTACACTAGTCAGCGACTTCAACGTACACAATATGGACCTTAGGACCACGCTCTCTCGCCCACTCTTTATGTCACTTTATGTCACTCCATTTACATTATATGGGGCAACGCTCGGGTAACATATGTGAGACAGAAAAAAAATGTTGAACAGTACAGTAATACCAATATTAATTGTGAAGGAACAATATATAACTCCTACAAAAAAGCACAAACCATTTATACTTGTCGCCGACTACAACATGAACTTCATGGACCTTAGGACCTAGCTTCTCCCAATCGCCATCATTCACTTCATGGAGATGCGTTCCATTTTTTGCTCTCCATGACAATGGCGCAGTCGCGAAACACAGCCATCAGAAGAGTCATTCGCCTGCCTTTATTGCTCTTGGTAGAGATCGAGTGCTTTCGACTCGCAGCCACATTCCGGGGACGGCGTCCAGGCCTCCACGGCTGCTTAACAACAAAGCTTTCACTCCGAAATGACCCGGGTCTTCGCCATGTTGACGCAAAACCTCAACAACATATGAAGTGGTTCCACTTTTAGTTTTCGATGCACCGCACTCTCTTCGTTTTCTGAGAATGCTATTCGAACGTTTCACACGTTTCAGGACGACCATACCGCATAAATGTCGACCGTCAATTCTGTCGCCATGAAGTGCTGTTGGCCAGAGTCTACCGAAAAATCCATTCTCGAGTGGCGCCTCCGAGAAGCTGCACAAACCTGCCATCGCTTTCAGGGAAACAAGTATGCATCATAGGCTACATGGAGCGTGGCTCTGACGTCCGAATTTGCACATTTTCCGGGCGCCAAGGACACACCTCGTGGAGGTACGGTGTCGCCAGCAAGGCCTAACTGACGACATTGCCGCATACATCTGCGACAATTTACGGCTCCTTCGTACTTGTGACATAACCTGGCCCTCTCCGGCAGCCAGTCAGTACGCCTGGCTGCCGGCATATACGATTCGGTGCACGCAGACATACAGACGGCAGTATTGCTGGAAGCTGTAGATGCCGCGTTCCTGCAGTCACCCCACAGGAACCCGCTACCACGTGGTGCCGATGCTTTTCGTGCGGTTGCTTCGGGCATAGAAACAAGTACTTCCCACAAATGACGCATCAAGCTGTCCAGTTCTAATGGCGGCTACTTCCAACAGTTCGGGTCCCTGTCGACGTCATCGGCGAACTCGCGACCCTCGTGGATACTGGAGCCCAATGAACTGCTCGGCTTCGACGTCATGCTCCAATCACACTGCAGCCTTGGACGGAGTCTCCCCTACGCGACCTCGGCGGCAGTGTGTGGCTAGCAGATGCGGTGGACCTGCAGCTACACATCGAAGTCAAGAGCAAGTTACGTGCCAACGTTCCCCGTATTCGAAGAGCTACCCGCTCGCATGGTTCTAGGAGTGGACTACAGTGGACTACATTCTGTCTAGTGAAGTGCAGCTCACTATAGATGGTGTTGGTGACAACATCCGCTTCGTGACCCCGAGTACTTCCTCGGATCAAATTTCCCAAGGCGAATCAACAACGCTGCAAACAATCTCAGCCGTACTCGAAAGGCACAAATCACTTTTCGCCGAAAGTACTGCACAGCTCCCCGCCACTAGTTTACTGGAACATCGTATGCCAACTGACAATCATCTGACGGTGTCTCGGCGTTACGATGGTATGCTGAAAGAGAGCGGGTGGCGACTACCGAACAGATAGAAGAAATGCAAGCCACTAATATAATCAGGCCGTCTTCTAGCCCATGCGTCTCCTGTCGTTTTAGTCCGCCAAAAGAACAGCGATCTATGATTTTGCACGGATGACAGGGAGCTAAATAAGCACACCATAACCGGCTCATGTCCGTTGCCACCTATGGCCACGCCATAGGCACCATACTAATGTCAAGATTATTTTCGTCTCTTGATTTGAAAGCGGGTATTGTAAATCAACGTCGCCGAACAGGATAAACGCAAGATGGCTTTCCCTACGCCTTCTGGCTTGTACAAGTTTAACCGTATTCTTTTGGGGCTGCGAACAGCCCCAGGTGCGTTTCAGCGTAGCATGAATGCAAAACTTGTTTCACTGAAAAACCACGCCTGCGATGTGTACCTAGACAACATACTTGTAATCAGTGTAACTTGTTTATAAATGTACTGTTCTTGCGATGTGTACCTAGACAACATACTTGTAATCAGTGTAACTTGTTTATAAATGTACTGTTCTTGTAATCAGCCAAGCCATTTTAAAATTACTGCTTTATTGCTAAATTCGAAGCTCTGACTTAACAATGTTTGAAGTTTGAAAAACAGCGCGTAGACGAAAACGTGCTCTATTTTCGGAAAAAAGGCGTGAATCCGTTCCCATTCCATTCCATGCAAAAGGTGCTTAATTCTATTCCTATTCCATTCCTGCAAGCGTTGTCTCGATTTCATTCCGGGGTCGCGAAAATGTGGAATAATTCCGGAGGCATTCCAGTACCGGAGTGACAACTCCGCAACACTGCTGTGGACTACTTATGAAGGTAACATCAAGACCGTGGCCATGCCTTTGCTTGCCTGGGTTGCATCATAAGGTTTCTACAGGACCACTTCGGCCTGTAGGAAACCCTTTAAGGAAACTCATCTCGAAAAGGTCGACCACTTGCCGGAGCCGTGAGCTCCATACCTATCTTCGGCCAGCGGGAGATAAGCATCATTTTGCGGCAGCCTACCAGCGATAGCCGAATGGCCTGACAGAAAGGTCGAGCCATACCATACTGCCTCGACTCGCACTGTATTGTAGGAACTAGAAGCCCGCTGAGGCCGATTGGGAAGAGCATTTCAAAGCGGATGCATAGGCAGTTAACATGGCGTCACAGAGTTCTACAGGATCATTTCCATACGAAATCCTGTGTACGAAATGGAAAAACTTGGAAATGCATCGATACGAAATGCAAAAACTTGGAGTTACACTCCCTTTGGACTTGCCTGTGCAAGTCGGACGCTCTATTACCCGAGGGATACGTTGCCGCAACATCCGAACCGAGCCGCGGGAAGAGATAGTGCATGCCCAACACACGCAAAAGCGACATTACGACCGCCGCCGCCGGCGGGCACCGCAGTGAGATACCGGTGATATGGTGTGGCTGCAACGAGGTACACCATCCCCTGTTTCAAATAAAAGAGAACGAAGGGGCGAGGCTCACAAACTACTGCAACGGGCGCTGGCACGCTCAGTCGGTTCGTATCCTTCGATACAGCCAGACGGCCGGGTTCTGTTTCTCTCTTCGTCTATTTATTACATTCGTTCTGGTGCCAAAACCTGCCCAGTCTGGTCCTCAAACTTCCGCCATGAACCACCTACGCACTAAGAGCGGTTTCCCCGAACCGCGATCACCAAAGCCTTTATCAATACTGGACGCCGTGCTCACAGATTCAACCACCCCGATCCTCGAGCTAATCGAGTTAAAGAACGCCCAACTAATCCACTTCGACAGCGAAATTCAGGCTGCACTTCGCGATGATGAGTTGGAAGGAGACCTGACTACCGCCTACGAGTACGAGGAGAAAGTCAGCTATGCAGTTCGCCGCGCAACCGAGCCGCGGCCCCCGACGCCACCCACGTCCGTCCCTGTTTTCGCAAGTCCAACCAGTGAACCTCTCGCATCGACATCGACGCAGGTGGCAAATTCACCTTCGCCCGGCCTCTAAACTCCAACGCCGCCATCTCTCATCGCCTTGCCCAAGCTGCACATCCTAAGTTTTGCCGGTGGGCGGCACGAATGGCAAGGCTTTTGCAACCGATACCCAGTCAGCATTCATGACAACTACTGGATACCAAAAATCGACAAATTCAAATGCGTATTGAGATGCCAGACTGGGGCAGCCAAGGCAGTCATTCAAGGTATTTGCCTCGCCGAAGCAAACTACGACGTAGCCATTCAGGTCCTGTCCGACAATTTCGGCCGTCGCGACATGCTAGTCGACGATCACCTAGACAATTTTCTGTCTGTCGCGCCAGCTCGAAGCTCAGCCTTCGTGACCAAATTAAGGAATCTCTATGACGAGACAGCATTTCGCATCAACACTTCCTTTGGACATGCCTGTGCAAGTCGGACGCACTATTACCCGAGGGAGACGTTGCCGTAACATCCGAACCGAGCCGCGGTAACAGATAGTGCATGCCCAACACACGTTACGACACATTACGACCGCCGCCGCCGTCCGGCACCGCAGCGACATACCAGTGATATGGTGTGGGTGCAACGAGGTACACCGTTCCCGTCAAATCAGCACCGTCCCCTTCAAAGAGCCCTTTGTTATTACGCATAGCCTGGACGAGAACACTTAGCATATGGGCTCCTCGGATCCTTATTCGCGCGCAGGCATGAAGGGGCAAAACAACGTTACCTTGCATGTGTCGAGGATTAAGAATGGTCTCCGTAAAGATATTTGAAGTGGTACAATTTTTTTTCTTCCAGTGTTACCCCACTCGCGGCGTGACATAGTGTAATGACGATGACCGGCAGGGGCTCGGGTGCTTGTACGAAGAGCGAGGCAGACGAATTGAGGCAGAATTTAACACCCGGCCTATGGATAGGCATTGTGTATATTTTTCTTCATGACAATGCATATTTCTTGTCAATGCTATCTGAAATGTTAGTCCTAAAAGTTGACTTTGTCTATATTCTCCGTTAAATTATATCGTTGGAGCTTACGGCTGGTTCCCACCGAGGCCTTTGAAGAATAGAACATATGTTGTTTCCAGAGGATCTTCACTGAACTCGGTACGAACCGCCGTAACACAGTCGAGGTCTCCGTCTCCGTCCATGTCGTGTATGGCTATGGCGTGCAGAATAGTTTGAAAAATCTGCAATATGAAAATGTTACGGAAATCCAAACAAATATCAGACATGCGTTTTCTGAATGCAATGTGTATGACCCGTATCGCATTGTATCTACTGCACATGTATTTAAGGTTCTTTCTCTATAAAAGAGAGCAGAAATATGGACAACATGAACTCTTGTGACAGTGATGCAACAGAATTCGCATGGTGAACAAAAACACCAGCTCCACAAGGCTTCAGCCTACTCTGTAATAAATACAGCGTCGTGTACTATTATAACTTATTCTCAATTATGAAAACAAATATATTCATGCATAACTCGTCCCATCTCCTTCCAAAAAGCTTTGTAAAGCGAAATAAAGTGCCTGCTCGTAACACTAAATATCGACAGCATAACTCAATCTCATTTCACGTGCTCTTGTAACAGCTAATGCCTAAATAAAGTTAACAAATACACATATTTAGGAATGGTTTTTTGTTCACACAATATGTCTCTGAGCTCGTATATTCAACTATCATGCAGAAATTTTCTTCGACAAATTGGTTATTCGCACTGCATGCTAGATTTCACACCATAACAAACCAGAATGATAACGTATAGAATTCTTACACGTCCCATATTGGAGTACGCCTTGATCACATAGAATTCCCATCATAAAGGGGAGACGCGCCGTAGACGCCACCGGGAGCGGACGCGTTTTGCAAGCGCTCCGGCAAATCTCTTGTTTTTGACTGCTCAAGTCTATCAATGGCCACGTAAATGAATGCGGAGTTTCCTACGGAATCATCTACATCATCCGAAGTGATTTCAAGTGAGTCGTTCGCATTTTTCGTCCACGAAGATCGACTTACTGGCACCGTTCCACTAGTTCCCGGTGGGCCTAGCGGCTAGGCCTACCGACATGGTCATCCACGAAGTAGAAGGAGAGGAGCTGCCCCCCGCCGAAATTCTCGAAGATGGTGAAGGCAGCTGGCGTCAAGTCTATGCCAGGGCCAGAAAGCCCGCTTCATCCCCGCAAAAAACGACACCTGACGTCAACGCTTCCAAAGAACAGCCACAGAAAACCCTCCCGTCGGCTCGTCGCAATGCCCCCAGACCGCCTCCACTTCCAGCGGATGACTATAAGATAGTCCTGCGAATACGTGGAGGCCTGAGTTGTGCTGACATTCCACTTCCGAAGCTCATATATGCAGTCCTTCAAGCGGCAGCGCTCACAAGCTCTCTACATGACCAATACCGCATCAACTCCGTAAGCAACATTCTGCTCATTAGCACGCCGGACTCGGCACGCACAGAAGCGTACCTTCGAATCAAGACCATCAAGATGGACGAGCGCAGCTTTGAAGTAGTGACCCACATCACGGATCCATCGAATACCTGCAGAGGGGTCATTCGTAATATTCCTATGGAACACACAGCTGAAACCATCTTGTCAAGTCTGTTGGACTATGACAGACTAGGCCTCATTCTGACCGGACGTCGCATGGGTGCCACAACCTCCGTCTTAGTCACCTTCAGGGGTACCCGTGTGCCTTTTTACATAAGCTACCAGGGTGGCATCACCCGATGCGTACCCTATCGTCATAAGACGGAAGCCTGTACGCTCTGCCGCAAACTTGGACACAGACCAGACGTCTGCCCAGGTGCCCCTCAGTCTTTGTGTCCAATGTGTGGAATTCCGAACCCACTACTCGATCACGAGTGTCAACCTAAGTGTGTGGTGTGCCATAATGACCACCCCACCGGCTCACCCCAGTGCCCGCAACGCTACAAGCCCAAACCAAAGCATCCACCCTCACCGTTCAGCCCAGATGCCGCTCCATTCTCCGACCCAAGCACGTCTTTCAAGAACACCCAAAGAGGACGCTCACCCAGTCTCACAAGACAACAACGCCGAAGCCGCAGCCGAAGCCGAAGCAAAAGCATTCATCAAGATCCCGTCCCCCGGACTGGCCCTGGACATGAGGTAGGCTGGGCTGATGCAGCCTCTCCTCAAAGCTCCATTCAAAAGCAGCTCAAACAAATGCAGGATGAGATGGCTAAATTGAGGGCAGAAAATGCAAAGCTACGTCTAGAGCTCCAGTCCTTTAAACAACCACCCACTTCCACACACCCCCCATCCTCACCTCCCAACCCCACACCAATCTCACCACTACCAGCTCCTCCCTCTACCACCCCTATACCCAGGGACCCCGCTCAACCACCTGCGCAAAAGCGCAAAGCCTCGACTCCCACAGTGTCATTCGAAGAGCGAGTAGATCAAGTCGAAGCAAAAATGGAGAGGGTCGACAAAGTCGAAGAAAAAGTAAGCAATCTCGAGGAAAACTAGACAATTTTATTGCCTTTTCCACAGCCTCTTTGCAGAAACTCCATGAATCCGTAGCCTCGATACAAAAAGCCATATTGCCAATGCAGCAAACCTTAGATAGAGTTACGCAGTGGATCGACACGGTCCACGCTAACCACCCAGACCTTGCCCAACCCAAGCCAAATCCACCTACCGAAAATGGCACCTCGTAACCGCACTGAACTCTGCGTATGGCAATGGAACTGCAGGGGGTTTCGCCGAAAAAAGGCAAACCTCCTGCAGTATATCAAATCACAAACTACCCCTCCCCCAATCATTGCGCTACAAGAAACAAATGGTGTTGTACAGATGCCAGGCTATAGAACGCATCAAAACCCGGCCGATGACAAACCTAACACCGCCGTCTTAACTCAGAAGCACCTTACAGTTACATATTCGAAATTTGCCGACATCGACATTGAGCACGACTTTCTCCAAATACTACCTCACAAACTTAACTCGCCACTCTTATACATTCTTAACGTATACAGTCGACCACAACACAAAAGCCATCGTTTCGATACCCTATTCGCCCGAGCTACATCCTCGGCAGGCAAGCACACCCTTCTCATAGTAGGGGATTTCAACGCCTCCCACCCAGCGTGGGGTTACACCACATCTACACCGAAAGGGAGAGCCCTCTGGTCCCATATCCAGGCACACCGTTTTACACTGCACAACGACCCGGAGATGCCTACTCGTTTGGGAAATAGTGTAAACAAAGATACGTCCCCCGATCTCACCCTCACTCACAATGCTCCCCCGGCGGTTTGGACTAACACCCAAACTAACCTTGGGAGCGATCATTACATTATTAGCATCACTCTGAAACTAAAACACAGACCCATTGCACCCAAACCACTGACGCTCACAAATTGGGACAAGTTTAGAGAGACCCGCAACAGCACCGCCCCCTCACGCATTGCAGACCTTACGGAATGGACTCAACAGCTTCAAAAAGACGTCGAAGTCCACACCAAAACTGTACCCCCAGATACCCCAATAACTACTCTGGACTCTAAGCTTCTCCATATGTGGGAAGCAAAACAATCGCTATTGCGACGATGGAAACACCAGCGCCACAACAGGAAACTCCGCATAAGGATAGCGAAGCTAGACAAACAAATCGAGCGATACGCGACTCAGTTGGCTGCGCAACAATGGGGTCAGCTTTGTGAAGGAATGCACGACAGCCTCAGTAATAAACGAACTTGGCAACTCCTTAGGCATCTGCTAGACCCCACGACTTCTCGCACACGACACTGCCACGCCATCACCAAACTGCTACACGAGCACTGTGACCATTTAGGACAGCTCTTCGATAACCTCCGCACGTTGCACTTACCCCAATTTCGCAAGGATATTGTACCCTCTTATATAGGGGAACCTAATGAGTCATTAGATGCACCAATTACGGAGGCAGAAGTTAGGCACGCCCTCGCAACACTCCGTACGACGTCGGCCCCCGGCCCCGACCGCGTCAGCAACAAACTCCTTAGAAATCTTGACCCCATTTCAATTAAAGCATTGACTGAATACTTTAACTACTGTTTCGACACGGGCACCCTTCCACCTTCGTGGAAAGACGCCAGAGTCATATTTGTACTCAAACCAAACAAAGTTCACCAAATACAAAATCTTAGGCCCATTTCCCTAACATCGTGCCTCGGAAAGGCTATGGAGCATGTTATGCTTGCACGCCTCCGGAGGCACGTGGAGGATAATGGGCTACTCCCTCCACAAATGATTGGCTTTAGAACTTCCCTCTCGGCGCAAGACGCAATGCTTCGACTTCAACACGACATCATAATTCCTAACCATAGCGAGGATACTCAGGCGATCCTCGGCCTGGACATACATGGAGCATTCAATAACGTAGCCCACTCAGCTATATATGCTGGCCTAAACCACACTTCTTGTGGCTCTAAAATGTACTCTTACATCAGCAGCTTCCTCACAGACCGCACAGCAACATTAACATTAGGACCAGAACACTCCCCAACTTACACACTGGGCAGCTTCGGAACGCCTCAGGGGTCGGTGCTCTCTCCCATCCTTTTTAACCTGGCTATGCTACCTATAGCCACCGCTCTTCAACATATCCCTGACTTAAACTTTTCCATCTATGCCGATGATATCACTTTATGGTTGAAAGGAGGCTCAGATGGACACATACAAGACACACTACAAGCAGCTGTAGACGTCATAGCTGCACACACATCCCGGATGAATCTTTATTGCAGCCCTAGCAAATCAGAATTACTCCTTCTACCAACTCACCGTCGAAACAAACACGTTCCAATGATCGAAGTGCACATTAATGGGCGCCTGATTCCTAAAGTCTCACGCATTCGTGTACTAGGTTTATTTATTCAAAACAATCGACTTAATACGCACACTCTCGAAACTTTACGCAATACCATTGAAAACACCCTAAGACTGATAGGAAGAATCTCGGGTAAAAACGGAGGGCTCCGGGAGTCAGAGCTACTTCGTCTCGTACAGGCTTTTGTGATTAGTAAAATCACATATACTCTCCCCTACCTTCATCTTAAACCAGCAGAGGAGGACTTCGTCAACACCCTCCTTCGCCGAGTTTACAAATACGCTCTAGGAATTGCGTGCAATGCCTCTAACGCACGACTCCATCAGACAGGGGTCATAAATACCCTTTCAGAAATTACTGAAGCCCATTTAACAGCTCAATACGCTAGGCTCGCGACCACTAGCGCAGGCCGTCACATTTTAGCTACTACCCGCATTAACTTCACCTCTATCACCAATGCTAAGCATAACATTCCCCACCACATACACAACCAATTACTCATACCGCCCCTTCCTAAAAACATGCACCCTACTTATCATACTAAACGTCGAATCCAAAGAGCAAAGGCCCTCCAGAAAAACTTACAAGGAGCCAAGGACGTGCTCTATGTCGATGCGGCAGAATACCCATCTTCCTCGTCCTATGCCCTTTCTGTCGTGGATACCAACGGCCAGGCGATCACAACGGCATCCGTCACTGTCAACTCCTCGGAGGAGGCAGAGGAGGCTGCCATCGCATTAGGTTTATCCATCCCCAATATCACTATGATTGTTAGTGACTCTAAAACTGCCATACGTAACTTCAGTGCAGGTCGCATCTCACAAACTGCCCTTTCAATTCTTAATAAACATTCTCCCACGCAAGACGTTGCTCTCGTATGGACGCCCGCGCATGCGGGGCTGTGTGGCAATGAGGCGGCTCATGCCTGTGCTCGAGGAATGACAGGCCGGGCGCAGGCCACAGACGACGCCTTAGACCATGCGGCACCCTTCAGTGCGAGGGATCGTCTTTTGACCTTCCACGACATAACAAACCACTACCGCCTTCAGCGCACAGTATACCCCCCCTTACACCGGGGAGCTACTCGCCACCACGAAATACTTTGGCGCCAGTTACAGACCCGTACGTTCCCTACCCCCTCTTTTCGCCATCTTATACACCCTGCGATATATCCCTCCCCTTTATGCATTTTCTGCCAACAAAGAGCCAATCTCGATCATATCATGTGGGGTTGTACTCTGAACCCACCACCTAACTCACTAAACATTAGTAGTAAGGAGCAGTGGGAGGCTGCTATGTGCAGCTCGGCGCCCGAGGTCCAGGACCAGATCCTGGATTGGGCCAAGAGGGTAGCGGAGACCTACGCCGGGTAGGCTCCTCTGCTCCCTCCACCACCGCACCCTTCCCTTATGGGATAAATAAAGTCTTTCTCCTCCTCCTCCCATCATAAACAATGACCTAACTTCCCATCATAAAAATGACCTAACGTTGTTGGAATCAGTACAGAAAAAAGCTGCTACGTTCATCTGTCGCCATTACGATAAATATTTTCTCCCTCTTCTACCTACCTTATCCTGATCCAGCCACACTCAAGGAACGTTTGTGCTTTCTTTGAAGGGTTTGCACAATTATGTTTTATCGACGTTGTCTTTCACAGGATTATAATTCATTTTGAGTACCCTCAAATACTGAACAATATCATGCCCTAAATATCGTTCCGAATAGTTCTTGTTCAGGCATGTTTTGTACAGTTTATTTCGCACATATGATTATCCGCAGGAATGCTTTCACCAGACATGTACGAAGTACTTGGGCTGAATATCTTACTGCTATTGAACGGTTGTATTACTTGCGTGAAATAATTACTGCACTTTTCGTACACCTCGTCTATCCTCCTCCTGGTCTGGCTGCAGTGTGTATACAAACAAGTAAGACAAACTATTCAATCGGCCACGTTATCAACGGGAAAACCACTGTGCCAATCACCACAGCACCAACTGCAGATACAGACACAACAGCGAGCTTTTTGGGGGCCATGCGTGCTTTGCGAAACCAAGATACATCAGGTGCATTAGCCCACTAGAAATTTCCTGCGTAATGAATAAATCAAATGGGGAGCAGCTGCTCCTCAAAGGTGTAGGCCACAGTACTGGTCCCCATAGCTAATAACCGCCCAATGTTTTGGTACTGACCGTCTGCTTTAGATAGAGATCCTACATAGTACTACGTGGACGCATGAATTTTGAGGCTTGATGCCTCGTTTTCTTTATATCAATTTTTATTATTTATTTGTTTCTTTTTATTGATATTTCACGTTAGGAGGTGCTGAGACCACTGAGACTCAACTCACGCACTCTGTACTCTAATATTGAGGCTTCTGATGCTTAGGCACTGACATTCAGAGTTACTTTTTTGAGCCACCGCATGAAGCCAGAGATTTACGAGTGCCGCGAAGTCCAGACAAACTCACTCACGCGACTCCCGGCACGAAGGTGGTATTCCTGTCTCTCAACGAAGAGGGGAAATTCAACGCTTCCGACATGAGAATCCTAACACTCAGCATCTAAACGATCACACAATCATTCATATTAAAAATGCGAGAGCATGAGTGGCATACCTCGAAAGCATCTGCGACGCTGTTATCCAACTGGCGACTCACTTCGCTGGTTACAGGAGCTAATATAAGAAGGAACGCGGCCATTCCAGCGAAATCTTTCTTAGCAAAGCTTGTCATGTCCCTGAGGAGAGGTTATAAAGTTGTTGAGCACACCAAACACATTAAAAACGTTGACAGCGTCATCGGTTGATGTAGTTTGGGAGAGGCAATAGTAGGTGCTGTAGAGAAAATATGTTGCTATTGAGGAAAAGATAATGCTGCTAGGGGTACAGCTTACGGCGCACGGACAGATACCGACATACGAGTAATGGCGTGTACCGTGGTGCAAAAACAAAGTCCACGTTTCTTGTGCCGCGTAATGATTCTTTGAATAGCAGATCCAAGTGTGCCAACCCTCTATGGGCATTGCGAAACGCTGTCACCGCGCTTGCACGATGCAGAAAAATGGCCCAGTGTTAGCTGTTCTCTAGGTACGGGGACGTATGCGTGTGTTTTCCCTATAAGAACGACCATTTGGGCATCCCCCTCACGCTCGCATTCTTAGCCGGTCTTACCACTGACACTTGTTTATTGTTATATTCTTGTAGCAACATATATCACGCACTAATCTCTAAACTAAAGAAAGAGCTTCATCGATATCGAAGTACTGGAGTGCCACAACACTAGTCCAAAGACTTGGAATAGTGACATCATGATTGTGTAAGACAATCCAAATATATTCCTTCTGCGGTACCATTAGTTCGTTTTAAACGAGGTACGCTTTATGGTATACACTATAAAGGAAAAAAATATTTAGTATTGAGTCAGTAGGGCCGGCTCCAAACCTTAACATATTTGCCTTCGGAGCCAGTTGTACATTCACAGCAACTTGGGTGAACGTTAATAGAAGTCTAAGGCCAAAAAAAAATTGTCAATTCCTCACACGCGCTAATAGATAAAGTGATTAAATAACTACTTTACCTTCGAGCTAATCAACAAGGCCAATAAAGTGTTGTTTTTTCTTCTGTAATGCCGACGTAAGCGGAACAGCGTTCTTCTGTGCTCTTCACTTATCAGCCCTGATCTTGTTGGAGAGCTTGTGTCAAATACCGCCAGAGCACTCACAATGAGAAAAAAAATAGGCGCATCTCATGGGTTGTGGGAATCCATTTCATGTGAAGCAGACCACCAGTCACAACCTGTGTCACATTTAGTTGATGTTGGTTATAATTAAATGTCCGTGCGAGAGAGCTGATGTTATGTCAAAGTATACCAACGTAAGATTTTTTTATTTTACAGCAGCACTCATTCTTTTCAGTTCTAACAGGACACGCATACCAATTCCTACTGCGCATTCAAAAGCATGGCGTATCGAGTAAGCTCGAACAGGCATCTGGGACAGGATAACACCCGAAAACATGCACTGTACTCACGGATTTAGCGCTAACATAACTTTGTTGCCGCCGTTTTCAGTTGGTGTCACATCGTCCTAATTTCAACGCGAACACTTAAATCAGAGCCATCACTTTGAGTTGTCAGATCGATGGCAAGGTGCGAACTTACGCCCAACAGAATGGTATTCGGGGCTTCTAAATCGCAGCCACTGTTTGGTCTTCCGTTCCTACTACCAATCTGTGAAAACAATGTGGTGACCTCTTTCACCTCTGGGCCCCGGGTAAATATTCAGCTACATTATTTCCCCGGTTGTGGAAGGTTCAACAGTGCTTCCTCTTCTATCAAGTCAGCGCCACCTACTATGAATTACTACAGAAGCTGGAATCCGAATTGCTTGGTGCTTCTAAATGAGCTTTGCTGAATATATATATATATATATTATATATATATATATATATATATATATATATATATATATATATATATGTGTGTGTGTGTGTGTGTGTGTGTGTGTGTGTGTGTGTGTGTGTGTGTGTGTGTGTGTGTGTGTGAGGGGTCTAACTCGCAAAAGAACACAGATTAGTTCGTTATGTCGTATATTTAATTTCATATCAACCTTGTAAACAATTGTAAACATATCGCCGGTACGGATTACAGACCGTAAGTTGCCTTCAGGGCAGTGCTTCACAAGAATATGCAGGAATTTGGTTCTTGTTTTTCTTTTTGCGCGTCTTCCTGTTTCGGATCCGGGCTATATTCAGGGGCATCTTATAGGCTGGCAAAAACGGTATTGACGTAAACAGTGCCTCGACATCTACATACGCAGCTGTGCGTATTCGTCTGGCGCCGACAGCAGGTTGTTCGCCTCGGCAATACTGTTGATCTTGATATTTAGAGCGCAGCTTTGAGGCGCCCGTTCGTGCGCTGAGCGGCGTCGCCATTTCTTTATTTATTTGGCAGTACTGCTAACTCTTATTGGAGTCGTTGCAGATTGGGGTTACAATGATGAATAACACATAGAACTCGTTTAAAGAAAACAGTAGCGTAAAATGAGGACAATATAAAGCAAAGAACAAACACAACTCGTTAAACAAAATCATAGAACAAAGTGTATAATGACAAGATGAAGCAAAGACAAAGACAATTCGCTCAAGCAAAAATATAAGGCAAAAGGCATGAAATACAAATGAACTTTACATAACCAACGGGCAAGCAATGAGTCAAACATTTATATGCTGTCAGTTTCAACGGCAGGTTAATCTAGGGCATTCCACTCAACGATCGTTCGTGGAAAGAAAGAATACTTAAAAACATTATTAGCCGACTGATATGGAGTGATTGAAAGACTATGTCGCCTTCTAGTATCCTAACCTGTTGAAAAATGCACATAATGGGATATACTGCCGCTGAGGTGTCCTTTAACTATTTTAAACATACAGCGTAATCGCGAGAATTTATTCCTCTGAAGGGTGTGCTTTAGACTAGCCTTCGCCACCAAACACGAGACAGAGACTGTATCGTAGCGATTAAAAATAAATCTTACCGTTTTGTTTTGGACCCTTTCTAACTTATTGATATTAATGCGAGTGAAGGGGTCTCAAACAATATTAGCGCACTCAATAGATAAGACGTGTGTTTTCAATGCTATAAGCTTTGTGTCATACGAAGAATGGCGAAGCCAGCGTTTTAAGCAATGCAGTGTCGACATTGCTTTATTAGTGATCTCTGTTATATGATCATTCCAGCGCAGGTCGCTGCGAATGTGAAGACCGAGGTACTTATAGCGCTCGACGCAAGATAGGATGTTACCATCAATTGGTTACTCCAATAAGCTTATATGTGTTTTATTTGTTAGAGATATGACAACAGTTTTCTTGAGATTTACTGAGATTTACCATGTGTTGCCCCATTGAAAAAGTTGATAAGTTCCTTGTTCAGTTGCAGTTGATCATTAACAGAGTTAATAGCTGAGTATATTACGCAGTCGTCCTCGTACAATCTTATTTTTACATTACGTGCGTCAGCAATATCATTGATGTAGAGTAAAAATAATAATGGTCCTAACACCGATCCTTGTGGTACTCCTGAAGAATCCGGAAGCATGCTTGAAGTAGCTTGATTAAACGTGACAAATGTTTTCTAGAAAACAAATAAGACTACATCCAGTTACAAATCATACTATTCTTTAAGATGTGCGAGAGTTTTAATAGTAGTTTAGGGTGCGACAGCTTATTGAACGCCTTTGTGAAATCCAGGAAATAAGCGTCGATTTGAGCACGATTGTTGATCGCCGAAGCAAAGTGATGAATTACTTCAACTAGCTGTGTGACGGTGGAAAACCCATGCCTGAAACCATGTTGTGCCGGTTACAAAACTGAGTTGGCTTCCAAAAATTTCATAACATGCTTGTACTCTACATTACGTCCTCCAGTAGTTTGCAGAATGTGCAAGTGAGGGCTATCGGTCTGTAGTTGGTTACCAGGTGTTTATCGCCTTGCTTATTAGAGGTTTAACTATCGACGCCTTCCAGTCATCTGGCAACGTACCGCTGGACAGAGGTGAGTTATAAATTAATGTAAGATACTTGGCGCACCACAGCACGTACCGCTTTAAACGCGTTTGGTATTTCATCCGGACCACGACATTTTTTTTACTCATGTCTAACAGTAAATTAAGTACCCCAGATTCCAATAATTCTAAGTCTTCTATAGAAGGCAAATCACAATTTTTTTAGAAGAAAGGGAGCTCCCATTATCCGTAACAAATACAGATTTGAAATAATCATTAAATTCATTGGCAATTACAGTAGCGTCAGAGGTAGAAGCATTTTTTACAACGAAGGTAATTATTCTAGTACACTATAAATGAAGGTGTCACTATTAGAGGTCACGTTGTCGGCGTCGTCGTAACCGATAGAGCTAACGAGGATGAAAGCGAGCGAACGCGAACTCTCTCGATCTCACAATCCACAGGCTTCTGACTTCGCTTTCTTCCTCCGTCACACGCGCTGTCCCCGCGGTCGAAGCTCGTGCGCATGCAGAGCTGGCACGTGCACTGCGGCTGGCTTCGCTGGTCCTAACGGAGCTGTCGACGTTTCGCTTGGTCCGCGACTCCTGCACTGCACAGGGTCGCGTGCCTAGCGCTCGAGCGCCGTCGGCGTTTCGCTTTGTTCGCGACGCCTGCAATGCACAAAGTGTTGTGCGTAGCATTTGAACGCTGTCGGCGTATCGCTTGGTTCCCTACGCCCTGAATGCAGTGTGGTGTGCGTACTACTCGAGCACTGTCGGCGTTTCGCTTGGTCCGCGACACCTGCGGCGCACTCTGTGCATCGTAGGCGTCCTAGGCTCTCTGCACGCTGTGCACCACTTTGTGCAGAGAGCGCACAGAGTGGTGGGCACATCACTCGAGCACTGGCAGTTTCTGTGGCATTATGTAACGAATGTCACATTGCTACAACTGCGGATAGCCAAAACTTCACATACAGTTGGTGTTGCCCCAACATGAAGCTGCGTTTAGGATTCGCATTAGGAAGTATCACTGTCGCCGGTCAATTTTTAACACGAATGTGTTTTATACCAGGGTCCACCAAGACTTCTCTGGCGTATTTCCGTCACGGATATAACTTTGGTAAACTGCAAACTAACAGATGACACCGAAAAAATGAGAAAAAAATCCCGTGGCGGGGATTCAAACCCACGACCTCTCGGTCTGCGACCATAGGAGCCTGGCACGTTACCACCTGCGCTACCCATGCACTAGACTGCACAAACGCGCCTTACGTCCTTCCACAAACGTGCCGGTCGCAGCACCCATGGGGTGGGTGGTTCCGCCATCTGGGAGTGATGAAGTGAAGTACGGCGTCATGACATTAACGAGCAGCTATAGGGAGTGGTTTGGTGACAACACACTTTGTATGAGAAAGCACTGGCTAGTACAACTGCTGCAATAAGCGCCGCAGAAAGCCAACAATGTCGACAGGCGAATGTCACGGCGTGCTGAAGCGATAGAGACGCCAGCGGCAAGCAGAACGCCTTCGCGCCTTCACGGCTCAAGCTTAGAATCTCTGCTTGGCACGCTACTAAAGCACAGTGTGGTAGCGTATGCATGAGCGCCGGTTTAGTTTACTCTATCACTAAGCAGCGCATACCGTGCAGTTTCTCTCCTCAAGTGACGACGCTTTGGATGAGTGCATTTCGAGTGCCGGTATTTATTATGTGCTTGTCGATGCCATATTTGCGCGGGATTTACCACATGCTGTGTCCAGGTATATGTTAACAACTTCAGCTACCAGAAGGGTTAAATCATGATCATGGGCGTTAGTCATCGGGATGGAGATATGCGACTAACCTTCAACGTGGGTGCATCCTCGTCAAACACTACCATAGCTGCCAATCACCAATGAACATTGCACAAGCTCGCATATATCAACGCACAATAAACAAGTGAATCACGTGTCACTTTCGTCTTGTATCGATTACTGTGACGGAGGGAGCATATATATATATATATATATATATATATATATATATATATATATATATATATATATATATATATATTGTTAAGACGTTTATTGACGGCGAGATTGACGGCGACGATGCACAACGACAGAGCGCAGACTCGCAGACTCTCACGAGCACGAGCACGAGGGGCGTGCTCTCCGAGGATAGGCGAAGAGGGTGACCCACTAGGAGGCGCTTGAGAGGACGACCCATTAGAGCGTTCCAATGCTTCTCTACAATTGCCCCGGGTACGAAAAGGGAGCCGCCTGGCGACCTAACAGCTGGTCACTATGAGCGGGTCATGGTAGGGCTTGAGGCGCTCCACGTCGCGCCCTCGACGGCGCATGTCGGAAGATGGTTCAATCAGGTAGTTGACCGGGGATGTGCGTTCGACGACACGGTAGGGGCCTTCGTATTTTGGTAGTAGTTTGGAAGAGAGGCCAGTTGCAGTGGTAGGAACCGAGAGCCATACGAGCGCTCCAGGGAGGAACGTGGGTGCAGAAGTGTTGGTGGCACTGCGAATGCTCTTCTGCCGCTCTTGGTCCTGCGTAGTAAAGGTCCTGGCTAGCTCGCGACACTCCTCAGCAAGTCTGGCTGTGGCAGAGATAGGCGCACACTCCGATCGATCCGGCGTGTATGGAAGGATGGTGTCGATTGTGTGCGACGGGTGCCTGCCGTACAATAAGAAAAAGGGTGAGAAACCAGTGGTGCTTTGAGGGGCGGTATTGTAGGCGTAGGTGACGAAAGGCAGAATCGAATCCCAATTTGTGTGATCGGCGGCGACGTACATCGATAGCATGTCGCCGAGCGTGCGGTTAAAGCGTTCGGTGAGGCCATTCGTCTGCGGGTGGTAAGCAGTAGTTTTGCGGTGAACAACGTTGCACTCTTTGGGGATGGCTTCGACGACTTCCGACAGGAAGACACGGCCTCGATCACTGAGCAGCTCCTGGGGTGGACCGTGGCGCAGCATGAACCGGTGGAGCAGGAAGGAGGCTACATCGCGCGCTGTAGCCGCGGGGAGGGCGGCAGTTTCGGCGTATCGCGTAAGGTGGTCTACAGCGACGATGGCCCAGCGGTTACCAGCCGACGTCAGAGGAAGTGGTCCATACATATATATATATACATATATATATATATATATATATATATATACATATATATATATATATATATATATATATATATATATATATATATATATATATATATATATATATATATATATATATATAATCGATAATACTTCGTCATGGCCCTCCTCACGTGATCATTAGTGATCGTGGCCGTCAGTTCACAGCTGATATTGTTGAAGAACTGCGTCTGTGTGCCTCGAATCTGCGACATTCAACGCCCTACGACATTCAACCTCAGACCAATGGATTGACTGAGCGCACGAATCGAACTCTTGTGAACATTATGTCCATGTACGTTAGCTCGGACCACAAGAACTGGGACGATGTGCTGCCGTTCGTCACGTACGCATATAATACCGCGCAGCATGAGACCACTGAATGCAGCCCGTTTCTCCTCTTTACGCTCCTCCATCAAGCTACACTTTAGACACTATCTCTGCTTTCTGTAGTCACAACCACACTTGCATCGCGGAAACCCTCTGCCGGGCGGAGGAGGCTCGGCACCTCGCCCTATTGCTTGCTCTAGCTTCACAAGAACACTATAAATGCCGGCATGGTCGTCGACACCATCAGGTCGCCTACGATCCTGGTGACCAAGTGTGGTGGTGGACTCCGGTACGGAAACGTGGACTGTGTCAGAAACTCCTCGCCGACTATGTTGGACCGTTTGTTGTGATAGAGCGCCTTAGTGAGTTGAATTATAGGATTGCACGCCTAACTGCCAGTGGAAGACGGTCATCGTAGACAGAAGTCACACATTAGGTTTGAGAGCTGGGCTAGTTGGTGAGATCTAATAGAATCAATACAAAACCGCGCAGTTAGATTTATTTATTCTGATTACTCTTACACTACTAGTGTAACTAACCTAAAGAAAAAAGCAGGCCTGCCTAGATGCGCCGCGAAATTGCAATTCTTTCACTCTATCATAAGTTTTTTCATGTTTTGCGTAACTGTTCTCCCATCAATCCAGCTCATCGCATCTCTCAACGCATCAGCCATGATAAAGCCGTATACCCTCCCCGTGCCCGCACCGCCACACATCTGCAATCATTTTTGGCAAGACTGCCATCGACTGGACCAATCTTCCCGCAGACATCCTCCTTCACGTCAATCATGCTCATTTCAAGAATTCCGTTGAGTCACACTTTGTAAATATGAACTAACTTGTTTGTTTCTCCCACCCCTCATGTAAAGCCCTGTGTACAGGGTCCTTGAGGAATTTTCAATAAATAATTAAATAAATATCATTTTAACATATGGTGTAGTAGCGCAAATTCGACGGGGACAAAGAGGACAAGAAGCAAACACCACACTCGCTACCCTCGCAACTAATTTTATTTCAGAAGCAGCACTTCATATATAATCCAAATCCCTAGCGACACAGAAATGAACTACGAACACTGAATCATTGCCGAAAGAACCTTTTGCGCACACTCAAGCGATAGTACACGGCAGTTATGCTTAGACGTTTTAAGATGACATAACAAATAACAGCGCTGTGTAACATCAATACAAAATGCATTGGCGGGAATTCACACGTGCTTGAAACAGAATTGAAGCAACATGAAGGAAAGTATGACACATGCAAACACTAAATTCAATTAAAGTCATTCGAGGAAGCTCGCTTCTCGGTTACTTAACGAAACTGATTACTGACTAATGCAGCCATCTTTTCTTTTGTTAATGCGAAAGGCTTCGACAATTTCTCTGGTTAGTTGGTTCCCATGACGGAAGACTACAGTTGTGTCACTGAACAATGGCGAGCAGCCACACTGAGAACAGTGTCCCTTTATGTGAGAATGAATGTTAGTTCCTAATGATCGCTTATGTTCATAAAAGTCGGGTGTTCAAACAACGACCTGTCTGGCCGATGTATACCTTTCCACACGATAGCGGCAAGCAATACACGACTGATAAGCTACACTCAACAAACTTTATTGTGTGATTTATCGTACAACTACTGGCATTAGTTTTTGCTGCTATGGAAACTTTACGTTCTAGTTTGGAACATATTTTAATAAGCTTGTTGGGTGCTGAAAAAACTAATTCTAGGCCATATCGATTACCTACGTTTTTAAAGTTATGGGCAATCTTGTGCGCATATGGAACTGACACTATCTTCTTTCTGTTTTCATTACTTGTCATTTTTTTCTGAAAGTTGTCGCGTACGTGACTAATCAGTTTCTTGGCCGATCTACACAACACGTGTTTTTCGTACCCAGCATTTTTTAGCCTGATAATTTGTTGGTTGAAGCTTTCGCTATTTTCTTCTGGACATGACTTTGTTAGGGCTGCTCTCAAACATGAAAATGATATGCCACTCTTTACGACTTTAGAATGTGCCGAACGGTAGCTAAGTAAGGGTTTTTCCGTTCGCGGATTGTATGACCAGCATACATATTCCTCTGCGGCATCTAACTCAACATCCAAAAACTGCAGTTTGTCATTGTTTGGTAGTTCAAAAGTAAAATCAAGCCCTTGACTATTGTTCCTAAAAATTTCAAAACTTCTGTGACTATTTTATCTCCACCATCCGATTCACAAATAACCAAAAAATTATCTACAAACTGAAACACTTTCAGTGCAAGCCCATTAAGATTGAAATCTATTGCCTTGTCCATTTTCGATAAATAAATTGTGCTTAAAACCGGGGCTATTTTCGAGCCTATTGTGATACCGGATTTTTGTCGGTACATAGCCTTGTTCCACATAACAAATGTAGATCTAAGGTAAAAGGTTAACAATTCAAGAAAAGCATCCACCGATACACCACACTTATTCACAAACTCTAACTCATCGTTTTCTTCTGTTATACACTGCTTTATATATATATATATATATATTGTCACGTGGTTTATTCACGTACAAACGTGAAGGAACGATGAGGAACGTCGAGGAACGTCGAGGGTCCAAAATCCAAGCAAGCGCAAACTCGGGTCACGTGGCTACCACTCACGATGTGGCTTGCTTTCTTGGCTGCTTCGTCGTCGTCTCGTACTCTTCACTACATTGGCCCCTGGTGAATAGCGGAGCCATCCTGGCGACCTAAGGCGTTGTCAGTATAGCGGGGTCGTAATAGGGCTTCAGGCGGCTGACATGGACGATTTCCCGACCACGACGACGTAAATCGTGGGATGCTGTCAGAGGCTCAACCTCATAATTGACAGGAGACGTGCGAGAAAGAATGCGGTAGGGCCCCTGATATCGGGCACGCAATTTCGAGGAAAGGCCAGGAGTGCTCGATGGGATCCAGAGCCAAACGAGGTCACCAGTCGTGAAAGTAGAGAGAGGTCGGTCGGTGTCGTGCCGTAGCTTTTGGTGGCCTTGGTCCTCGGTGGTCAGCGAACGGGCTAATTGTCTGCAATCTTCGGCGTATCTGGCAACGTCAGAAATCGCAGTATATTCTGACGAGTCCGGCGTATAGGGGAGCATAGTGTCCAGCGTGCAGGACGGGTCGCGTCCGTATAAAAGAAAGAAAGGTGAGAAACCGGTGGTCGCGTGCGTTGCGGTGTTGTACGCGTACGTGACGAACGGCAGGACGGTGTCCCAGTTGGTCTGGTCTGATGCCGTGTACATTGTCAACATATCACCGAGTGTGCGATTAAATCGTTCCGTGAGGCCATTCGTCTGCGGATGATATGCGGTGGTCATTCGATGAACGATGTTGCACTGGACGAGCAAGGCCTGAATAGCGTCAGACAGGAAAACACGCCCTCTGTCACTCAAAAGTTCACGGGGAGCACCGTGGCGAAGGACAAAGTTGCGTAAGATAAAAAACGCAACCTCTCTTGCGGTAGCCGTTGGAAGTGCTGCAGTCTCTGCGTAACGGGTGAGGTGGTCCACGCCAACAATGATCCACCGATTCCCAGAGGAAGTCGGGGGAAGCGGGCCATATAAGTCGATGCTGACGCGGTCGAATGGACATCCCGGACAAGGTAGAGGCTGAAGTGGACCGGCTGGGCGTTGAGGTGGAGCTTTACGCTGCTGACAAGCAGTACAAGCACGTACGTACTTGCGCACGAACGTGTACATGCCGCGCCAGTAGTATCGCTGACGCAAGCGGTTGTAAGTCTTCAGAGCGCCAGCGTGAGCGCTTTGCAGGTCGTTGTGAAAAGCAGTGCAGACTTCTGTGCGCATGTGGCGCGGGATCACTAGCAACCACCTCCGACCGTCAGGTGCGTAATTACGCCGATAGAGGAGGCCGTCGCGGAGTGCGAAATGCGTGGCTTGACGACGGAGAGTTCTTGACGCTGGACGAACCAATGAACCAGTCAGAAAGTCGACGAGTTCGGAGATCCACGCATCCTTGCGTTGCGCCGACGGCATGTCTGCGAAGTCAAGGGGCGTCAAGACAGCTGACGTGGCTGACGGCGAAGCTGTGTCAGGCGGTAACGGTGAGCGGGATAGCGCATCAGCGTCCGAGTGCTTCCGGCCGGATCTGTACACAACACGAATGTCGTATTCCTGCAGCCGAAGCGCCCAACGACCGAGGCGGCCTGAAGGATCTTTCAGAGATGAGAGCCAACAGAGCGCGTGATGGTCCGTGACTACTTCGAAGGGGCGGCCATAAAGGTACGGACGGAACTTGGTCAAAGCCCAGATTATGGCGAGGCACTCTTTTTCAGTGATTGAGTAGTTGCACTCCGCTTTCTTCAGGGTTCGACTCGCGTAAGCAACAACGTACTCGTCGTATCCTGGTTTCCGTTGAGCCAGTACAGCACCAAGACCGACACCGCTGGCGTCAGTATGGACCTCCGTAGGCGCATTAGGGTCAAAGTGACGGAGTATCGGAGGTGACGTTAATAAGCGCCGCAGCGTCATGAAAGCTTCATCGCACTCTGGTGACCAAGCCGACAGACCGTTAGAGGCTGTCAGTAGGTTGGTAAGAGGTGCGATGATAGACGCGAAGTCGCGCACAAATCGACGAAAATATGAGCACAGCCCAATAAAGCTTCGGAGCGTCTTGATGGAATTGGGCTTGGGGTACTCGGCCACGGCACGAAGTTTAGCGGGATCCGGAAGAATGCCTTCCTTGCAGACGACGTGACCTAGTATGGTGAGTTGGCGCGCAGCAAAATGGCACTTCTTGATGTTAAGTTGAAGGCCAGCAGAGGCGAGGCACGTGAGAATAGCGCGAAGACGAACAAGATGAGTAGGAAAATCGCGGGAAAATACAACAATGTCGTCAAGGTAGCACAGGCAGGTATTCCACTTGTGGCCACGAAGGATGTTATCCATCATTCGTTCGAAGGTAGCTGGGGCGTTGCAGAGTCCGAAGGGCATCACCTTGAACTCATAAAGCCCATCGGGAGTAACGAACGCAGTCTTCGGGCGGTCAGGGTCAGCGAGTGGAACTTGCCAATAGCCCGATCGTAAATCCAAGGACGAGAAATATTCTGCTCCTTGCAAGCAATCGAGGGCATCGTCGATGCGTGGCAATGGGTATACATCCTTCCGAGTTATCTTATTCAGGCGGCGGTAGTCGACGCAGAATCTGATAGAGCCATCCTTTTTGCGCACAAGCACGACAGGGGACGACCAGGGGCTCTCAGATGGCTGAATGACTCCGCGCGTGAGCATATCATCGACTTGTTCATTGATAACACGGCGCTCTTCCGCCGAAACGCGATATGGTCGTTGGCGTAAAGGGGCATGACCACCGGTGTCGATGTGGTGCGTGACGCTCGTTGTGCGACCCAGAGATGGCTGACCGCAGTCGAAGGATGAGCGGAACTCTTCTAGAAGGGCCAATAGTTCGCGTCGATGGTCCAATGATAGATCCGGGGACACAGAAGTGTGAAAAATGTCTGACTTCGGAGGTGCCGCAACAGGGGCTGTCATGGCATTCAGCTGGTGGTGAAGTGGGGCTTCAGCGAACTCCAGAAAGCGAAGCAGGTCAACGGCATGTATGCTTCCCAAACATTCCCCGCGAAGTAGACGAACGGGCGAGGTGCGCAAGTTGGCAATCGGCATGATGGTAGCGCCGGATTCGACGGTGAGTAGGGCAAACGGCAGTCGTAGGGCGTGGCGGCGGAGAAACAGCTCTGACGGGGCGAACAGGACAGCGCCGTCAGGAGCGGCCGGACAAGTCAAGGCGACAAGGGTGGACGTGTTTGGGGCTACGTCAGCGTCGGCAGCAATGACAAGTTTACATGCGTCAGATATGGTAGGCCCCGAAACAGAAGATTGCAGCGGTGTAAGGGCGACTTCTGCTCGGGCGCAATCTATGATGGCGCGATGACGTGAAAGGAAGTCCCAGCCGAGGATAACGTCGTGAGAGCAGGACGGCAGCACGAAAAACTCAATGACGTAAAGTTCGCCTTGAATATTAACGCGCGCGGTGCACACGGCTGAAGGTGCTATGAACTGCGAGTTCGCAGTGCGGAGCATGAGTCCTGAGAGCGACGTGGTCACTTTTTTTAACTGGCGGCAGAGGCTCTCGCAGATTACGGAAACGGCGGCCCCGGTATCAATTAGCGCTTGGGCCGTGGTCCCTTCAACATTGACGTCGATAACGTTTTGCGGCGAAAAAGACGGAGGCCTTGGGCAGTTCGCTTCGCATGCAGTTCTTGCCTCCGGAACTGCAGCGATCAGTTTCCCTCTTGCGCAGCAGGTCGGCGACGCATAGGTGACAGGGAGCGTCGCCGAGGGGACGGTGACCGGTGGGTGTCGTTGGGTCGTTGATCACGAGCATACTCCGGTGGCGACCGGGACGACGACGCGACCGGCCTGCCGTCGGCGTCGAAGTGAGGAGGGGCGTAGTTTGGGGGCGACCTGGACGACGACGGAACTGGCATGCCCACGGCGTCGAATGTTGGAGGAACCAGGCGACAATGGCGAGCGACGTGGCCGGCGAGGCCACAGGAGAAACAGATGGGCCGATTGTCCGGGGTTCGCCACGCGTCGGAGCGGCGGAAAGACGGAGCCGAGGGGTTTGGGATGGGCGGCGACGAAGCATACGCGGATGTTGGCAAGACACGGGGCGGCGTAAGTGGGCGAGGTGGAGCGTAAGGCATAGATTGGTGATACGCGGTGGTCGCCAAGGCATGGGACGGCATCAGTGGTCGAGGTGGAGCAGAGGGCATAGGCTGTTGAGGGGGCCGCGCAGCAACGGCGGCGTAGGTAAGCGGCGCAGTGACGGGCGGTTGTTGGAACATGGGTGGGAGAGCCTCAGCAACTTGCGTCCGAATGGCTTGTTGAATGCCCGGAGCCAGAGGATGCGCCGGCTCGTGAGTGAGCGGCAGTAAGGACAGCTGGCGTGCGACTTCTTCACGGATGAAGTCTTTGATCGTGGGCTGGAGAGTCGGCTGAGCGGCCGGAGGGACAGCTAGCTGCAAGCTGGAGAGCGTGTCGGGGGTCGGGAGGGCCTGACGGGCGATCGCGCGCTGCCTGCGCAATTCGTCGAAACTCTGACAGAGGGAAACTAGCGCAGCGACTGTGGTGGGATTCCGCGCGAGCAGCAGCTGGAAGGCGCCGTCCTCGATGCCCTTCAAGATGTGGTTAATTCTGACCTCCTCAGGCATAGCGGGGTCGACGCGGGTGCACAGATGGAGGACATCCTCGATGTAACCCGTGTAGGTCTCACCCGGTTGTTGTGCACGCTGACGCAAGCGCTGCTCGGCGAGAAGCTTGCGAGCCGCAGGCCGTCCAAAGACGTCCTTGATAGCAGTCTTGAAAGCTGACCAAGATGGAAGCTCGGCCTCGTGGTTGTGATACCACAGTTGGGCTATGTCGGCAAGGTAGAATTGCACATACCCAAGCTTCATTGAATCGTCCCATCTGTTGCTGGCGCCGACTTTGTCATACCTCGACAGCCACTCGTCCACGTCCGATTCACCGGAGCCCGAGAAGATGGGGGGGTCCCGCTGAGGATACACGGCGCCACAAGTGACGTGGACAGCCGAAGGGCCAGGCTGGGAAGGAGTCTCGGTGGCCATGTTGGTATCACGAAGGGGGGGAAGCTTACGGGAGCGAAGATCCAGGGTCGTAGGGGAAACCCACGTACCTCCACCAAATGTCACGTGGTTTATTCACGTACAAACGTGAAGGAACGATGAGGAACGTCGAGGAACGTCGAGGGTCCAAAATCCAAGCAAGCGCAAACTCGGGTCGCGTGGCTACCACTCACGATGTGGCTTGCTTTCTTGGCTGCTTCGTCGTCGTCTCGTACTCTTCACTACAATATATATTGTTGAAGCTCGATCTGACAAAGTGATTGGACCGCTTGCATTACTTCCTTCAATTGGGAAGTTCGTAAAATCGCGAAATGAATTTCTCGGCTTTTCGAAATCTAATATTGCAACATTCAGAAATCAAAAGCTGCCCGGCCATTTATCTTCCCTCCCACCAATCTGCTCCTGCTCACGCTAAAAGTCAGCGAGGCCGGCCCGGGGGCGCTCCTCAAATGCAGCCTCTCATGTCGCCCGCACATAGGCGGCACCAGGGCTTCAATCTCCCCTAATCCCCTAATCGGAGGGGGGGGGGGCTCATAGGACAACGACCTATATATATATATATATATATATGTGTGTGTGTGTGTGTGTGTGTGTGTGTGTGTGTGTGTGTGTGTGTGTGTGTGTGTGTGTGTGTGTGTGTGTGTGTGTGTGTGTGTGTGTGTGTGTGTTATTCTGCGAGAAAGTCAGTTGCCTCACAGCTCTCGCAGGCCACAGAATTTTTTGGTATGATCACAGTGGAGTGAACCCAACTGATTATAGAATTTAACAAATGCATGCATGTGTTAGCAGCACGCACGTCTGCAGAGCGTGGCGTACAGCGTGCGCCATGCAATGCGCTGTCGATCAGCGCCCATGGATTATCTCCGCTCGCGCCCGTTAAGGCGAAAACGGCGCGAAACGCGACGCATGCTGGGCGCTTGCGAAGCAGATGTGCGCTAGGGCCCCCTACCATTTCCTCTGGCGAGGGCGCTTGTGTTCCATTGGCAGGTACTCCGCCGTAGTCGAGCGCTTCGGCGCAGAGTTCGTCGGCCACTCCGAATCCGCCAATGGGATGCACCATTAGTTCACTCACTGCCCTGAAAACGACAGGCACGACAATACTATATTTTATTTGCACACCTACTTGCCTATTATTTGCACACCTCCTGGCTGACCAGCTCTGGGCCGTCCAGCAGGCCCGCGGAGCGGCCGGCAGGCTTGGTCTGACGGTCCCGACGTGGGAGTCGCCCGCTGCGCGCTGACGCGCGAATTGCAGGACCCGAATAAAATTTTTCAACCAACCAACCAACCTACTTGCCTAAAAAATTAGGCAAAATGCATGCGTCTTTGGCATTGCAACCGACTCGCAATGCATAAATAAACGAAAGAAAACTGAATGTTAGCCTAAAGATACCAAGGCAAACTTCACTGATTGACGAGCAGGTAGCATCGCGCACATGTGCCTCGTGATAAAGTGTGCTGTCCCAAGTAGCTTAGTCGAACATGGTGGTGATCCATGGTGCGCAGTGTCTCGGGGAATCGCATTCAAAGCAGTACGATAATTCTTATTTCAAATATTGTAGCGCTACATTTTACGAGGACAAGACAGAGAAGTACATGACAGGACGTCTTCTCTGTCTTGTTCTCATGAAATGTAGCGCTACAATAGTTTAAATAAGATTGTATCACCAACTAGCTCCGCAACGGATTTTGTTAAGGCAGTACAATAACACCTGTATTTTGATGTTTTGTATTTTGTAAACACGAAAGTGTTTTAGGCCGGGTTCCACCAAGACTTCAGTGACGTATTGCTATCGCGGAAATGACGTCAAAAAATGCGCTTGATCAGATGGCAAAGAAAAACGTGGACGAAAGAATAGCTCTATCAACGGGACTGGAACCCACGATCTCTCGGTACGCGACAACAGATGCCGGCCACGCTATCCACAGTGCCATGATCACACACTCTGGAGGCTTCGCTAATGCACCTTTTATATATCCCCTGCGTCTTCTCTGGACCCCAATAAAGTTTGCATCATCGTCATCATCATCATCATCATCATCATCACACTTTCCTATGCACCTTTTATATATCCCCTGCGTCTTCTTGGACCCCAATAATGTTTGCATCATCATCATCATCATCATCATCATCACTTTCCTATCACAGTGCTCTTGGGAGCGGTACATTGAAATAATGCCTCATGACCGTGGCACGGCCGCTAAATAAAAAAGAGGTGCGGCCTGCCGAATGAGTGCGTTTTCAATGGGGAAACACGTGACAAGCAGAGTTTTGAGGCGCTACCGCGGGGGCGCTGTATATGGGTAAACAGCGGCCGCTAGTAAGCGAACGCTCGGAGCGTTGGCTCGGGCGAGCGCAAGAAAACGCTCTTGCTGGAAATGAGCAGCCGTACGCTTGATTACGAGGTAGAAAAGGTGCGGGTTTTTTGTTGCGTTGGCTCTATCAGTGAGTGCTTCATTTGATTGGATATTTCACCATAACTGCGATGCCCAAGACCTGTCGCCGTGGTGGAGATCGGTAACTGCGAAGAAGTCGCACATACACTTCGTTTACTTCAAGCAGTACGACTTCAAGGTAGAGCGCAAGGTTCTGCGACCGACAGCCGAGCCGACCATATTTTCATCTTTTTCATCTTACAAGCTAGCCGCGTCCTCATTTAAAGGTAGACCAATTGTTAGTGTTTTGCCTACTCCTTCCATATCGAACAGCAAACAATAATACTAGACGAGTGCCAAAGCTCAAGAAAAGAAGTTGTCAATACCTTGCGTGCAGAAGTTGCTGAAACGGAAAGCGTGGTGAGTGGAATGACGTCGAACGCGGAAGGATTCTCTGGACTGGACTGCCACCTACACAGCCCTGCAGTGGAAGACCGCGTTGAAACGCGAGAGTCAAAACCCAATGAACCTCCAGTTTGGTGTGCAGCGCGGTGTGTCTTTCCGCCATTTCTTGTTTTCGTTATTCATCTGAGCTGTTTCTTCAAGACGTGAGAACGCGCCAACTCGCCCAACTTGCCATTTTGGTAGGATATGTAGGCAAGACGTTTGCATTTACTGTGTTTCAATAATGTAGTTCAATAGTAACAACTCATGTTTGAATAGGGTGTCATTTAAGAATGGCACTTATTAGTGCAATGCGAAGCAGATATACACCAGATTTAGCAAGTATATGCGTGGGACACATTTCGTGTCATGCTAGTTTATTTCGAAGTGCAGAAAGTAATCACGCATCTCTAAAAAAAGCCCTCCCAATGAGGAAGTCGTTCACGCAGATAACAAAAGCTAGAGCATTCAAACGACTGAGGACACCAATGAACAGCAGTGGACTACTTTTGTTTCCAGTAGAAGAAAAAAAATTATTGTTCAATAAAATTTTAAATTCATCCATCTATCTTCTGGCAGCGGCGTTCTACAGCACGCTTACAGGTGTGTCTTCATGGGAGCATGCCCTTCTCGCGTATAGTAGCAATAACCGCAAAGGAAACCATACTGATACGTCATCTGGCATGTCTTGCACATAAATAGCCGAAATGCAATCACAGGTCAACGTGAGGCGACTGCAATGACCACTGAAACAAATGCACGCAGCCGGCTGGCCGCCTGTGCTAACGGGTTTTGTTTACCGTTGTGCAGCGCTGCGGCGGCGGGAGCAAGAAGTAGCGTTGTCACTGGCGCAAAAGAGCGTTCGGCAGGCCGCACCTCTTTTTTATTTAGCGGCCGTGACCATGGTCTCCGCGGTTACCTCCTGCAACGTGTGGTTGCTACACGTCCATCTCATTCGGCGCGTTTCAAATAGAAGAAGTGCAATTTTTTTCAACGCCTTAAGACATCGCGAGGTAGCGTCTTTAGCCGAAGCTTTGATCTCGCTCATAACAACCATCCATTTTAAAAATAGCTCTGCCTCTGCGACGCGCGCCAACCTCGCCTGGCTGTAACACCGCGTTGGCTGCTTACGCTCGCTCCGAGAAAAATTGCGACCGGGCTACAGGGTAGACACGACACGTGTCTCGTTTCCCTCTTGTCTCGCCGTGGGGTTCAATGACTACAAGATGCGGCGCGAGGGCGACTTTAGCACAAGTTCCGCGTCTAATCAGTGACGGTCTTCTGGCTGTCACATCACTTTCTCTCATTATGCTCTCACCGTTAGCTACTACAAATGTTTGTTTATTCATTGATCATGGACGTTAGTCACCGGGATGGATATGTCCCACCAAACGTGGGTGCATCTACGTTAAACGGTGCTCTAGCTGCCAAACACCAGTATACATTGTGCAATGTGCAGTAAACATTCGATGATCTTATATCAAACATTCTAATATCAATGTGCAGTAAATATTCAACGAGTTCTCTGAACACACGTTTCACGTTCGTGTTATACCGATTCCTATGATGGAGGAATCAACCATGTTTTTTTTTTTAAATTTTTGCTGATGCCCCGTAAACCGAATAATTGCAATTAAACAATTGTTAAGCATTATTAAATCATCATTAAGCACTACTGCTAAAAAATATCACCCGCATCTTCCCGCGGGGGGAACTCAACTAAATGCGCCGCAGAGTGGTGGGGCTATCGCGTGAATGTTGCCTAATTGGGCTCCGTAGAAACGTCGCGCTTTCCGAGTGATTGATCCGCTGCTCGACGTTCACGAACGGTTGCTGCTTCTCGAGCACGATGTTCAGGATCCACTGCCCGTCGGTGCAGTTTCGCAGCTGCTTCTCGTTCCCCGAGTGAAGGATCCGCAGCCCGTCGTTGCCGTCTCGCAGCAGCTTCTCGTGCACGAAGTTCCGGGTCCGCAGCTCACTTCAAACGCTGGCGTTCAGCGTCGTATGCTCGTCTCTTCGCTGCCTTGTCTTCTGCGTTGCTTGACGTTGTTGATGCCGACGATAGTGAGGGCGGGGTAACGTTGCCTTCAACGAGTGGTGGGACGCTGGTTGAAGGTACTGTTGCCTCCATCGCATCTACTCGAGTCAAGCAAAGCGTCAAGTCAAGCGAAAGCGAAGTAAAGACGCCCTTAACTGAATTCCGAACGCGCGCTCCGCCGCACACCGCCCGCGTTCGATCGAGAGGAGGGAGGGACGGAGGGAGGGAGAGGAGAGGCTTGCTGCCGGCACGAGACGAGCCGAGCATGCGAGGGAGGGAGAGGAGAGGCTTGCTGCCGGCACAAGACGAGCCGAGTATGCGCAGTGGGGGTGTGGACGGCGGCCGACGCCGCAGTTGCGACTAAGAATGCTCCGTATTTAAAAAATCAACTCCAGCGCTTTTCAAATGGTTGCCGCAGTGCTACAGTTGACCTGTTGAGGCGGGCGGAGGGAGGGCGAGCACCTCCTTAAAATGTGAAAGGCGGGCCGCCCCCCCCCCCGGGCCCCCCTCCTGACTTTAAGCCCTGGGCGGCACCATGTCTGGGCGATGCAGGCGAGAAAGACGGTTACGTGAAGCAAGGACTGGCGAACGATAAGCGAAGACGCGGAGAACGAGTGAAGTGATTGTGCCAGCAGGCCGAGCCATAAAATTGCAGAGAGACGATGAGTGACATGAAATCGCGAAACAAACCACCGCTGCCCGTAGCACCATCTGGCACGTAAGCGCGCTACCGAATGCCGAGTTCCATTCTCCATGCATGGGAGTGCCATGCAGCACCCTCAAACTAAAGCTAGGGCTTACGCGTTTTAATGCGATATAATTACAGCGCACGCTCGAAGAAAGAACCCGCCTGTGCAATAACCGAATTTTTTTGTTTTTTATGTAATCGGCCGTTACACGTGTTAACACTGCTATGTGCAAACCGCGCCAAAGTGTCTGGGAAGGTTGCCGATTATTTTATAATATTCCAATAATACTGTGCGCCCCACGTGAACAATAGAACTGATTCTGGTACTTGCCCGGCCACCAACAATAACGCTAGAATCTTCGGTGCCACACGTATATAAAGCCGACGCGCTTTGCTACTGATCAAATTATTGTTGGCTGACGACAGTGCTTGCCGTTATCAGTGTATATACGTACGGCGTGCCTTGCTTGTACTTTAACTATTGACTTCATCGACAAAAGTTCGCCCGAATAAAGAGTTTCGTCAAAAACACGCCAACTACTGCCTTCATCAATGTCACGACCACGTGACAATATGCGAGCGATGAACTTGTACAGGCGTTTCAACTCTCAACCACGTCGGCGAAAAATAATTTGTCAGTTACCGAGGAGGCTGTGGGAGATAAATAACTTACTGAAAAAAAAAGAAAGGGCAGATCTCTAATAATTGGTGTCTACGGAAAAGGGTTGTCAAGGTGGTTTGCTCAAAAGTTATTTATCTGCAGCGCAAGCCAAGTGCCGTATGGCTACACAGGGTGCCCAAGCAAACTCTAGCCATATTTTATTAATAGTCCATTGCAGTCTATGACGACACGACCAAAGCCATGTTGCGCACTACTGCATGGAGTAAGTCTCACGATGTATGTGGTCTGCTGAATTGCTTAATTAGGCGACAGTAATAAAGCAGCTTGACGCCGTATCGCCGTATCGCTCTCGCAAGCTGCTTTGGAAAAGTGATGGAAGAAATTGTTATCTTTTATCTGGAGTGGTATCTGGAACGTCACACCATCTACCCTGCGTGCATGGCAGGCTTCAGTCGGGGCCTCTCCTCTATCGACAGTGTCATTGACCTCTCGACATTTGTTCAACAAGAAAAAGGCCGCAAGCGTATATCAGTTGCGTTCTTCCTTGACGTGAAGGGTGCATACGATAATGCAGCCGATGATGCCATTACCAATTCCCTAGAGGCAATGGGCACTGGTGGACGAATGTTTCAATGGATGACAGACTATATAACTGGCCGGTCCTTCTTTGTGCAAACGGATGAGGGTAAAACAACTGAACATTACACATACTGCGACATACCTCAGGGAGGTGTATTAAGGCCCACCCTGTTCAATGTAGCCCTCATTTTTCTTGCGGATGTTCTACCAAAGTCGGTCTGCCTATGTAAATACGGATATGAGGCAATAACGTCGAAGTCTGGGTCAGTTAGTACTTGACGCTGAGGCAAAAACCAGTCAAAAAGACGCCGGACAAAGGGAAGAAGTGACATACACAACGACTGGACTAGCAACTGTGCTTTATTAGCTGAAAGCAGCTCCCAGAAGAACCACGGCGCATGCGCTGATCACGTAAAACCATGAAGCCAAAACCCAACACACGAAAAAAGCAATAGCAGAAATTGGCCAACATAACGGCCAAGAATCTACCGCCCGAGTGACAGGAACTCGCATTCCTTCTGTTGTAATGAAATGGACGTAGTGCTGCCGCAATCATCGCGGTGCATGTTCATATGATAAGCTTCAAGGATTTCGCGCTCCTCCTTGCCCCCACCTCTACCCAAAATCTTAACATGGGAAAACAGCGGCACACAACCACAGATCAGGCAGTGGCGGGGAAGATTAGCCCCGTCTGACAATTCAACGAATTGCGGTGCTCGCGCAGTCGTTCATTCAAACATCGGCCTGTTTGGCCGATGTATACGTTTTCGCATGTTAGTGGAATCGCTTACACAATATGTTTCGCGCAGGTAGTGTACTTGGTTTTATGCCGAATAGAACACACCGGAGTGCTAGTGTTTCCGCGAGCAACACGTGCATACAGCGCGGAAAGTTTGCAAAGCGCCGAAAAGACAACATCTACGCCCTGTCTCAAAGCGACTTTTTTCACATTTTGGGAAACCTTATGTAAGTAAGACATCACTACAGCACTCTTCCGCTGGGAATCAATTGGTTCTGGGCATCTATTCGCCGGCATTTTAACCTTTTGCAGCAGTGTTTCTGCTACAGCTGTCAAGACCTGCTTTGGAAAACCCGCTGCTTCCAAGCGCTCAACCTGACAGTCAAAAAGGGATGATGAGCATTTGTGCTGGTGCTTTTATCCCAGAAGCAAGAAATCCTTGTTCCCTACTCGTCCGCGCACTCAAAAATTGTTAAGAGAAGGATCGCGAGTAACTGCTTCCGTAATGCACTGCAGAAGAGTTGCCACCACTGCGTTAAGTCGAGTTTTGACTGTCAGGTTGAGCGCTTGGAAGCAGCGGGTTTTCCCAAGCAGGTCTTGACAGCTGTAGCAGAAACATTACCTAGGTCTCTGCACTGTCTTTTTTGGTATGGTCACTGCAATATGTATTTTGTAAAGCACTCCCAAAATAAGATTTCTACTTTATTATTTTGTCTGCTTTATTTCTACGACTGTTTACACAATTAGACGTTGCCAAGGCGATTTTAAAAACAAATATATTACTATGTGGGCGTGCCTTGAGTATACAGTACAATATATTCTGCTTACCGCTTAAGAACTCATTCAATTTGAATGTTTGATAGAAAACCACGTCTCTATTTCACTTATATTTGTTTTCCTGTTTTAGGCAGTCAAATATTTTCCTATTACTAATCGCCACGTAGTAAGAGAGAGAATAAGAATAAAAGAAAGGCGGGGAGGTTAACCAGGGCTGAGCCCGGTAGGCTACCCTGCACTGGGCAAGGGGAAGGGGAAGGAAAGTTAGAGAGGAGGAAATGGGAGCTAAAGCGGCAATAGTGCGAATAGCGGCAGTGTCCTGCGACGCTTTGTGCAACTATACAATACGCCTGAGACATTTCTGTGTAGCACATGTTCTCTCGTTGAAGAAAAATTTCTAAAAGATTGCAGGTTAGTGAGCATATTAACGAAGAATCCCTCACGCCAGCAGCTAAGTAGAATCATAGAAATTCATTGCAGTTTTACGTCATCTGCGTAACATCAGGGGTCTCAAGCTCAGCTTATAGACGGCCGGCCGCAGTCACGAAATTTAGCTCCGAGGGCCGGGACAGTGAAGATGGTCGGGTCGGAGAGATTCTGAACAAAATGGCGTTGCCATTTGAAAGGATCCCATGTCTTATATACACATAATTTCTGAAGGGGATTTGGAGTCAGGATTCGAGAAACATCGATACCGATGTACACAACGAGTTAAATCTGGACACGGATTGAAATGTAGATTTTTTGTGCCAAGGTTATGTTTCAGCACATGGTGACCACATGTTCCTCACGAAAGAAATGCTTGAGACCAGTCATGTCTGTGTAGCTCACGAACATACTTATTTAGAAAATAAGAAAGCCCGCAGATCCCACGCAATATGGGAATCGAAGTAATGCGAAGCAGCCAGCAAAGAGCTTCATATATCGTCTTGTTTGTCATTGAGGCAAACGAAGTCAATCATGTCGTGACATCTAGTTCACTATATATCGCAAGTTTGCCATGAATGCATGGATGTACAATCTGGTATATGCCATGCTAATGAAACGTGCATTCTGGTACATATATCATATACGATTCGTGATCTGCTATTTATATTCGACACGCGCTCAGGTCATGCCACACTGATTTTGGTATATATCAAGCTAACGAAACGGCCGCGAGCGCACCATAAGCGTGGCGTCTAAATCATGCCTTACATGACATGCGCGTCATGATTGTCATATTAAATCCTGTTATTTATGGTCGCCCGACAGTCACCTCGCGCAATACCAATTTTGGTGAATATCAACCCAGTGGAATGGCCGCCAGCGCACCATGAGCGGGGCACGTAAGTCGTGCTGTACATGATGCGCGTGTCGTGATTTTCATGTTAACTCCTGCTATTTATGTTCGTCACACAGTCATGTCGCGCAATACCAATTTTGGTGTATATCAAGCGAGCGAAACCTCCGCCAGCGCACCATGAGCGTGGCACGTAAGTCATGTTATACATGGCATGTGTGTCATGATTTTCATATTAACTCCTGCTATTTATGTTCGTCACACAGTGAGGTCGAGCAATACCAATTTTGGTGTATATCAAGCGAGCGAAACCTCCGCCAGCGCACCATGAGCGTGGCACGTAAGTCATGCTGTGCATGACATGCGTGTCGTGATTTTCATATAAACTCGTGTTATTTATGTTCGCCATACACTCTTGCCAATCCATACCAACTTTGGTATATATCAAAATAATGAAACGGCCGCAAGAGCCCCATGACTGTGGCATGTAAATCATGCTGTACATGACATGCATGTCATGATTTTCATGTTATGACCAGTCATTTATGTTCGTCATAAAGTGATCTTATGCCATACCAATTTTGGTATACACCCCATGAACAAAACGGCCAGGAGAGCACAAAGTCGTAGGCGGCTAGATAGATAGATAGATAGATAGATAGATAGATAGATAGATAGATAGATAGATAGATAGATAGATAGATAGATAGATAGATAGATAGATAGATAGATAGATAGATAGATAGATAGATAGATAGATAGATAGATAGATAGATAGATAGATAGATAGATAGATAGATAGATAGATAGATAGATAGATAGATAGATAGATAGATACGCTCAAAGTCGTAGAAGTTCGTTAAGAAATGCTTCGCATTTAAAACAAATGGGACGGAGATGGTCATGAGTGCCGGCCGGACCGCTAGCGAAAGTCTCAAACCACGTATACACCATGCGTTTCCCCTCCTCCCCCCTCCAAAAAAAAAAGCCGCTGCCAGCGTTGTTGCTGCTGTACGCCTGTTCGGATATACGGTATTGTGCAAACTTTCTTTTACGGACAAGGTAAGTCCACACCGGTATTTGCACCATCGTGCGAAGGCATCCTATTGACGTCATTGTGATTATATGGCAACCCGCTAGCTGGTCGGCAAACTGAGCAGCGACTCCCATCAAATGAAAAAAATGACAAGCACGAACCGCTGTCAGCGAAGCGTATAAAGAGTTGTCCTGTGAAGAAGCTAAAAGAAGTCCCAATAAATTGTTTTGAAGGAAACTAATTCACTTTGAGCAAGAAGGGCAGACCTTTTGAGATAATAACCGACATTTCATTCAAGTGAAACAAAATAGGTCACAGTTAAGAAATTTTCGAGCAGACATTTTTGTGCATAAGCGTTTGCTGCTACATTATATGAATCTATAATAACAAATTTGAGAATGTATCGAAGTATCTTAAGATACAATTGCCAAGTGTCGTATCGGATACAGTTATTGCGGCAGTATCTTGTACCTGTATCTCCAATACTTTTTGCCTGAGTATCTTGTATCGTATCGCGATACAATTTCAAAGTATCTTTTCCCAGCCCTGTATAATAATAATATAGTGAACTAGATGCCACTGCATGAATGAGTTCACTAAAGAACAACGAGGCGACGTAGCAGCTCTTTGCCGACTGCTTCGCATTACACCGATTCCCCCAGTGGGTGGGATCTGCCGTATTTTTTTAAATAAGTTTCATTCAGTGAGTGTGCTATGTTGCCATGCTAACGGAAAGGTGTATTTTTGTTTTTCGTTCAAGGATGACTTGTGGGCCGTTTTTTTTAATATAGCCAAAGTATAACTTTTCTAACAAAATTTCAGTACGGCCGACTGAATCCAGTAGTACAAGCTTCGGCAGGTACTCTAGACGAGAGAGGTCGCTTAGTTAGGATAGTGAAGCAAGTTAGAGAAGCCGATGATTTCAGCATAAACACCATAAGGCGAACCTTCTAAAACTAATGCAACAAACACTGGTTTTACACGTCAATAGATAAATCACTTCACTATGCGCATAAGAATGTTCATTTCGAAAAAACACAACATATAAAGCAGTTTCATGCTAACTGCGTATTATCATCCAAGCCTGCGTCCCATCTGCGTTTCACAACCAGAATAGCATTTCACCGCAACAAAAAAATAGGGTGGAAGACGATCGACATCAGGTTCCTAAGTCAAAAAGGCAAAAAATATCCATGAAATTTAAAAAGCTAAGCAAAAAGGTGCCAACTTGAGCCAAGGGTAGTAAAAATAGCCAAAAGTAACTGCGCGTTGTGTGAATATAACTGCGCCGTTTACATATAAACCACTAAATGCAAGAGCATTTAGCTGTAATTGTAATTACAGCAACAACCCATCAAAATTATAATTACTGACGTTAAAACATCAATTTTGTCTTGAGCAATCATCTCGCAGGATGACGACGTTTCTTGTGCTGTTTCAGATATGACACTCTCTTCACGCGTTTCGCGTGTTTTCTCAAAAGGGCCCTGCAATGCTTTTCCATGTAATCATCGAATTGCATCATTACTGGAGTTTATTGCTTGACTAATCGAATGCAGCGGAATTTTTACAATCAGTCAAGTACAGGCGGGGTTGCAAGAATTTGTCGCGCGCCCTAAACGCTTTCCGTCTCATTTCGTACCAGCATCGTACACCATCTTTGTGGCCATTACAGCCTTGTGGCGACATTGAGTAGATTAAAAATCGCCGTTTCTGGGATTAAATTATTGTAGTCACTTTCGCAATCGTTTTTGGCGTGATGACGAAGTCCGAGCAGTTGATATTCTTGAGCTGCAGTCCGCATCTAATCGTAAGAAATAACACAGATAGCTCGTCGCATTTGTAATGTCAATGAGCGCAGAGCGTCCTGGATGCCGAGCGCTTTTGATTGTCATCTTCCTTTCCAATTCCAGTTTTAAGTCGCGTTTAGTAATAGGTGGTCTGCGAAATGAGGCCCTCTGGAACAGTTTTCTTTCAAATACCAGCCACGCATCGAAATATGTTTTCTTTTACGTAATGCAAGCACCTCAATAAATTTTGCGAGCTGGAAACGCCGCTTTGTCGCCATACTTTGACACCGAATACTCGAAAGACCGGCTCCGACGTCACAAGGTATCGATTGTTTGGTTCTAATCGAGGGAACAAGAAAATAGTCATAGAGTAGTCAAGTAGCCAACACATCTTTTTTTTGCAACCACCGGCCTAAAAAAGTTGCCGAATCGGCGCATGGTAGCCAAACCTGGCAACCCTGTTCGATGGATACCTACCAATATCGACCTTACAATAACTTTAGGTTCAGACCAGTCAAAAGTTTCTGATCAAATTCCTGATTACTGATCAAATTCCTGATTATCGGATCAAAAGTTGGACCTATCGAATGACAGTCAAATTTTTCAGTCGAATTACTTGAAAAATCACCTGGTATTGAGTCGTTTTATCTGTGGAAACATTGGTTTGCGAATCTACACCCGATTACCAGAAACATCAGTGAAATAGCAGAATATAGCATACTCCGGAATTCGATGTATGGGAGTGTCAAAATAATAATATTTGAAAGAAAATTTGAGCGAGTTCCTCCCTAACAACCTGCACAAGCGATTAGCAGACGTGGACAAAAGACAGCACACGACACGTGTGTCATGGCTGACACAACATGCGCTACGTGTGTCAGGTCACTCGCTTTGTCCATGTCAGTTAATTGCGAACTTCTACATTTGCAATACCTCGTCGGAAGGCACACTATCTCACAAATAGCCTTCCCGCAAACGCGGCTTTTCCGTCGTCGTTGCCCGTGGTTTCTGTAATATGGTGTGCTCTATTAAAAAATACGCATTACAGCTTTTCGTTTTCTTCGAGCCTACTGCGTTAGTTTTAAATTATTTGTGAAATCGTTAAATTTAGTCTGAAGGTGTCAAAATAGGTTACCTTATAATTAGGTCATATATTAGAATCTGTGAAGCGGCCATTTCTTGGCACCCTCCCATTTTCGTGGCTTTAGAGTTGAACGTTCGATGTTGAGGCGGTAAAAAAACAAAATTAAATAAAAAAAAAACATTCGCGTGCCTAAAGGGGTCGTGAACCGTTTTCGGAAAATTTTGAACGATGTGTGTATTCGCAACCTTGGCCCTCCAATAAAAAGTAGATCTTAAGTCTTTGAGCGAGTAATGAACTTTATTTTTGTCCAGGCCCTTTGTACTTCAGCCCTAAGGTCGGTGACCTCGTCATTCCACGTAGCCATGGCTCGCTGCTGCCACCCGAGCCCTGTTCACCAATCGTAGCTGGTTGTCAGTGTCTTGCGTCACCAGCAGAGCCTTCCACTGGTCTTCTAATTATTTCTCTGTATCCCCTCTTTCCTCTTTGAAGGTCGATCTTTTTTCGCGAACTGCATCCCGACAATGGGTAATTTTTTTGCTTAATTAAGTTTTTCAGACTCTACTGAACTGCGAAAGCCCTCAGCGAAGCCCATTGAACGTGATAGACGTGTTCGTGGACGGTGTTCGCGCATCTGCCCTTGTCGACACTGAAGCCACCATATCCGTTATTGACGCCAAACTTAGCCGATTACTGCGAAAAGTGACGACGCCACTTTCCGGAATCTCCCTCCGTACAGCCAGCGCCCAAAGTATTCACCCTACAGCGGTATGCACAGCCCGCGTCATGATTAAGGATGCTCTGTACGCCGTCAAATTGATCATAATTCCTGCATGCTCTCACGATGTCATTCTAGGATGGGATTTTCTCTCCCACCCCGACGCCGTAATTCATTGCGCACCAGCCGAAATAGAGCTCTCGCCGTTCTCACATTTGACGCCAGCAGACAGTTCATCTGTATTGAGCAAGATCTTTGTCAATGACGACACCAAAGGGCCTCCCAACTCGTCGACGGCTGTGTCAGTCGACTGCGCTGGTCTCTCCGACACTATTGCACACATTTCACCATCCGACCGCGTTTCCACTAGGAAATCCTTGCTGGTACTTTTCGCAACCGTTGAAGTCACTCAGGGCAGCACCGCCATTTTTCTTACCAACCCATCTCCGTACATTGTTACGTTGGTGTGAGGGGAATGTCTCGGCAAACTCGAACGCCTCGAAGACGCACAAGTTATGCACCCGCACCGGATGGCACGCACTGTTCCAGTTCCCACGCGCTCAGTGCTGTTTCCACGTCCGATTCGTCACGTGCTGATGTGTTTGGTTCCTCCATTCCTGACAACCTCACATCGGCCCAGCGTTCTCAGCTTCTGTGCCTGTTGGAAGAATTTCGTTCTTCTTTCCATGTCGGGCAAACTTCCGCACCTCCGCTGTTACGCATCGCATCGACACGGGCGTCCAACCATCACTGCAGCGACGTCCATATCACGTGTCTTCCGCAGAACGTCGGGTAATTAATGAGCAAGTCGAAGATATGCTTCGCTGCGATGTTATTCGACCCTCGGACAGCCCATGGGCGCCTCCTGTTCTCGTTGCGAAGAAGGACGGTTCTGTGCGGTTCTGTGTGGAAAACCGACGGCTCACCAAGATCACTTGCAAGGATGTGTATCCGCTGCCGCGAATCCACGACGCGATTGACAGCCTACAAGGCGCAGAATTCTTTTCATCTCTTCATTTGCACTCGGGGTACTGGCAAGTACCCTTGGCTGATGACGCTCGACCGAAGACAGCCTTTGTCACCCCCGACGGCTTGTACGAGTTCAACGTCATGCCGTTTGGTCTGTGTAATGCGCCCGCGACCTTCGAGCGCACGATGGACACCGTTCTGCGCAACTTGAAATGGCACACCTGCTTGTGTTACCTGGACGACGTTATCGTTTTCCCTCCGGACTTCTCCACCCACCTCCAACGTCTGCGGCATGTTTTGACGCGTTTGAGCAACGCCGGCCTTCAACTCAATCTGAATAAGTCCCGATTTACAGCACGGCAGCTGACAATCCTCGGCAACGTCGTGTCCAAGGACGGAATCCTTCCCGATCCGACCAAGCTTCGGGCCATGGCCGAATTTCCCAAACCTACGTCCGTGAAAGAACTGTGCAGTTTCGTAGGACTGTGTTCGTACTTTCGACGATACATTCGAAACTTTGCCACCATAATTACGCCGCTGACGAAGCTGTTCGGAAGTGACGGGCCCCTAAATTTATGGTCGTCCGAGTGCGACATCATCATCAGCCTGTCTACGCCCACTGCAGGGCAAAGGCCTCTCCCATGTTACGCCAATCAACCCGGTCCTGCGCTTTCTGCTGCCACGTTATACCTACGAACTTCTTAATCTCGTCTACCCACCTAATTTTCTGTCTCCCCCTCACGCGTTTGCCATCTCTTGGAATCCAGTCAGTTACCCTTAATGACCACCGGTTATCCTGCCGAGGTGCTACGTGCCCGGCCCATATCCATTTCTTCTTCTTGATTTCAACTATGATGTCCTTAACCCCCGTTTGTTCCCTGACCCACTCTGCTCTCTTCCTGTCTCTTAAGGTTACACCTATCATTCTCCTTTCCATCTCTCGCTGCGTCGTCCTCAATTTAAGTTGAACCCTCTTTGTAAGTCTCCAGGTTTCTGCTCCGTAGGTAAGTACCGGTAAGATGCAGCTGTTATATACCTTCCTCTTGAGGGATAGTAGTAGATTACCATTCATGATTTGATAATGCTTGCCGAATGAGCCCCATCCCATCCTTATTCTTCTAGTTATTTCACTCTCATGGTTCGGCTCCGCGGTTACTACCTGTCCTAAGTGGACGTACTCCTTTACAACTTCCAGTGTCTCCCCACCTTGTAGCTTGTAGCTTGTAGACAACGGACAGTAAGCTTATGGGCCTGTAATTTTTCAGGTCCTTTACGTCCCCTTTCTTATGTATCAAGATGATGTTGGCATTCTTCCAAGATTCTGGTATCCTCCCCGTCGAGAGACACTTCGTATACAGGGTGGCCAGTTTTTCTAACATAATCTCTCCTCCGTCTTTCAGCAGGTCTGATGTTACCTGATCCTCACCAGATGCTTTGCTTCTTTGCATTCCCTTTAGGGCTTTCTTTACTTCTTCTGTCAATACTGGTGGGATGTCATTCCTCTGCGCTATTACTGCTTCTTATGTTAACATCCTGACTGTCCCGGCTGGTGTACAGATCTCTGTAGGACTCTTCCGCTACCTCAACTATTCTATCCATATTGTTTGTGACCTTGCCTTCGTTGTCCCTTAATGCATAGATCTGATTTTTGCCTATGCACAGTTTTGTCTTCATAGCTTTGAGGCTTCTACCGTTCTTTAGAGCATGCTCAATTCTCTCCATATTATACTTTCTTATGTCGGCTGCTTTACGCCTATTGATTAACTTCGAAAGCTCCGCCAGCTGTATTTTGTCTAGTGCGACGAGTGCGACGACGCGTTCGCAAAGTTCTGTCGTTTGTTGACGTCTCCTCCCATACTATGCCACTACGATCCTACGGCCCCAACGGAGGTACACAAGGACGGCAGCGGTGTAGACCTCGGCGCTGTCCTGCGCAGCGCAAGCCGGGGTTCCCCGAATATGTCGTCGCATATGCAAGTCGTACGCATACTAGAGCGGACCAATTACACCGTCCCGGAAAAAGAGTGCTTGGTGCTCATCTGGGCTCTTGAAAAGTTTCTCCCTTATTTGTATGGTCGCTGGTTGTCGTCGTTGAAGGATCCTTCAAGCCGTCTCGCCCGCTGGGAACTTCGCTTCCAAGACTACGACATCCGCGTGCTGTACAGTAACGGACGCCAGCATGCTGACGCCGACGCCCTTTCGCGCTCTCCCTTGCCTGACGACAACGACCCCTGCTCAGTATCTGTCATTGCCGTTTCTTCTATCGACGTCCATACCATCACTACCGAGCAGCGCAAGGATAAATGGATCGCCTCCCTGATCGACTTGCTCACTGATCCGTTGGCAACACCATCTATTCGCGCGTTGCATCGTCAAGCCCACCATTTCGCCATTCGTGACGACCTACTGCACCGACGGAATTACAATGCCGACGGCCGCCAGTGGTTACTAGTGATACCCCGCAGTCTGCGTTCTGAAATATGCGACTCATTCCACTCTGATCCGCAATGTGCGCGCTCTGGGGTATCGAAAAGTTTTCATCGAATTCGACAACGATACTTCCGGCGAGGGATCTTCCGTTACGTGCAGAAGTTCGTACGCTCGTGCCTCGATTGCCAACGCCGAAAACCTGCAGCGCACGTGTCGCCAGCAGGTCTACAACCATTAGCTTGCCATAACCGTCCATTTAGGCACGTGGGCATCGATTTGTATGGGCCGCCGCCCTACCAGCGCCGCCCTTCCAGCGGTTACAGCTCGCGATGTTGCCTCCTTCGCGCTACACCGATTCATACTGCGTCACGGTCCACCCCAGGAGCTTCTGAGCGATCGAGGCCGTGTCTTCTTGTCGGAAGTCGTCGAAGCCATTCTTAAAGGGTGTAATGCTGTTCGCCGCAAAACTACTGCTTACCAACCGCAGACGAATGGCCTAACCGAGCGCTTTAACTGCACGCTCGGCGACATGCTCTCAATGTACGTCGCCGCCGATCACACAAATTGGGATGTAATTCTGCCCTTCGTCATCTACGCATGCAATACCGCCCCTCAGAGCACTACTGGTTTTTTACCATTGTTCTTATTGTACGGAAGGCATCCGTCACACAACATCGACACGATACTTCCATACAAGCAGGATCCATCTGAGTGTGCGCCTTATTCTACCACAGCCAGACTTGCTGAAGAGTGTCGCGAGCTTGCCCAGACCTTTACGACGCATGAACAAGATCGACAAAAGAGCATTCGAGGTGACACCACCATTTCTGAGCCCCCGTTTCTCCCGGGAGCGCTCGTATGGCTCTCGGTCCCTACCACTGCAACTGGCCTCTCAACAAAACTACTGCCGAAATACGAAGGCCCCTACCGTGTCGTCGAGCGAACATCCCCGGTCAACTATCTGATCGAACCCATTGAGCCTTCTTCGGACATGCGCCGTCGAGTGCGCGACATAGTCCACGTGGAGCGTCTCAAGGCCTACTATGACCCACTCATAGTGACGAGCTGTTAGGTAGCCGGACGGCTCCCTTTTCGTACCTCGGGGTAACTGTGGCGATGCCTTGGTACTGTTTAATGGCCTGCACTCTCCAGAGGCTTCTAGTGGATCGTGCTCTTCTGAACGCCGCTCGCGCTCGGAGTCCAGGCTTTTGCCTTGACTGTCGCTACTAAGTATTGCCGCTGAGTGCCGTCCAATAAACACCTTAACAAGACAAATATATTTAAGAAAGAAATTGTGTAATTTTGAGGGGATGGCCGTAAAGTGACAAAAAACATTTGGGTTCTTAAGTACACACGATTTATTCGTAACGGCAAGATAAATTGTAAAAAAAACTATGCGACTATTTAAAAAATTACACCATCTCCCGCTAAAGGGGACCATGAGGCGATGCGAAGCCGGAGCACTTGCACGATCGCGTTCCGTTGGCGTTCGTTGGGCATGCTACCGACCTCGTGTCGTGGAACGCGAAGAGGGACGCTACGCGCGTCGTATCTTCCACCTAGCCTGGCCGTTAATTCTCACAGGGCGAGTGGGGAACGCGGTCGACAGGCGGGCGAGAGGGGGGCAGCGTAGGAGAGGAGAGAGAAGGGGAGGGGACGCGCATGCGCTCGAGCTCATCGCGGCGTTGCGCAGGAGACAATTTCGGCATGTCTAGCCCGCGTTTCAGAGGAAGAGTGGAAATGGGGAGGGGAGTGGGTATGGGAGAGGGGGAGGGGAGAGGGAAGGAGAGATTGGAAGTGGAGAGGGGAAGGGGAGAGGGTGAGTGGAGAGGATGTGTGTAGAGAGGGTATGCGCATGTGCAGTAAGGGTGGTCACGCCGCACACCACCACCACCACCACCGGATTGAGCTCCGCCTTAAGATACTTCGCATCTAAAAATTATGCGTTGCAATAAACGTATGTGTAGTTCACAGACGTGCAAAAGTAAGTGCACAAAGTGGCGTTAAGTGGAAACATGGGGAGAGAAGCTCCTTTTGATGCAGTCAGCATCGTCTCGCCGCGCACGCTTTTGAGATGTCGTTCATTCATCAACATCAGAGTCGTCACTCATAAGTACCTCGTCGTATGACGGGCTGACATTTACTGAATCAAATTCTGATTTGGTAGTAGAGCAGCGATGCGGAGAAATCGCCGCTAGACTCACTTGCGGCAGAAAAACCAGCGCGCACATCCATAGCGAAAGCATACTGCGCGGCTAAGCGCACAGAAGTAAAACAGATTGGTTATGGTCGTGTCCGGAAAGCGAAAACAATTCCGAAACCTATAATAATCCTTCTTCTTGTTGTCAATGAAACGCAAGCGGTTTTTGTGAGTCCCCAAAACAAGAAACGCAACCACAGCAGCATCGTTTGGGTCAGTCAGCACCTGTACGGAAAATCGCATACCGGGGAGCAATAAACGTGAGTTTAACAAATCGGTCACCTTTTCAAAGATTCTAAACCGGAAAGCCATCAGTTTTGCGGGTGCAACAAGAGGGAGCCGGCAGAAGATAGAAACCGAAACTAGCCGGCTCAATACTGTAGTTAAGCATAAAAAAACGGAGAGATATCGGCGCAAGGAGAAAATTTCCTCGTATTCCTACAGTGTGGCAGCACATGCCAAGTATTGCATCCCGCCGCTGAGGTGCGGGAGTTGGCCTTGATTGACGCGGAAGTGCGATGAAGAACTTAGATTTATTTACAATAAGAGCATTAATAAAATAGGGTGAGAAGACTGCAGATAAACATGGTTTCGGCCGGCAGCATCTCGTACGCTGCAGACCACGGCCAGGAGAACACGACCCGGCTTTCGATGGTTGTGCTTCTTATAAAGCTTTCCCACACGTCACTTCCAGCCAATCAAGAACTGGGGCGAGATGATGTCAGGTTCGTCCAATTGGCAGTCCCAAACAGGTGGCGTCACTTTCGGCCAATGGGAGACCCAGAGCCTTGTTGCCGGTGGACTGCACTCTTGCGTGTAAGAGCGCGCGCCTAGAGATGCAATGCGTCCTTTTCATCATGTTGCATCCCGGTGAGGCCATCGTCCCAGGATCGATGTACGTACGTGGAACACGAACCACCTCGGCTCTGACGGCAAGGCGTCGCTCTGGGGATGACTCACACTCCCTTGCCTCTGTGGGAATGCCGCACTTATCCGCTGAAAAGCTGGATGCTGCAACGGTGCGCAGTTCGTATCTAACAGCTCCTCCTCGCCCCGGAAGTTCGGAATGGCCGGTGAACACAATTCGCTGGCCATGAAGAACGGAGGTGAAGCCTGTAGCCCACTGGCGGCGACCGTTGTTCGGTGACTTCCTTGACCCACGTCCTGGACAAAGTGTGTCAAACAAACAAAACAACATAGCGCTGCTCCATGCGCAAGCGCAGGCCCTTGACCTTTGACTCGCCAGGCTTGTACATTTTCGAAATCAACACTGTCGTTATGCTCGATTTTGACACAAAAATTCGAACAACCCTTCAAAACAGCTTTCCATTTTTCCTCAAATGCCGACAAGGTCCGCATGCCATTGTCGTTGCAAAGAAAATTTAGAGAAACTGAATGAATAATGAGAAACACTAGAATAATACACACGCAAAGTGTAGCTACGCGGATGAATTCCATTCCTTCTTTGCGAATGCTTACGTTCCGCATAGAATGGCATTCTTTCGCTTCGTAGTTTGAAGTTGTAAGCGTCCGGTCGCTCTTTCGCACGGCGCTCACGGGCATTCTGTTTACATTGAGAGGAGGCAAGACAACGCTACTCAATCCAGGAGGAAGTATGGAGCCGGTCTCCTTTTTTGTTATTTCAACTGGCGCCATAGCTTGGCGGGGACGGTGTTCAGCGGGAATCAACTTACGCGCCCCTTCATCTATCACGCTCTTTGCTTTTTCCGCCGCGGCATTAGGTTCCAGTTGGGAATGCGTTTCCTTACGTCTGGCCCCTATGCTTGTTTCGTCCGCCAGCTGAGCGGCGATTTGGCGGGCTGGCGAGCGCGTGGATGCTTGCACCGTTTTCTCCCCGAACTCTCGACCACGATCCCGTAACAAACGTTCCGAATGGTTTGAAAAGAGATAAGGATAGTTCATTGACAGTGCCTCCGAGACGCCTGCCTCTGTCTCCAGGTCTCCGAAAGGACCGGATACTGTGACTCTCGCTATTGGTAAGCAAACGCTGTGATTTTCTAGCACTGATTTAATCCAGATTACCTTCCCTGTATAGTCATCTGCGCTTACAAAAGAAGGGTGAACTAGGTCCATGGTTGCTCCGCTGTCTCTTAATACACTACAGGTCTTTCCGTTAATACGTAACTCCTGTAGGTATGGACGAAGAAGCTCAAAGCTTTCTTCGCTTTCGTTCACGTAGGAAAGCACTACTGCCTTTTCTTTCTTGCATTCCGCAGCAAAGTGACCTAGACCCTGGCAATTATAACATCGGTACGGCCGTCTTTTCTCGAATTCTCGAGCGTCAGCCTTCTTTTGTTTTTCTTCGGGAGTGTTGCTAACTCCGTTATCGTGGTTCCCTTCCTGTGTCTTTTCCGCAGGTTCGGCCCTCTCAATAGCTTTATCCCGTTTCTGCTTTTTGGGATAGATAAATCCTCCCTGATTATCTCTTCCTTGCGAACGCTCGTCTTCAGTAGTGAGCTTTCGCCGCATCACATACTCATCAGCTAGCAGCGCCGCTTTGTCTACCGTATCTACGCCATCTCTGTCTTGTATCCAAAGCCTCACTGCCTGTGGAATACTGCGGTAGAATTGTTCGAGACATATACACTCCACGATTTTGTCTCTACTTTGATAGACTTCGGCTCCTTTAAGCCACTCCACAAGGTTTGTTTTCAAACGGTACGCGAACTCAGAGTAGTCCTCATTACTCTTTTTGCTAGCGTCTCTGAAACGCTGCCTAAATGCTTCTGAGGAAATTCGGTACCTCTTCAAAAGCGTTGCTTTTACTTTCCCGTAGTCCTCCGCATCACTCACACTCAATCTTGCGACTACATTCGCTGCCTCACGGGGTAACAACGTCACTAAGCGCTGCGACCAAGTGCTCGGAGAAAATTTACACCTCTCGCAAGTTCTCTCGAAATGGACCAAGAACAACGCAATGTCCTCTCCCATCTTGTAGGGTTTAATCCACTGGTCCATCCGACATGGCTCGACATCGCTTGGTCTCACAAGGTTGTCCCCTTCGATACCCGCCGCTGCACGCGACTTCAGGATTTCAACCTGTATCTCAGCCATTTCTTTTTCGTGTTTTTGCTGTTGTCGCTCATGTTCTCTCAAGCGTTCTTCCCGCTCTAGCTCTCGCTTTTGCGCGTCCTGCAACACTTCCCAAGCAATCCGAATACTCTCATCGTCATTTTCACTTTCCTTAATTGCCTTTTGGATAGCTGGTTTTTTCATATTCTTGTCCACATCCACTCCCAACTCATCGCACAACAACAGCAGGTCTGACCTCGTCAACCTTCTCAGATCCATTTCAGCTGCTCTGACCGGTGGTTCGAACTGTTTCCTTAAATTTGTGCAAACACTCAGTTGCGACAAATCACCCGATTCCCAGAACAATCAAAATTAACACACAAGTTTTGAAGTCTGGCGAATCAAAAGGAAAAAAGCCACACGCTCACCCACGGATGCAACACCATGCCATTTGGTTCATCCGTCCGCTGCTCCCAGTTGCTCAGGACTTTCTGGGTCGAAGACTCCACTCTGTCTTTCTTCCCAGTTGCTCAGGACTCTGCGGGTTGAAGGCTTCCTCACTCGCCGTACCCAGACGCTCAGTCCTTCCGGAGTCCGTTCCCTGTCGCTGAGAACTTCTTGGATCGAGGGTCCATCCTTACCGCTGCCACCAGTTATTGCATCCCGCCGCTGAGGTGCGGGAGTTGGCCTTGATTGACGCGGAAGTGCGATGAAGAACTTAGATTTATTTACAATAAGAGCATTAATAAAATAGGGTGAGAAGACTGCAGATAAACATGGTTTCGGCCGGCAGCATCTCGTACGCTGCAGACCACGGCCAGGAGAACACGACCCGGCTTTCGATGGTTGTGCTTCTTATAAAGCTTTCCCACACGTCACTTCCAGCCAATCAAGAACTGGGGCGAGATGATGTCAGGTTCGTCCAATTGGCAGTCCCAAACAGGTGGCGTCACTTTCGGCCAATGGGAGACCCAGAGCCTTGTTGCCGGTGGACTGCACTCTTGCGTGTAAGAGCGCGCGCCTAGAGATGCAATGCGTCCTTTTCATCATGTTGCATCCCGGTGAGGCCATCGTCCCAGGATCGATGTACGTACGTGGAACACGAACCACCTCGGCTCTGACGGCAAGGCGTCGCTCTGGGGATGACTCACACTCCCTTGCCTCTGTGGGAATGCCGCACTTATCCGCTGAAAAGCTGGATGCTGCAACGGTGCGCAGTTCGTATCTAACACAAGAAAGAGAAATGATCGAAAAAGGCGCGCGTTTTAAACATACATGCATAACGTACATGTACGTCCTTGACCGTCTTGTGGCAGTTACGGATGATGTACATGTACGCTTTGACCATCAAAGGGCTCATTTATTTATTCATCCGGGTTCATTTCGATTTCCTTGCATGCGTTCCCCTCCGCTCTACAGCTCACGTCATCGCAAGCAGCCAATGAAGAGTTTCTGTCGTGGACAAAACATGGCGACCCAGCGAGGCCTGTTGAGCTATAGCTGAACGAGGTTCGGAGCATTATATTGTTTGACTGCGGCGCCGTAATGACGTCAGGCACACAACACGTGCCGTTCCGAAATGACCGACCTTGCCGAGCTGCAACGTCGTCTTTCCGAGCGGAGTCGGCCCTTGGGCGTTGAGGCGTACGCCGACGTACCTTTCCGAGTGCGAGATCGGCCATCGCCAAAGAAATGCAGCGGTGGCAACGACGACGATGACGGTGAAGACGGCGCCTGCGCCCGGGAAGCAGTCGTATCGCGACTACGTGGCAGACCCTCCGCTTGCGGAAGCCCTGACCATGAGCCTCATGAACCATGTGAATCATGAAGAGTACAGGCTTCGGATTCGATTGCGTTAGTTCGCAAATTATCGGCTGGTGTTTTTCTACCGCTGCAGTTTGGTTCCGCGCGCAGCAGCTATTCCTGCCGCACTAATGCGTAGGCTATTCCCTGGCATGGGTAGTGCAAAGCACTCATTAGGTGCCTTAGTCGTTGAAACTGTCTGAAACCTCTAGGTACCGTGTTTTGCTGCAATAGTAGAGCTTTACATGGTCTAGTTACAGTTTTAACAAAGTGTTGTTCACGCATCGCTCCGCACTGATGTCGCGCCCCAAATATACGCAGGGGACTGCACAGTTGCAGGCTTTTTACAGCGAAAGATGTTATGAGATCATTCCACCGGCCGTTTTTGGCGCCGTAGTTGTCCGCCGCCGCCGCCGCCGCCGGTGTCCGTAACCAGTATCGCTCGAAATAAAAGAAAAACGAAATAATAAAAAAATATTCCAGGATGCAACGAGGTTCGAACCTCGTTGCGGGGGTGGTGTAGCCGTCTAGAAGCGGTGAAGTGAAGTGCTGCATTATGACACTAAGGAGTGCCTACAGGGAGCGCTATACGGTAGTTTCAGCGCAACGGAGACTTTCAATGCGTTATTGTAGGAAACTCGACAGTCGGTGTAATGCGCCGTACGCGACGATTCGGTTTGGCGATGACGCACGACGTGATTTGTCTTTCGCTCCGTGTTAGCGTGATGAGCCGTGGACAGAGTAGTGCGGCGTCCACGTGCTCCAAAGGCGTTTCTCCGCCGCCTACTGCTTGGAGCGCGAAACCTGCAGCAATGAGCAGCACAGGTGTATGTTACCCTCCTACTGCAGAGCGCTTGCAATGGCGTTTGGCTCGTTAGATGACGACGCTTTGAATCAGTGCATATCGAGTATCAGCGTTCACTATACTCGCGGACAACGTTTCTTGGCGATTAAGCAAATGCTACAGCGCCACATCGCGTGCATCCTACCGCCAATGAATATAGTTTCACAACTGCGTACGTACTTTCTACGTGAACTATAAAAACTACTCCTTAATTTTCTACATGTAGCGCTTTGAGACAGGAGGCAGCACGCACCAGTGATATCTTCGTATTTATATCACTTTATACGTTGCGCGTTTGCGTTTTACAGCGAAAGCTGTTATGAGATAATTTTACCGGCCGTTTTTGGCGCCGTAGTTGTCCGCCGCCGCCGCCGCCGCCGCCGCCGGTGTCCGTAACCAGTATCGCTCGAAATAAGAAAAAAAAACGAAATAAGAAAAAAACTCCAGGATGGAACGAGGTTCGAACCCGGGCCCTCTCCGTGGGAGCCCAGTATTCAACCTCTGAGCCATGCCGGTGCTTGAAACTGCTTTGCAAAAAGGTCCTATACAGGCTTCATGTCGGAAAGGAACCACATTAGCATATGCAATATAGCGTGGTAGAAGAGTAAAATAAGCACCAAGCGTCGCACAACGCGAATTCTGTAACCAGGCGTCACACAATGAGAATTGCGCAACGAGTAGGTTGTTGAATGCTTCCAACCCATTACAAAGGACTCTGCCATAATTCTTCATCGTCATCAGGCACAGCATCAACAAAGTGCGCATAATGCCTTACATGCGTATAGCAGGTACCAACGCTCTCCGTAGAATGACGAAAAATGGCACAATGCCTGCTGCCCTACTTCTCAAAAATTACAATGATTTATAGCGTAGTGGGTTTCTCACAAGTGCATTTGTATTGGTTGCCAAGGAAGCCCATAAGCGCATGATCCACTTCCTCGGGGTCTCAGTAAAATTACACTGATTTATAGCGTACTGGGTTCCTCGCAAGTGCACTTTTATTGGTTGCCAAGGAAGCCCATAAGCGCATGATCCATTTCCTCGGGGTCTCAGTAAAGTTTTTCGCCCCCCCCCCCCGTCTCTCTCCCACGTCAACGTATGTTATACAGCATAACGGGAGAGGGAAATAGTGACCGGGCGCCACCCAATGCAAATTACATAACTGGTGGGCCGTTTAAAGATTCCAACCCATTACAAAGGGCTGAGCCATAATTCTTCATCGTCATCAGTCGTCGCGTCAACAAAATGCACATGATGCCTTACTGACGTGTAGCTGGTGCCTCGCTTCTCCGCAGAATGACGAATAATGGCTTAGTAGGTGCTTCCCAACTTCACAAAAATTGTGATTTATGGCGTAGTGGGTACCTTTCTAGTGTACTTGTTTTGTAGCCCCAAGAGAGCTTAACGGGCTGTAGAAACGCTGCTCTTCCAGCTTTCGCTGTCACTGTGCTGCGGTTTCAGCGCAGGCCTGGCGTTTTTTGTACGCGTGAGAAAATTCCGCCTTTTACGTGCACCTAAAACGCTGAGTGGCGTCTGCGTCGGTATGCAGGGCTGATTACGCGAAGCCATCTCTTTCCACATCAGTACTAGACGCGCGCCAAACCGGACTACATTCTGAAAAAAAATGCCCCCCACCTCCCCGAAGGGAATCGTGAGGAAATGCGAATGTATTTCTTGCGGCGAGAGTGCACGGTGTAGTAATTTTAATGGCGTAAATTAAAGACGCACACACCAATACGACTTGAACGGCGCCAGACGAGGGTTGTCGTCACAGACGGCGATGATGGTGTCACCGTTCTCGTCGTCGGGGCCTCCTCTTCCAAACTCGTTCCAAGGAACCCGAAGCACGTTCAAACGACTCGATTCCTTCTTGATGTTCCCTATCACGCTCAGTTTGTTGTGGAACCACAACCGATCGCAAACCTTGCAGCTGTGACCAAAGCTGTGGTCCTTGAAGTCGCGCTTGAAACGGGCGTCCGGCTGCGTAAACTGCCAAGCGCGCGCCACCGCTTGCACACGCGGGAGCTCCGCCGAGCTCCCGCGATGCGAGCGCCCTCACACGCCAGAGCGCGCTCCTCCTCTCCACTCACTCTCCGCTACTCCGCGCGCACCACCTGCTCCCTTTGCTAGGGGCGAGGATAAGCGCGCGTGCCCGCAGCTGTTGCTATGGGAGAGGGAGTGAGAGCGGAGAGATTACACCTGCCGGCGCGCGGACACCGACAGACGCCTGACATGCGCCAACTAAGAAACGCATTCGCATTTTAAAAAATAGGACGTGCAAACATGGACGCAAGAAAGAAGTCAGGACACCACAAACGCCGTTTGTGGTGTCCTGACTTTTTTTGTGTGTCCGTGTTTGCACGCCCTATCTTTTTAGAATGAATACCTACCAACCAGCTCAGCTGTCGGTTATTCTAAGCTTCAAACCGGACTACATCGCGTAGCAGTACATGTGCAGAAGCTCCGCCCCCGTAGCTTTCCCTCCATTGCCAAGAAAAGTTGTCCGCGAGTATACGTCTTGTTGATGCCACCTTTGCGGGGGAATGACCCTATGTTATGTCGCGGTTTGGCTACTTCAGCTACCACAAGGGCTAAGTCAAGATCATCGGGGTTAGTCACCGCGGTGGAGATCTGCCACTCGCCGTCAGCGTTGGTGCATTCACCTCCAACGGTGCCAATCACCAATGTAGAGTGCGAAAAGGCGAAAGCACCCGCGTATTTATACTTTGTGGCACGTTTTAAAGAACTACAGTGGATCGATAGTCACCCGCAGTCCCGCCACTACGCCTCACCTCGCAATCATTTCCTGGTTTTAGCACCTAATACAACAACGACACAAACCATCCTTTCTCTCTCTTTTTTTGCAGAAACGCAACAGTGAAGGAAGTGCAGGTGGTTCGGTGCCATCGAAACCGAACCGACCGCACTTCCTTATAAGCACGACATGTGAGTTTCTCGATAAAGTGCAGCCCTTGTGGCACCTACAAATGTTTGTTCAGGCATTCGAAAGCATTTATTTATGGAGCACTCATCTAGAGAACATATTAACCTGACGTTCAAAAGTCCGCATTTCCGGACGTTTACGTAATCTGCACGGATATTTATTAGCTTCTCCGTCTGACAACAAAAAAGCTCATGCGGAAAAACTATTTAACGTCATGCGGATCCAGTTGGCGAGTGTCCGTTGTGTACAAAAAGGCTGTCTTGAAATACACCCTCTATATGAACGGTAATATTGAAGTTGAAAATAAGACTGTCAGACAGGCACCCTTATTAGATGACTAAACTCGCAAATAGCTTCGCAACAAGCCACGTCAAAATGTAGACCAAAGAGCGTGACATTCTTTTATTAAAACCGCTTGACACACGAACCCTCGGAACGCCCCCTTACGATCCTCTATATTATAAAAGCGCCACTAATCTCAGAGAAGCAAATATCGCATGCTTTGGAGCCGAATGAACAATTTACCGTTTTCAGTAGAAGCATGCTGTCGCTGTTTTCTTGCCTTTTGCTGATTCTTTCGGCGTTATTTTTAGCAGTACCTATGGCTTCAGGCAAAGCGAAGCACCAACTGAAACACGATACGACGGATGCGTTTAAGGTATGTATACGAACATAAGCCGGTAACACGCCCGCAAGAAGCTTCGAGATTTGTCCCTGAATGCGGGAGCTGAAAGCATACTTGCGCAGGCACCCTTGTTTCTTGTTTACATAAATACCGGGAGACATTAGGAAAGCGCGCCAACTATTGGTTCAATGTATACCTTATTTTTTCTAGCAATAATGCGTAATATGGCCTACAAATATGTGTGCAATGCTCCCCAGCCTCAGTACCCAGTCGGTGGGACTAGAATGGATAGTGAAAACGTTCCCTGGCGTCGAGCACAATTGATTCTTCACAGACGGTAACGGTGCTTGTTAATTTCATTCTATTTTCACGTTATTCATGTCACGACCAGACAGACACATTTGTTAAATCCTCTTACCCTTCCATGCCAATTCTGTTTCCACCAAGTTAAGGAGATGACCCGGAGAGTGCCCAGACGTAGACGGCTAGATAGATAGATAGATAGATAGATAGATAGATAGATAGATAGATAGATAGATAGATAGATAGATAGATAGATAGATAGATAGATAGATAGATAGATAGATAGATAGATAGATAGATAGATAGATAGATAGATAGATAGATAGATAGATAGATAGATAGATAGATAGATAGATAGATAGATAGATAGATAGATAGATAGATAGATAGATAGATAGATAGATAGATAGATAGATAGATAGATAGATAGAAACTGCCAAAGTGCCTGAGGTTCGCTAAGAAACGCATTTAAAAAATGTGAAAGGTGAGGGTTAAACAATACACGAAAAAAGTTGCAATAGATACTGCAGGCTAAGAAAACTACTGGTTTATCGAAGGCAAGGAGAGCGGAGTTTGTGCGACACGATGAAACAGTGCTGCGCCAAAAAACGAACACGAACAAAATAAGCAAAAAGACGATGTGCTGGCACGTCTGAGATTTACAGAAAAGAACAAACTTCACTGCTGAGTTTTGACGAACCGCCTTGCTGCTTTCATTCAATGAAGCCATAGCGCTGAAAGCACGAGGACCAAGGAAGATGTCTCTGTGAAGAGGAAACGTTATCCCGTTATTGTAAAAAAAGCTGTCCGCAACGAACGTTTGCGGCACGGCAGTTCTATTTCTTCAACCCCCGCTATCACGCCAACGCTAAGCGCTTCGCTCGTCCAATGGTCACGCTTTGAATGAGTACCAGTGTTTAATAGGTGCTTTTTGATGGACATCTTTGCGCGGGAATCATCATATGCTGCTTCAAGGTGTATATTTCGTAGTTTAGCTACCGCAGAGGTTTAATCATGATCATGGACATGTCGGGGTGTAGATGTGCCACTAAAGGCGTCAACGTGGGTGCATGCACGTCAAACGATGCTTAGCCACCAAACGCCAAAATACATTCTGTAAGGTCTCGTATACAAATATAGAATAAACGATCGACTACTTCTGTGAAGACGCGGTTCACTTCAGCTACCGCAAGAGTTAAATCATGATCATGGACGTTACTTGTCGAGGTGTAGATGTGCCATTAAGCGCCACTAGCATGCACGTCAAAAGATGCTACTGCTTCCAAACACCGATATACATTGTGCAAGCTCTGTTACATCACTGTACAATAAACAACCAACTTTTCTTTTGAACACAGGGTTAACGTTCCTGTTATACCGCATCCTATGACAAAGGGAATAACTATTTTTTAGCAGAAAACAGCCGCGCATGCAAATGTTCGATTCACGTAAGTACATATTGTTACGGGTACAATATGTTCTGGTATGAATCGAAGTTTTTTGTGCGTGGCTGTCTGGCGCTAAAAAATGTTTCGAGCGCGACACTGCGAGCTTTGTTCCGGCACCACATAAGTACTGCGTTTTAGCAAATAAGTACTGCAACGCGGTTCTTCGTGATTCACTGGCGCCCTTTGCTTTGTTCTTGCAGTTGCTTGAGGTCTTTCCATATGCCATTGCGCTGTTTGATGCGGATCAAGATGGGGATCTTGAATGTGTGATGATGTTGAAAGAACATCTTGATCAGAACAAGAAGACTACGTCATATGTGATGCTTCTGCCACCACTCAACGGACGACCAGCGTGAGTTTACTTTGAGTGCAAAAAGTTACCTGACGCTGTGTTTCTAAGACTAAGATGAATATAGGGCACAGTATTTACGCGATGGCGTTCAACAGCTTGTTTCGCAGAAATTCCGGTGTTGGCATTGCCCTCGTCGGTTGTGAGCGAAAATTACAGACAGATGCAAATAAATCCATAATATATCATCTTCCGTCCCGGTGGGAATCGAACGCAGTACTCCTGCGTGGCAAGTTGGTCTTCTAACACAAAGCCACGCCCAATGTTTTTTTGTGTTTTTCTTTTGACGAGGTGCCGCCCGGGGTTGAAGTGACGGAATGCTAATATGCAATGTCATATCTGCGAGTGAAAACTTAGGAGAGCTGTCGACAATCGCGGGATAATCTGAGAGGAAACAAGAACGAATACGATGAGGACTGTGCATGTATATGATGATAAGGCAAAATAATTGAGTAGTTTGTTAATTAGTTGGGGTTGCAGAGTGAAAGATAAATATAATAATAGCTAAAGGAAATAAGTGAGTACTAGTTTAATTAGTCAGAGTTATTTCGGTAGTTAATTTCTCATAGTGAATCAAGCAACATTGGACGTTGTGGTGTGGATCGCGATCGAGGAACAACGCACACAGCACACTGTTGTGTAAACCAACAAAATTGCATTTATTTGCATCTTTTACATAGTAAGGCCACCCGCAAAATTATGGCATAATAACCCAATGCATATACATAGTAATAATTGCTATGGTTTAACGTCCCAAAACCACGATATAAGTATGAGATACGCCGTAGTGGAGGGCTCCGGAAATTTCGACCACCTGGGGTTCGTTAATGTGCTCCGAAATATAAGTGCATGGGTCTCAAGCATATTTGCCTCCATCGAAAATGCGGTCGACGCGGCTGGTATTCGATCCCGCGACCTTCAGGTCACCAGGCGAGCACCATAACGACTAGACCAGCGAGGCGGGTTTGCATACACACATATATAGGAAGCCCGCCAGCTGAATTATGCCAAGAATAGAATACTAGTGTAGCACACACAATGCAACACGACGCGGTATGGATGCGGTTCGACTCACCACGGGAGGGAGTGTGAGAGGAAGATACCCATAATCGCCTCCACGGAGCTCCTCATCGGGCGCGCGAGGGTCGACCGTCCGCCACCACGTCCAAGGAGGGTCATTCCATGCCAAACGTCCCAAACACTGCGCTCAACCCTCTGCAATTGTTTATAGTAAAAAAGTGTGGACGTTCACATCAGTGCACTATTTGCCCTCGGAAGTTTTTGGAAAAAAAATTTTTTGTCTATTACAGCGATTTCAATTTTGCCGTAGCGGGTGAAACGTAGGTTGCGGAAATATACTCTAAAAAATACAATACTTCACAGAACGCCTTAAATATAGGCTGTTTGCTTGGAAAGGAATGGCACTATCTTATTATAACCCCTTGACGACCACTACTATGTCTCACAATGTGCTTTGTGCTGAAGCAATGCTGCAATTCTGCGCCCATCTTGATTATTTTTTTCAATTCTACGAATATTACAGACACAAGAGGACTATATCACATGGCTATATAGTTGGCAGTAAGCGTGTCAAAAAATGTATTGAAGTCGATGACCGAGTAGTTTCGAAGCAAGGGGCACAAACATTGAAAAATGTGTGAAATGCCCCATGTTCAGGCACATGTAGAGTGGTGATGCGGTTCAAGTAAAAATGCACGCTTAGTCTCGAGATGAGGGTACAATTCCCGGTCATGGCAGCCGCATTTCGATCGGGGCGGAACGCAAGAGCACCCGCGTTGTTAGACTTAGGTACACGCTAAAGAACCTCGAGAGGTCGAAATTAATCCCGAGTTCACCTTCACGGCGTGAGTCATACGGTAGTTTTAGAATGGAAAACCATAGCACTTATTATATATAACAAAAGTCACAGTTTCATCGCAAGGGCGAAGCAATGAATGCGATAGCAACAAATTTTAGTGGTATACTAATTGAGGCTGGCACCTAACTGTTTTGTATGCGATCTCGCGTAACTACACAGCGCTTATGTAATAGAATACGGCAGCTCCGAGGAGAGATCCTCTCCGTAGTCACTTCGCGTTGAGAGCGCAGCACGTAGAAGGGTATACGAGCCGCCCGCTGTAATGGCTGTCGAGATAGCGCGCGCGAGCGATCGCGACCGCGCCCTTAGATTCAAAGTTCAAAGTTGCTGCCCGCGCGACAACCCTCACTCCATCACCCCCCCCCCCCCCCCCTCCGAGCGAAGCACCCTCCGAGTGATGAAGGGTGCATGCATTTTTTCATGCTCGTTCAAGTAGGACGTGGTATTTTCTGTCTGCTTCGACGGCAGGCCTCCCGAGCGGGTCAAAGTTATCGCATGCACCCTCAGATCGACGGAAATGGGCCGGCTCGTTTGATCGCTGTTTCGGCTGCGCTCGTCGCCCCACTCGCGCGCTTTTAGCCGCGGTAGAAGATACGATCTTATCAATTTGGAGTTCATACGGGAGGGACATGACGGCGACGACGATGGCAATAGCGATGGCAAGAACCCCTCGAGACTATATTTATAATTGCTATCGCAATAATAATATTAGGGGCGAAGCACCTTAGGGTCTCGGCATCTCGTCGTGCATGGCTGTCTGCTGTCACGAGGATCCGTTTGCCCGAGCGCAAGACAGGGCGCCGCCATCTCAGCGCCCTGTCTTGCGCGCCGTTCACTCTCTCTCCACGTGTGGCGAGAGAGAGCGAACGGCGCGCGTCGACTATGGGCACGCTCTTTCTGCGATGAATGCTGAACTACCAGCCCGCAAGCAAACGATAACGCGCCCTCGCCTGGGAGAGAAAATGCCGACGCAGACAGTGTCGGCTAGCGAGTTTCTTGATTGAAAAAACCGACTGCTCGAGCTGCACAACCGTTCACCGGTCACCCCGTATATATAGGCGTTGGAGCTTGACCTGCAATGTAGTGCCTGTGGAAGATTTCTCTTGTGCGTAGTTGAACAATAAAGATTCGCAGCGTGCACGCTAACTAAAAGCGGACTGCGGGTCTCTTTGCCTAATCTTTCTATCGTCTCTCATTGCCCATTAGCAGTGATTTTGCTGAGAGAAACAGCGGCGCACAGTGCATGCTTCGCCCTCCACAGGTTTCACTTAGTGGACCTAAAACACCCCTCCCTACAGGCTTCGCCCCTCCCCACTTTTTTTGTGCTCTTCTCATTTGAAATATTTACCTGCATGCTTTTCTGGCGTGGTTATTTTTTTTTTCAGATGGTTTTGACAATCCTATTATGACGCTCGTGGTGTCTTACCGCTGTCTTTTATAAAACTTCAAGCAAGATGCGTTTCTGAATGTGTTTAAGAGCGCAAATTTGGTACTCTTTTACAAAATTATTCATAGATGACGGTGAACTTCTGTGTCATATTCGTCCGGATGATTGCTCTTACAACTGCCTTATCTTGCAGAGAGAATCACACTTACCACGCAAGAGAAGGAGCAGCGCCTGACAAACTTCTCTTCACCTTGGATGATGGTAAATGCGAGATGGGTAGTGCCGAAAGAAATACTGACTTAAAGGCCAGGTTATTTCGCCTGGTGATTTGGCGAGAAACTCAGTAGTCACATTGTTACCACTTGATAGTCATGGAACCACAGGTATCACACGTGTGTTTTAGCGAAGCTCATATTAGGCCGTAATTTGGAAGCGAATCGCCGTTTCATCGCTTCTTGGTCAATTTTGTCACAGCCGGGGGACAAACGGTTACCTCCGATTTGGATGTCTACATGAACAAAACCACACGTCCTCGTGCGGAGGTGTTACCAACCGTAGGTAGTGGTCACTTCTCTGTCGTGCAGCTCTACCCAAGAAATTATGTGTTGTGGGGCTAAGTATACATTTTGGAGCTTTTATAGTTTGCTGACTATACTCGACACGTCGATTGAGTGATTCACACGTGCAAGCTATTCTTTTCGCGTTGCCCGGCGGCTGCGAACGTTGATTTGGAGAACTTCGATGAAAGTTGAGTCACCCACCGGCAAGTCTTCATGAAGGATGCTGTCGATGATGACGACGATGATGATCAACGCGTTGATCATTATGATGAAGACGATGATGAATCAAGATGATGGTAACTATGATGAACAGATTGAATAGAATGATAACCTAGTGATTACGATAACGATAAACGCGTTGAAGCAGAGCCGTCGTCAATCCAATGCTCCCTCTACAATGATCAGTGGTGGACCTAGTGTAAGTGGTGTTTTTAGCGGCCACATAGACGGACACTTGATTCCTTCGACAAATATGTCTAGATTTGCCCGCATTTCTGGTTATTTCCTTGTCAGGTCCATTAGTGTAACGTTCGCGCAAAATGTTTTAGATGTCACCGCGTGAACCGCGTTGACATCTGAGCGCAGTTGCGTTATACATATATATATATATATATATATATATATATATATATATATATATATATATATATATATATATATATATATATATATATATATATATATATATATATATATATATATATATATATACCACCTTTTTTTTCGATATCCGGGTGGTTGCTGCTCCGCGCCATACCACCCAGATGTAGAACGGGAGATCATGCTTTCAGTAGCCTCCATGGCCTACTGAATAGCCCAAGTTTAATCCAGTAGATCGGAACTGAGCAGCGTGTTCCGCCACCGCTCTTGGAAAGGTTCTGCGGAGTCTGTGTGCTGTTTCGAGCATCTGCATTCTATGTCACTTAGTGAGACATGTTAAAGTATACATACTTTACATACGGATCTGGGTAGAGTTCTGGTAGCATCCTGTGTAGCATAGGAGGGCTGGGACAAGAATTGGCTTGCACTTAGCGCCACTCTGCCGCCTGTTTCCTATCTAGTTTTGGGCGAGGCGGAGGGAAAGTCCGTGTCAGGTCTCGATAGTGCTTTGTGTTCTCTGCATAGCTGGTCATTCTGTATGTGGTTTGCGGTTCCCAGATAGCGCTTTTTCACTAATTGTGAAAGGCGATGAATACAGCGGTGTACTAGTACAATGAGCCCACAAATTTGGTATTGCTGTACCCCCGGCGACAATTGAAACTTCACGTATCAACTGTACACAGTATTTCTACATTTCTGTCGCAGATAAACAGTGTGAAAATACTTCGAAATAAAAAAGCATGACCAACAATACAGATTTTGCTACGACTTCTAGGTCTTCAGTAACCTGGTCCTCAGTACCTCAGTGATAGAGTAGCCTTGGTAGGCTTGCGGAAAAACACAGGCCTCACGTTACTATTTGTGAGCTTAAGTAAGAGTAGTTTCGCAAATATCTATGAAGAGTTCACCTGAATAATATATTGAGTATTTCAGATAACTAAAACGCTCCATTAGGACCTATTTTTCCTAGTTTCGTTTTTATTTCGCGCTTATATTGTTGCCGAACTCCTTTGCCCACAAGCAGAAACTCTTATTTCAACAGGTTACATACCCTGCTCCTTATAATTTCTTTGCTCCCTTTTTTCAGGAGTCGATGAGCAATCGGTAAACTTCATATACACTAATTATAAGAATTGTGTCGTTGTGGATATCCCATTCAAGAACAAACAAAGTAAGTTTCTGTAAGCAACCTAAGCAGCGCACACTGCTCTTTGATATGCGGGTTACTCATAATAATTATTATAACTGTTATTGTTCAAGAGTAGAGCTTCTGTATGTGTACTGAATGAATGTTGAAGACTATAATTCCTATACCTAGAGAGGAAAAACAATGCTTTTTATGGTACGAATGCATATTTGTTCGCTTGGATTCTGGTGACAGGACATTGCACGTCACATGATTCACAAGGGTGGCTCTACCCTACTCGATTATCTTGGCCACAGACAGCTAGTACGAGGTAAATTGAGTACCATGTACGGGAAGAGGAATGAAGTGGCAAAACAGCCATTATGGCGGTTATGAAGCATCCAACAAACAGCAGGCGTAACAAAAGTACAAGACCTTTAGACAACTCATCCGACAAACAATTTACACTGCTTCCACTCATTTAGGGAGTTCTTTTGAACGCTTACAGAGTAAGCAATAAGGTAAAATTGGGTGACCTGAGGGACATAGTGTTTAAGATCAAGGACGCGTGCATAAAAAATTCATGAAATATTCTTGAATCTGGCGTGTCATTTGTTAGTACAATCAAATGCACTCACTTATTTTATTCAAAGCAAACAGTGTTGTGACATCTGGGGAAACAAAACGCAGTGTCTTGTTAGGCGCTACAAAACTTTGCCACAACTTTATACCATTCTTTTTTTCCTGTCTCAAACAAATTACGCTTGTTATGTTATCAAGGAAACCCCGTTATAGGATATCATGCGCGAAATCACACTACTCTCTAAGTTGTAAGAATGTTCCCTTTATTTTGCAATCACTTTTGTGTCAAACCATGGATGCAAACACACATGTGTAGCATTTCATCGCACTAGTATTGCCGGAAATGTATATGCGCCTCTGATTTACGAATATAGAAGCAAAATTTTTACTAGTTCAGTTCTTTTCAGTGTACTAGTCTCTTTTTTCGTGTAATTAACATAACTGTAGCCGTTTCGCAAGTAGCAATAGTTCAGGTGGAACTGTCTCTCCTTTGCAGGCTGTGGCCTGTGGGTCAAGAAAGATGCGCTGCACAGTCTCCCGCAGGAATGCCTCGACCAGTTTGAGGACAACTGCGACATGGCGTTCTCACGCTTCGACGACGAAACGTGCAAGGGACTTTTCGACAATGTCTAGCGCGCTCCTCACGAGCGTTTATTCCCATGAGCCTTGAGTCATAAATACCGCATTATAAATTGCCACCTATGGAGAGAACTTAACTTGTCTGTCATTTATCAAGGCAAAACCGTAATGTCACATGAGTAAAAAAAAGCGTCGGCAACCGGCAGCGTCGTCAACACGAATTGTACCAACACTCACGTAACCTCACAGACACATCGAACGACGTTAAGAGTGAAATGTCAAACGAGGGGATTATGACGTCCTCAACGGGGTCATCGTATGGCTTTTGATATGGAGCGCTCACGTTACATGTGGGCCAATAGCAGAGGTAATGCAACACCTGATCAAATGCAGAAAGCTCCATGGCGAGGACCGTCAATCGCTCGTCATTTGTTGCTTCTCGGATGTCCTGAAGGTTGCTTCACCGGACGTGCGAGTGACAGTCCTGATAGGCATATGGTTTTGATGGTTATACAAGACTTCTTCACGAAGCTGTACAAAAATAAAGTTATGCCAGCTTCGCACAAGTGGTGCCAAGTCTGATGGAAGGGCGTAGCTGGGTGGCCTTCCGTGTTTCTCTTTATTTTTTCTTCCTTTCTTCTTTCTTTATGATCCTCCCTGTTCCTTGTACCTCCATTATTTATGTTTGTTTCTGTTTCTTTGTTTATATTTATTTATTTATCTATTTCTTTCCGATTCTCTCTCTCTCTCTCTAACTTTATTTCTGTCTTTGTCTCTCTGTGTCTTTCTCTGTCCTACTATCTTGTTATGTCTTTGTTCCCTTTATTTCTCTCTATGTTTCTCTTTCTCCTTCCTTCTGTCGCTTTCTTTCTGTCTGTCTCTGTTCCTCGCTGTCTTTGTATTTCTCTCTCTCTCTTTCACGTGTTTCACGCGCTCTAATTCGCCGAGCAGAGCTTTCGTTTAACGCTCGCAACTGCTGTGCTCGGTACTGGGGCTTGTCCTATTCGTCTGACGCATACCAAATTTTCCAGTTTTACGCAACGCCAAACAAACTACAGTGACCTTCAACAGCTTCGCTGTTCAAACACTATAGGCCGTTGCGCAGCTTCCATGCTTCAAAGGCGCCCGCTCACTGTGCCCATGTTCCACGCAAAGGCACTCCGGCGTCAGCTTTTAACGCGATAGCATTAGAGAGCTCGTTGCGCAGAAATTCCGCCATCGAGCGAAAAATCGTTCGTGAGCGAAAAATCGAGAAAGATGCAAACAAAATAAACAATAAAAATCTTCGGTCCCATTGAGGATTGAACCCGGCCAGTTTGCGTGGCAGGCAGATGTCCAACGAAAAAGCCACGACGTTACTTGCAACAGTTTCGGAAAAACACACTACATAAATGCCGTGTAGTGGAAGGAGTCTCAACGCATTTTTTTCGGCAGGTGTCACAACGAAAATGAGGCCATTCGGCGATTGGTAGGCGCATTGGTGAGGCCATCAAATTACGTTTTTTCAGCGACGCCATGCTTCGAAAAAAGCCGGGATATTACAGCTATCGCCGCAAAAACTCAAGAACTTTCAAACAGCTCCAAAAATGGACAACTATGTCCATCTAGCGGAAAACATATGAAGCCGGCGCCTCCTTCCTAGAGGAGGCGTTGATGAAGCAAACAGCAAACATTAGATAATGTGCTGCTATCTGTGAGGCATTGTGAGATATATGTCTCGACTCTAGCACAGGGAAGTGCTTCAGATCGAAAACCTGTATCATTACTATGATACATCGCGCGCGCGCGTGTGTGTGTGTCTGTGTGTGTGTAGCAACACACATTAATAAGTCTGCACTTAGTGGTTGACGTGAGCACTAGGGGCCGGATTTCGCTATCGCGTTCAACTCTTAAAGGCGAAGCTTAAGGGTTCCCCAATTTTTTGTAATTGGTGACCTTGTGAACAGTGCAGATGTACGAATGACACCTAAACGCGTTGTGCGGTAATACCAAGAGTACTCCACAATGTAAACACATAAAACACGAAACAATATATGATGATGTCCTGATCTCGTCTTTTGGGGCACAATTCTTTCTTCCGGTGTCACAAGCAGGAAAGCTGCACAACTGTTACTTGTAAGTGTTCATTGTGCAGATTCTGTAGCAGAGTGGTTCCGTTCTGTAATGGGGCTTGAGCACAATTTCGCTGAACACTGCAAATCCTTTATTCGCTGGACGGTGTGTAGATACGCACTCATCCTATGCATGTTTCAGTCCCCGTAGCTATGAACTGGTTTTGAAAAATTACTGGTCAGAACAACCGCAACGCGGCACAAAGAATTGATACTGCCCGATACGCTTCGGCACGAGAGCTGCGGAAGCCGACATGCCGCCGCCACATAGAACAAAAAAAGCAGTTTAGAGGAAAGAAACTGTTGCTTTATTTGTGGTACGAAAAATAAGCAGCGGTATCGCATGGAACTATCCATAGCACTCAAGAGAGCTCGCTGCGCAAAGAGGACGCGGAAGCAAAAGCTCTTTGTATTGCCTTCTTTTTACAGAAGAGCTGTTATGGTAGAGGCTTTCCGTGTGTGATGGATTGAAAATTATCATCATCATGAACCGGTGTACATTATCTTCATCCTCTTCTGTTTTGCTCCCAGAACACGTGCACTTATTTGTCCAGCGTGGAATAAATAACTCGGATGGGCAAGAGCTCGAGTGCAGAGAGGGTGAAAGATAGACAGGAAGAGAGAGCGGGAGAAACAGATACCGGAAAGCGAAAGAGAAATTCTTGGCGAAAAAAAAAATGCCGAAGCTTGCGCTTCGTCGCGCAAGGCTTCAAGCAGCAAAACTGGACGATTCTGTAGTCTATTCTAGTTGCTCTTAGCTTGTTGCTAGGCTTTAGCTAGGTGATGCTAGGTTGTTGCTAGGTTGAGTCTCTACGCAGAGAGCTTCCAGTTACACCACAGGCAGTGACACACACGACACGGATGTTGAAACTCCAGAGAGAGAAACTCGCGCTGACAGCGGGCGTTCGCAGCTCTCAACGTCGTCGTTGGAGTAGGGCTTCCACCGTTTCGGGGTGTTCTCGCAGTCGTTGTTGCCTTTCCGCTCCCCAGTATTCTCTCGTTGTACGTACCCGGGGTCTTCGGCTCGCCGCCGTCACTTCGCAGCCATATCTTGGGTTAACTGTTGCCTTCTTCAATAGTACAGAGAGAGAGAAATGTTGCAGTGAAAAGCTTGAGATGTATTCGCGTGACATGCTACTCCATGTGGTGGGTGATGATTATGATGCATACATTCCACATAACACGTTTGGGTACAGCGCGAGAACGACGAAGATAGAATAGAACTGAAGGGACACGGGCACGGTCTTCGCCACTCTCGCGCTGTACCCAAAAATGCTACCGCACCAACTAGCCCAACTTTCAGTACCATTGCACTAACACATACAGCAATACACACACACACGCATAGACTGTGTACAAGTTTCGTTCAGGCTCGTGGCCCGCAATAAATTCAACAGCGCTTTTGTGGAGCGTAACACACAGGTGCTGCTTTGCCATGGGCCCAGAATATGTTGCAGTTCCAAGCACCAGTCACGTTGAAGGGGTAAGGTAGCCTTCAGGGACCGCATCTCTGCTGAGTATCGCCTGCGTTCACGCAGAACATGGTTCCGGTCTTCTGGTTCTTCATTATTAGTAGAGCAATTTTGAGTAGTGGAATTTGCCCAGTTTCTTTGGCACATACTCGTGATGGTAGCCCTTCCTTGGGCTAACTGTTGCTTTCTTCATTTTAGTGGACCAATGCTGAGTAGGGGGTTTCACCCAATTTCTGTGACACATATCTGTTTATGATGATGATAATTTTTGCCGGTCATACGTTTTACCTCCAGCTTTGACAGCTTTGATGTTAAAATCATTGGCGAGCAGAGATTTGAACCCGTTTACTCACTATCCGAAGGCAAGCGTCGTAACCACTCGTCTAACCAGGCACGCTAGCTGAGAATAGCATAGCCTTGCATAGTATAGAGTAGCAAGGTATGGGAAAGGAAATTGAGTCTGACGAGGAGAGATGTGAGTGTGAGGAGGAGGGGAGAGAGTAAAGCGTAGTATATTAAGAAAGCGATACAATTAAAGAAAGAGAGTAAAAAATGGAGCGAGAGAGAGAGAGAGAAACACAAGGAAGAAAGGAAAAAGAAAGAGCGAGAAAAATAAGTAACAAACAGAAATCAACAGACCCAAAAATAAAAAAAATGGAACGCATTCCACCATGTGAATGATGACGACCTTTCACCCACGTCGGAACAGAGATTTCAAAGACTTGTAGCAAGGGGATTACGCATATGTCTAGGAGTTCCAGCAGCGACTTCTAGTTCCCTTGTAATAGCAGAGACTCGCCAATCTCCCTTCACAGTCATGAGAAGTATAGAAACATGTCGGCATTTTTTTCGTCTTCAGACGCAATATAAAAACCACCCATTGGCTCTGGAGATATTACAAAGAAATAGAAGCCATGCTCATAAATAAATTAAGGAAAAAGCTAGTATATTGCCAAGAAATGAATTTTTTAACTCTGACGTTGATTATTCTCCATGGCTACTTACGCTACCAAAGGTCGAAGTGTCAGTGGACGGCATAATCAGAAAAAATGACATGTTCATTCTAGCCGCCCAACAACTAGCGCTTTACCAGATATATATGCGATATCCGGACTACATACCTGTCTATACAGATGGCTCCAGTGTACCAAAATCTTCAACTTCAGCATTTATTATACCGCACCTCAAGGTACGACATTCATTTGAATTATCTCGCGTTACATCGTCTACGACAGCTGCACTATTCGCTATTCTAACTGCTATAAAATTTAACAATTCTGTAAGAGATGCTCAGAAATGGGTAATTTTCAGTGATTCGCAGGCGGCACTAATATCACTCTGTAGCAAAACAAGCAGAAACAATTAATAATAGTCTGATCTACGAGACACTTAAAGAGCTCACCAAGGCCGATCAAAAGCATCATGAAATAATGTTCCAGTGGACACCGGGACATTGCAACATTCCTGGCAATACAGCAGCTGATGAAGCAGCACGACAAGCACACCGCAAAAAAGATATTGTTTCTATCCCAATATCGAAAAATGAATTGCGAAGCATTTTAAAGACACAATCTTTCAATATGTGTAGAAATACGTGGTTCGACGAAAATTCTAAAAGCTGTGATTCATATCATGTAGATCCACTTATCGAATTTGAAATTCCGTTATCTTTAGACAGAAGTGCGGAAACTCTTATTCACCGGTTAAGGCTAGGAACTGCCTACACCAAGCATTTTTTACACAAAATTGGTCGCGCTGAAACTCCTGAATGTGATTGTGGATTCGTAGATGAAGACATATATCACCTCCTTCTAGAATACCCACAGCACGACGCACCAAGACGCCGACTTAAATCATCGTTAATAACATTAGACCGCAGACCACTAAGTTTAAGGAAACTTTTGGGCCCGTGGCCAACAAGAGGCTTACAGAAGCGTGCTTTAAAAGCACTGAAAATTTTTCTTGAAGAGAGTGGCATCCTTGGCCATTACAGCGCATTGAAGCTTTGTTTTGTATAACGGCAGAGTACATTTGTGTGTTGACTATTTTTGTCTTGGTTATGTTATGCAACAGTTGCTGTTCTTTTTTTAACATCACCGTGTGTACCCATATATGTGATTGTTGAATATGTTGTTTTGACTGTTATGTTATGTCCTGACTGTTACACTAAGTTGTATATTGTATGTACTACGGGTTAATTGTGATTAGAAATTTGGGCCCTATGTACTCCAAGAGCTAAGGAGTAGCCGGCGCCTTATTTGTGCGCCAACATCTCCTTACATCATGTCAATAAAAAAAACGACGAGTGCGCGAATCTAGGCCCTAAGGTCCATAATGTCTACGTTGTAGTTACCGACTAGTATAAAGGGATTGTGCGTCTAGGAGTAATATATTGCTCTGTCACAATTATGATTGATACTATTGTACTGTTCAACTATTTTTGTGTCTCATATATGTTACCCGAGCGTTGCTCCATATAATGTAAATTGAGTTACATGAAGTGACATAAAGAGTCGACGACAAAGCTCGGTCCTAAGGTCCATAATGTGTACGTTGAAGTCACCGACCAGTACAAAGGGTTTCTGCGTGTAGGTGTTTTATATTCTTTTGTCACAATTATGATTGTTGTTCATCTATCGTAAACCTTTTTTTCGATTCCAATACACACATATGTTTCGACTATAGCAACGGTTTTCTAACCACCATGACAGCAGATAGTAAGATCGACGACAAAGCTAGGTCCTAAGGTCCATAATGTCTACGTTGAAATCCCCCACTAGTGTAAAGGGTTTGTGTTTCTAGGTGTTTTATATTGTTCTGTCACAATTATGATTGATATTACTCTATTGTTAAGCCTTTTTAAGGGATTTTCACGGTACTGCGCCGTCAGCACGGACACCACACAACGGACAAGCCTAGACCCTAAGGTTTTTCGCCCCTAAAAGACAGCAATCGTAGCCATCTATAGTATAGTGTAGCAGGGGGTGGGAGATAGAGAGGTGATAGGGTAGAAGCCTAGCCAAGCCAGGACCAGGTAGGTGCTCACCAGATCTGCTGTGTCCCGGCCCTACGCGACTTAGTGGAAGCTACGATAAATGTTCACGGTGAAATAAAAATGGCCGCTTTGGCGAGTTTTTTTAGGCACTCTTTGTGAATGCGCTGACGCTGTGAAAGAGGACGGGACTCGCGTAGGGCAACTTGTGCCTCGCACTTTTTCGCTCGCTTGTTTTAAGGTCATTTACACGCCAAGCAGCATGCCTTAGCGCCCTTTGGAAGACTTATCGAACCAGTGACCTTTCGGCCGGCGATATTTTAGTTAGCCCGAGTCCGAGCGAGTCCGGTTGAAGAAAATTTTGGTGAGTCTGTGTTCGAGTGAGCCCTAAGCGAAAAATATATTTCGTGAGTGAGTGAGCGAGCTCCACTTTTTTGCCGACCTATTGCAGTGGATGACAGGCTGCATCGTGGCCTTTTGTGGTCGCTTTTGTGGTCAAATCTACTTGATGGAGACAGGTAGACGCGTACAAGCTACACTAAGACCCTTTTTCTTCACTGTTAGGCATACATATTGGTTATCCTTCTGAGGTGGTACAAGCTGAAGGACGTACGTGTGGTAGTGTCTATTAAAGAACAGAACCTTACTGTTCTGACCAACAGCAGCTAACATAAGCGATTCATACTCGGAAGTGTGATTGCGTTGGATAAAGTTCCGCTCGCAGATGACGATAATGGGAAATATATTGGCGAACATGAACGAACGGAAGTTATGTAATGCGTGATCTCCGTCGCAGGGTATTCCAGTGGACAATTGATGCTTTTCGGACCTCTCCCCTGAAACACGGTGGCTGGTGTGCCATTATCTACTGAAGAGCTGCCAGTACTGGACTCAGAGGGCCAAGCACTTGAAGTGCATCTCTCGTTGACGTTGTTTGAGTGTTGTTTAACAACGTGCGAACGGAATTCATTAAGGGTCGCAAAAGAGTTATCACTTGCTCATCTGTGTAGCGCAACTCCTCTGTTATCTCAGCTTGCTGTGATGGAGGTGGCTTCTGCTGTGGTTCTTCCACAATACGCGTACGCGTTAGTGGCGGTCATTCGTTGGTAGAGAGAAATCTGCCAGTTTTCCTCTTCCAACGTCTGCATTTGCCGTGCTGGAAACTGCAACTGATGGTGTGCCCGGATGGGTCGACTTACTATTTGAAGTTGACTTTGTTTGTCGTAAGTACCTTCGGCGGCGAATTTCGTTTTATCCTACGCATATACAGCTTCAGTGTAAAGGACCTGCCGAAGTCTTTTCCGTGGGAACATACAATAGCGATTCCGTACCCCATTAAACGAAACGTACGTGAGAGAGCAGAATATAGGGCATTGCGAACTCCGATTTACCTTATTATTAAACTACTGCTACATTTGAAAGAAATCTTCATTTCGTGGAACATCTAAACCCCGCACAAGCGTCAGCAGACGTGGGCGGAAAAATTAAGCGACAGACGCTGCGCATTGTCTGCCATGACAGACACAGATGCGCTACGACTGTAAGGTTGTTCGTTTTGTTAGTCTGTGAATTACGCACTGGCACGCTTCCAATGTACAAGCACTTTCACCCGTGACAACAAGCAAAATGCCGCAGGCGAACCAGGTCTTCTCTCGATGTTCTCCTTCGTTCGCAAATATGGAATATTCTATATACTAATGCATAAGAAAACTTTTTATGCACTGCAAGCACACAGCGTTAGTTATAGTGTGCTATCGAAATCGTTAAATTTGGTCGCTCAGTGTATTAGAAACTGTGAGTCACGCATTTCTCGAGACTCGTGTTTTAGCATGGCTTTGGAGTTGAACGTCAGATACTGATGTAGTCAAAGAAACCCTGAGCTAAGAAATTCATTATTAGCTCTCTTGCACTCATGATGTTCGGTGTCGATGGCGGAAAAAGACTACCAATGCTAAAGGTGCCTCCTGGTAGCGTGAAGAAAAGGCTGTTCGGACGCATGTATTACACGTGTTCTGATGTGAAGGTGGCGCACGGGTGATTCAAGGTCCGGAGGAGGGTCAACCAGTCTGCTTGTATAAGGGAAGATAGGACGTGCGGGCGCAATCCAAATGGCGCTTTCACCGGACGGAGCCGTGAGCTATACTGAAATGGTTTACAGAACAAAATACTTGCCCGAATCGTAGAAAGCACTAAATGCTCACCATCTCATTGTATCGCTGCAGTTTGAAGGGTTATATTTCAGCTCGATTACTGTACGTCAGCGACAGTTTGTGGAATCCTGTGCGTGTTAGAGAAATAATCTTTAACTTGGACGATTTTCTGCAGCGGCGCACGGTGATGACGTTGCTTGATCACGTGATCGTAACTGGCATTCCCCCAGCCAGTGCGTTCGGCAAGCGAAGCAACCGGGGTCGTACCACACATGTTTATTGCTGCAGGGTGTAAGCAAGTAAAATGCTTGCGGAGCAAGACATACTTCTCCAAGCAATCGCCTGAAAGTTGATAGCGTTTTGAGGTTTGCGTTTACTTTGTACGTACGACCCCATAGCAATACATCGCAGGTTTATTCTACTTCGCATTTATGGCGTACGCCTTCCATTGCTGTATTAGCAACCGCCAGCAGCTGGGCTTACAAGCCAACATGCCAGCACCCATGCAGACACGACCACCCGCTTCGATCCGAACTCGCGCTTACTATTTATTTGCGCACTGTCCTGAGAAGCAACAAATAAATTTGTGTCATCTCACGAGAGCAATAAATGTTTTGTGTCTTCTGACGCTGCGGGCAAAGCATCAGGTATGTTTTCTCTTTATCATTGAGACCAGCTGTTTATCTGGCCACGCCTGCTAAGCCTAGTCTCCGGGAACGTGAAAATGGATCTTGGAAGCACTGCAAAATACAAACGAATGCATTGCTCTCGAAGCTTCAGTACGCAAATATAAAGTAAACAAAAGCGTAGGTTTCGAACTTAGGGTTTACACAACACACGATGACGACGTGATAAATTCGAGGCGGAAGGAAACCGCGTCCACAAGCGCAGCCATGTTGGCTTTTTTTCAGTGCTGCCGTCTGCTCGCATTTCCTTGCCCAACGCGTGTGCGCCGAGAAGACGACGTGGCGCGGATGGAGACATACTGAGCAGCACTGCCAAAGGCAACGGCATGGGAAAGGCCATGGTGCGGTGGCATCACCTAGTTTTCATTGAACAGACCAAGTTGTCTATACCTATGAAGTCGTCTATACCCATGAACTACACGGAACTCCGAGGTACAATCCCCACAGAAATAGATGAGAGCAAGTTACTAGTGGCCGGAGCAGCGAAATCACGACACGCGGCGCCGTTGTTCCCCAGCACGCCGATGGCGAGAGTACCAAGGACATTCCATTTTCCAATGTAGGAGTGGTCAGCCGAAAGCAGTCCAAACAAACAGCTTTTCATCGCACCTGTGACAAAGGCACGGTTGCTCGCTACTCCAGCGAAAAAAAAAGAAACCAAAACAGATATCATGTGCATAGCCACGTCCGCCGATAAGGAATGCAGAAGCGTTTTCTTAAGATGTGAGCTTCTTCCGAAGCAAAATGGGCTGCTTTCTGCCGGCCATCCCTGCCTTGGTAAATAGAATGTGCTTGGCACTCTCGCAATCAGCGTGCTCAGGAACAACGGCGCTGCGTGTTGCAAATTTGCCGCTCCGGCCACCAGTCGCTTGCGCTAAGCTTATCCTGTTGCGACTGTACGCACCGAGCCTGCCTGACAATTTCGAAGTTGCAATATACAAGTTGTCACGCGTAACTTTTGCCGAGACTTCAAAACTGAAAGGCGCGTCGAAAGCGCCATGAACTTAACGCATAATATTCACGCTGGCCTATAGTTCCTCCCGCTGTTTCTTAGTTTTCCTTGATTTGCTCCTTAGCTCAGCTTAATTACCCAATCTTTTCATTATTGACTGAAGACCGAAAGTATGAGCGCACAGTTGTAGAGCATATTTCGAAGCCACCGATTGAATTGCTTTCTGTACAACACATCTCACGTTGTCCTTTTTACTCAAAGTGATTGACGAGTGTGAAAAACATCAAAGCACGAGGGGACGTGAAGTGCAACTCATTCATCGAGAGTTAACAGCATTATATTCATTGTTGCTGTTTCTCTTGGAGCTTTCACAACCATCTATGCACACTGAAAAATTCTCGTCGTCAAGACAGGCCCCGGAAACTGAGCGCCAGTTTCGGTTTCAAGCAGCATGCCCGCTCGTAGTGCTTGCCGGGCATCCTAAGATCTGGTTCAACGAAGTGAGGTTGATGTGGATGTTCGCATTTATTGTCTTTCACGAGTATTTACAAATAAATTTGACTGAACTGTAAAAGGCGCTTTTTTGTTTATTTCTTTTTTTATTTTTTTTATTTGTGAATTTTAAATCGGCGAAGCGCGGGAACTGCTTCACTTGTGTTCGTAGCGCTTGCTTCCGCTCACCCTTGCCACTGGCTCAGCGATATCACGAGCTGGATCGCGCTCGGTTATCTCGTTGGGTTGACGTATACCAAGCGTGAATACTGGAACGATAAGACATTTGATGGGGCGTGCAGCGAACGGAAGCTGCAGGGAGCCACGTCGAGGAGCGTCACCGAGTAAAGACGAAGATGGCTAAATAGGGACATCACATGTTTTGCAGTGCTCTGTGGTTTGTTAACTCAGGAATTTCCAGTTCCGCGAAGGTTTTTCAGGTTTCCTCGTGACAATGGGTGAGCACAAGTATTTCTGTGCATTATTTGAGCAAGTATTCACTTCGCATGAGTACATAATTAAATCCGGATCTCTGCAAGCCTGAATGAACTGACATACGCGCAGGGCCGCAAGGCTAATTCGTTACGACGGCAGCCTACCTGTTGCCGGCAAAATACGTTTAATATAAGGCTTGCCTGCGTGTTGGTTCGGCGACACAGTTTGTTCATCTTTTACCTTTGCGATGTAGTTCAAATGATGTGAAGCAATTACACGATCCTTTCTCTTCATGGAAATGCATGTAGCCAGTTTAAAATTTTGTGTGCTTTTACTTCCAATACTGTCACAGAAACACATGTAATGGACTCACTGATGCTTTGAGCAATCGTTTAACAGGGAATGTCGCTGGAGCCAACGTTTCGACAAGCGGCCTTTTCTTCAAAGCAATGCTGCTGCCCTGACAAAGACAAGTCAACTTGTCGAAACATTGTCTCCAGCGGCATTCCCGTTTCAGAGCTTTCTCATCGCTTCAAGCCTTCATCTTCCTCTCAACTTCTGTCTTGTTTGGTACTAAGATTTGTGGGTCATTCCACGCCAACGGTCCCAGTTGGCGTGGAACACGTGCTATCTCCTAAAATTTTTGTTTGGCCTGTGTGCGGCGCACAGGCTCTAAAATCAAATCCCGAACTTGGAAAAAACGCTACATTGGGCTATATTCAGACGTCTGTAGCACACTAAGATGGTCCAAGAAAAAATAAGCAGAAACGCGCATACGATTGAGAATCACAACTTCGTCCATAGAAAGTTTAATCGAAGTAGTTTTTCTTTTATTCAAGAAAGAAAATTTTTGAAGTTTAGTCCCACCATTGCATTATTTTGCTATGGGGGCAATACAAACCGACTGAATTTACTGCATAAAAAAGAGGTTGTGTATTCGTAGCGCATGGTTTTCAGTTCCTTTTGTTAGTACTTTATAATGTATATTACATATCAAGGAGACGATAAACAGAGGTAAAAATGTAACAATGCCAAAATTCCCCAATAATGACTCGCGTTACTTATTGCATTGTTTACGCACACCGGAGGCGGCGGCGGCGGCGCCGGACAGCTACGCCACAAAAATAGAATGTTGTGCTCTCATAACAGCTGTAAAACAGTGTATGTTACCAGACAGACAATATCTACTTTAACCAAAATCTGCTGCCTGCAACCATCCAAATAAGGATGTCAAAAATAGTTTGGCATATCCCGTCCGTACTGTCGCGGTCGACCGATGGAATGCGTGAATGCGCGGCGCGTCGTCATATCGTGCAGGGGCGTAGCCAGAAATTTTTTTCAGGGGGAGGGGGGTGGGGGTTCAGCCATACTTTATGCATGTTCATGCGTGCGTTTGTATGTGTGCGAGTATATATGCTAAAGCAAAATTCAAAAATTTCGAAGGGGTTTGAACCCCCCCCCCCAACCCACCCCCTTGGCTACGCCCCTGACATCGTGCGCCGTTCGTAGCGGAATACTTAGATGAACTGCGTTTGGATCCGCTATAAATGGCTACGCTCACACTTCCTTTCTCCGGTTTACATGAACTCTGAGACTTAACCAATTTTGACTCCAATTTATTCTCAGAGCCGAATGCAATATGTAAGGCAATTTATTATTGGGGAATTTCGGCACCTTGACCAATGGTGTTGTTATGTTTTTACCTCTGTTTATCATCTTCTTGATATGTAATATACATCACAAAATACTAACAAAACGAACTGAAAAGCATGTGCTACGAGTACACTACCTCTTCTTTTTGTGCAGTAAATTAAGTCTGTTTGTATTGCCCAAATAGCAAAATATTGCAATGGTGGGACTAAACTTCAGAAACATTTTTCTTAAAAAACAAAAACTACTTCGATTAAACATTCTGAGGACGAAGTTATGATTCTCAATCGTATGCGCTTTTCTGCTTATTTTTTCTGGGACCACCTCAGGGTGCTACAGACGTCTGAACATAGACCAATGTAGCGTTTTTTCCAAGCTCAGGATTCTAGTTTAGAGCATGTGCGCCGCACACAGGCAAAAGAAAAACTTTAGAATATAGTACGTTTTATGGAGAGTTCTATAAAAATAACGGATGTATTTTGTCTACAATCGTCTCTTGCGAAAAAATTCCCGAAAACGCTGCAATTTACTCAATTTTACCTGCGCGCTAAAGACCGAGAAATATACAGCTACTCCAAGCAACTGTCCTATAATAAAAGCGCGATGCTCTAAAAACACAGAAAAAGCATGTTTCGAATGAATGCGTGAAACGGTCCCATTATAGCGAATTTTTCTTTCGAACCTGGCTTTCCACCATATCGCGAAGTTCAAATGACGCTTACGTGCCCGAAAAATTTTTGCCGCTCAAAATATTTTGGGAAAATAATGTAGAACTAATGTCTATATGTGCGTAAGGTTCTCAGATTTTTTTTAGAGAAACTGATTCGTGTCGAGCGCCCAGACTTGGACAGTTGGCGTGGAATGACCCCTGTAAGAAAAAGATGTTCGCCGTCATAACAGACGTGATTGAGTCGAGTAGGACGCGGCCTGCTCGTGATTGTTCGTAATTTTCACATTGGCTTGTATATTCTGGGTTCAATGTTCACTCATTATGTGCATATTTCAGTTGTGAATTAAAGCTGCTGTAGCAGATTGACATTTTCACACTACGTGTACGTCTGCTTTTTAGTACAAACATGTAATTAAAAAAAGATTTCAATTTTACTTGTGTTGACCGAGTTTCGTCTTATTGAGAAATCGGTCAGCTCTGGTTTGTGCACTTCACAACACACGAACAAAAATTTTAAAAATGGTTAACTTAACCTAACGAATGGCCGCGTCGCCCGGGCGGCCAGCGGACCTGTAATGTAGCACGAACACATTCCGGTTGCATGCGAAGTGGGAAAGGAGGGCTTCCGCGGTAACCCTCCTCCTCTTGATTTCGCGCCATTTCGCTCTACTTGCTGACCTCACCGGTGACGCCATGAAAGAAATGTTTTTTTTTGTGTGTGTGAATTTTTTCTGGCAGATACCCGGCAGCCGCCAGTGGTGGAAGCGGCACTGCCGCTGCGTATCAGCATGCGAGAGCGGGTCCCATAGAAGGTATAGGGAGTTTCCGTCCCCTGGTCAAGACGGTTGCTTTCAACACCACTTTTGAAAGCAATCTGGAGGATTTTGTCCTGTTGAGAGTGCTCGAGTTCTTTATGTCACCATGTTTACAGTGAGACTAATGAGTAGGTACTCGGAGAACTTTTGAACACGAAAGTGCTTTATGGCGGGGTCCAACAAGACTTCACTGACGTCATTTCAATCATGGAAGTGACGTCGATAAAATACATACGAAGAGATGATATACAAAAACCAGTAGAAGAGCTTTCGTTGATTTGGATGACCTGGGAGTCGAACCCACGACCTTACGGGCTACGACCACAGAATCCGGGCGCTCTACCCACTGTGCTACCGACGAATATGCACGATGCTCCATGAACTCGCCTTTTATTTCTCACACATCCCTCCACAGTGATCTTAGTAGTCGGGGGCGGTGAAACTGTGTGGGAATGGTGAAGTAAACCACTGCACCATGACACTAACGAGCGCCAACAGGGAGCGCTTCTGTAGTTTCAGCACAACCGAGGCTTCCGGTGCAGTAGATAGTTTTAGAATTTCGGGGCCGAGGATTCTTGGGGGCTCGAGAAATTTGCGAGCAGCCAGTGCGCCTGTTCAGAACCGAAGCCATACTTGTGTTCTACCTTTCGCGCTAGCCCACGGCCCAAAAATCGAAAGCTGCTGTGGGCCCCAAGGAGTCTGTCTTTGCCGGCGAGGCGACACCCACGCAGCGCGGGCCACGACACAGCGTGGCCCGCGCTTCCTGCATCCATGGCTCGAGCTCCGTCTCTAGTGTTCCTGATGCGCTGTGTGGTATATGCATGAGCACAAGCACAGTCTAACAGATTACTGGGAAGCACACACCTTAGCGTTTTAGGGGCGAAGCTCCTTAAGGCGGCACCCGTTCGTCCCTCGTAGTTGTCGTAGTCGTAGTGCGTAACCAGTCGTAACGCTAGTACCAGATCTTGACCTCCAAGGTGGTGCCGGTGGGAGATTTTTCCTGTGCGTTGTTGAACAATAAAAAATTCGCAGCGTGCGCGTTAACTAAAAGCCGAATTCTTCTGTCTCTCATTCCCCATTAGCAGCCATTGGCATGTTCCAGTAGGAAACGTTAGTAGAAGTGTAAGTGTTAGCTAAAAGCCGACTTCTTCTGTCTCTCATTCCCATTAGCAGCCATTGTTTACCTCCAAGGTAGTGCCTGGTGAGATTTCTCCTGTGCGTGATTAAACAATAAAAATTTTGTTCAAAACGCCGTTGATTGATGAAATAAACCAACGAAAGACGCCAGATGTTTTGTAAAAGCAAAACGAAAGAACGCCAGATGTTTCTAAAGCAAAACGAAAAGACGCCAGCTGCTTAACGAAAGACGCCAGAAGTTTTCTAAAGCAATGGTTTTCTAAACAATGAAAATTCACAGCGTACATGTAAAATTAAAGTGAACTGCAAGTCGTCATAACTCATCGAACCCTCAGTATAAACGCGCCCGATCTCATGTCGGTGATGATGTACTGGGCAGAATTCACGGAAGATTCACGGTTTACCGATGAACCTCCGCAGCTTCGCCCACTCATCATCATTCACTCCGTGGATATGCTGTGATCTTTCTCTTGTCAAATGTCCACGTTTGTGCATATCGTGTACCAGTGTTTATTATGTGCCTGTTGATGTCATGTTTGCAAGGGATTCACCGTATGCTGTGTCCAGGTGTACGTTAACTCCTTTAGCTACCACAAGGGTTAAATCATGATCCTGGACATTAGTCGTCGGCATGGAGATGCACCACTAGGCGTCAGCGTGTGCACCCACGTCAAATGGGGATATAGCTGACAAACCCGAATATACATTGTGCATGCTCTCATACATCAATGCACAAAAACTGTCAGGGTCCCTCATGCTCTTACCTAAGACGACTGAAAAGCGAAAGCCATCATTCGGAACAATGCACCGACTTCTCAGTCGATGCATTGTTCCTGTACCGCTGCCCTCCGAAAGCTTTCTGCACCTAATGTGGTTTTGCATTGCCTCCAGGATCGGAGTCACCTCACCTGCTTTTGCACTGCCTCCTTGATCGGCCCACCTTTTGGCCAAGCTACGACGCCAAGTGATGACGTCATCAAGTGGCGTCATGTTCATGTAAAAATGACGTCACAAATTGGCGCAGTATATGACTTTGTGCTGACGTCAGATATCATAGATGATGACGTCATATGGCGACGGAATCACGTCATGATGATTTTCTGGATCACTAGTGACCACGCCGATGGGAGACGCCGACACGGGATACGGGTCAATTTTCGCGTTTGATGAGGGGTATAAGGCATTCGCCTTAACAAACAATCAACTACTCCTGTGAAAACAAGGTTCACTTTCATGTTATACCTATTCCTATGATGGACGAATCACCCATGCTTTAATAGCGAAACTGTTCAGGCTCAGCAAATTTCGTGACCCAAAAACTATCATCGTTGCGAGCGGGCATGGGCCACAGAAATTGAGGAAATTACACCAATTTGTCCGGCGTATAGCAAGGGGGTAAGAGAAAAAGAGAAAGCAAGAAAGAGAGAGAGAAAGAAACAAAGAGATATGGAAAAAGAGAGAAAATGGCGGAAAAAGAGTTCCTCAGGATGCGAACCCACGTACCCACGATCCCTCGGCAAGCGTCGTAACCACTCGGCTATCCGGGCATGCTGACAGACCACAGCATAACCTTGTATAGTACGTAGAGCAAGGGGTACGGATGGAAAAAGAGGGTGAGGAGAAGGGGAGACAGGAAAGCATAGCATATTAAGAATGAGGAAGAAAGTGAAAGAAATGCAGAAAGAGAAAGAAAGATAACGAAAGAAAGAGAGAGACATGAAAAAAAGACGAAGAAAACTAGAAATAGAGAGATTGTGCGAAAAAGAAAGGAAATAAATACAAAGAAAGACAGGGAGATAAAAAAATGGAAAGCGAAAGAAAGAGAGAGACAAAAATAATTTTTAAAAATGCAGGAAGTTTGCACTTAAGTCGCGCAAAGCTTGGCACAGCGAAAATGGTCGATCTTTAGGCAAAACCTAGTTAGAACATAGCAACACCTAGCAACAACCAGTTACAGCGTAGCAGTAACCGGCTTAAGCCTAAAGACTTGAGCATCGATGAGCTTCGCTGTACCGAGCTTTGCGGCACGTAGTGCATAGTTCCCGTATTTTTCTTACAGCCAGGCGCACTCAAATTTTCGAACTTATATATCTTCATCTGGTGTCAGAAAGACCAAACAATGAAACCATTTGCATTGTACTGCCACCGATCAAAAATATACAAAAACAAGCCCTTTATAGCCTAGTTTCTAAGCAGTAGATGCAGCGCTGGCCACTGATCTGATCTTTACCCCCGACGTATTCGCATCCGGCATGGTGGCTGGTACAGCGACGGCTTTCGAATATAACGCTTTACAGTAACCCACGGGTAATAAAGTGTGAGGTAGAGAGCGTCACTGCCGATCAAGTATGGCCAGCTAGGATTCATTACCGTGAATAGAAGCGAAGTGGGGCATCCCGAGCTCACACTACTCCCCACGTGCGATGTTACTGGTTTCATGTACAGAAAAAACAACGTCAGATGGTATGCGCAAGCGTATCAGTGTGAGCTTCAACATAAAAGTTCAGACTATGTGTCTATGCAAACCTCTTAAATGTGTACGCTGCGGGACATCAGTGGCAGCGTGACTTGCCCAGGGTGCTTCAATTCACCACGTATTTTCACAACAGCGTCTTTTCTTGTGACGGGGGGCTCAGCTTTTTCAATGATACACGAAACATGCACAGTTATTGTGCTTCTTTATTTCCAACGGGTTAACAACCTGGCTAGCAAAGCTGTAAAGTGGAGCGGCTGCTAGTGCTGCCAGTTTGTCGTCTGCTAACCCTCCTCGCGGGGGTTCTCGTGGCATCCGCTTGGTGGCGTGACAGTCTATGAGCACTGCGAATACCTTTGTAGTGAAGTGCTTTTTAATTTAGCTTTTAATATTATAATGGTATCGTTTTAAACTGAATGACCCGTCACTGACCAGAGGGCGCGATGGAGCTCTTATCGAACGCCTGAGTGTTGAGGGCACCAGCCGCCAGGGATACCAAGAAAATGAAACGCTCGCTGGACACATCGACGCGCTCAAGTGTCTCCCTTCTGGGCGCCTCTTTCAACGAACGCTTCCTACGTGCGTTCGTAATGACCTCAGGGATGTTGCCACCGCCTTCAATGCAGTGCAAACGCGTTTAGAACGCGCTCTTTTCAGGCTGTGCCAAGGCAGCAGAAACGCTACAAACGCGTTTCAAGCTCACTGCATTGAGGCGATGGCAATTCACGTTCAAGTCAAGGAGCGTTTCTGAACATAGAGGATGCGGAGGATAGACACTCGATTTTGCTGCGTCCACTCGCTAGGCTGTGTTTTCTGGCGCTACCATCGTATCTCGGAAACTGCATTGCAGGGTGCCTATTGAGTGTAGGGTGCTTCACTTAACAGGGCTTCACGCTCGACGATGGGCGCGTCAGCAGCGTGTTTTATGCGCTTCCATCGAATAGCGTGAAGCCCTGCACAATGAACGAACGCTGTCGTGTATCAATCAAAGAATGCTTGGAAGCGCTTCAGTAGCAGCACGCGTCTACTTCATAAAGTGGCGTGTTTCGCGCGCTTTTGTTTTTTCTCGGACAAAACAACCAGGCAGCTTTCAGCACAAAATGCATACCTGATTGTGGGGTAATTTGAGGCGAGGTACAACAAAGAAATTACGCCATCTCCCGCTAAAGGGGACCATGAAGCGATCCGAAGCCGGAGCACTCGCATGATCACGTTCCGTTGGCGTTCGTTGCGCATGCTACCGACCTCGGTCAGATTATTATCGAACCAAAGTCGGTCGCATACGTTGCCGCTGTGCCCGAAGCTCCGGTCGAGGAATTCGCGCTAGAACCAGGCGTCGGCGCCGTCGAAGCCCGGGCGTTGAAGTTGTCAAGCGAGGCGTTCTGCACGGGCGTTGGACTCGCGTCGTCTGTCCGCAGCCGATGCGTTGGCTCGACGCTGACGCTTGGCTTCGACGTCGACGTTGCGTACGGCGGGGTTTGCTTGCCGACGCTGCCGTTGCGTTTCGGCATGTCGAGCCCGCGTTTTACCCTTAGCAGTTTCCTGCCGTCGTTGCCGTTTGAGCTGGGCTTCCCCAGCCCGGAGCTCGGGGTCCGCTTGCCGACGTTTAAGTTGCGTTTCGGCCCGTCGAGACTTCCGCTGGCCCACCCGCTGCTCCGCGATCTCGACAGGCCTTAAGGCCGAAACATATACAGCGTTTTTGCCGGCGTTTCCTGGCGTTGCTTCCCTCGGCGTCGTCGCATCAACGCCATCAGAGAGGGCGGCAAACCATAGAGTTTCCTACAATACTTACTAGAGGGAACTCTGGCGCTAGTGTCTATGGGAGCTGCAACGCATGACGCTTCAGCCAGCATGGGAATGATGGGTAGTACACAAATTTGTCTGAACTTCGTACTTTCGGCTCCGTTTGGCTCTGCGTCGGCTGCAGCCGCTTTGTCGCAAAACGAATTTCAGTAAAAGTCAGCAGTTTCACTTCGCCACTTTATCTTCTTTAGGCTCAGCGATTCAAATCTGGTCACGAAGTTCACAACGATCCATTCTTTTATCCGAAAGAAAACCAAACCATAGCAATAAACAAAGCCACAAGTACGTTTGAAGCCGTAAGCACGAAGACTAGGCAAATTTGTGTACTACCCATCATTCCCATGGTATCTGAACGATCGCAGCGCCAGAGTCCCCTCTAGTTAATTTTAGGAAACTCTATGCGGCAAACCATATGAAGAGCGTGACACAGCGCCGCACGGTGTGACCAGAGGGAATGAACCTGACACCTCGTAAAGCAGTGTACAGTTTCCGTCAATGGACCAACAATATATATTCCTGATTATAGCTTTTATGTCTCATTTGTAGTTCTGTGGTGCAAAAAACGAGTCACAGTGCCACGGAAACGCTTTTTTTATTTGACTTGTAGCGCCAGCTATTGGCATTAAGAAGAACCACAAACTCGTAATATATGGCCTCTGAGCTTGAAGCTGCCGCACATCTTTGAGGCCACGTATTCGGCCAATAGACTTATTCCTGCTAAGCCTACCGATGAAGTTGAGTGCGGCTCTCGGAAAGAGTTCAAAGATATCACGAGCGGTTCTCTGTCGAAACGTCTAGGGAACAAGCTTAGTCAAATACAAGCATCAGTTGAGAACTTAAGGGCCACACAGTGCACGGCGACGACTTATTAGATTTGAGGCGGGCGGCAGCAATATTGGCAGCAGCGACGACGCCGTTACGTAGCGGAAGTCGCTGCCAGCCGCACGCTGATTGGTTCTGCGTCCATCGAAGTGCTTCCGGCGTCGACGCTGCCGCCCGTGATGTCTGGACCGTCCAGAGGTGGACGTTTCGGCCACCGTCACCGGTAACGTCGACGTCGAAGGACGCCGGCGCACGAAACGCCGGAAAAACGCCGGCAAAAACGCTCTATATGGTTCAGCCTTTAAGGTATTACTGCAACTGGTGCCGACGTTGGCGTTACAATTCATGACATCGGCGCAGTGACTGAGCCTGTGTACGACCTCACGCGAGCCTTTTATCTAAACGAGGAGAAGGGGAGGGGAGAGAAAATGGGAGAGGAGGAGAGGACAGCGGGAAATGGAGAGGGAGAGAGGGGGAATGGGGAGTAGTGAGAGGGAGTGGAGATTAGGTGTGTGGAGAGGGTTTGCGCATGTGCAGAAGGGTGGTCACGCCGCGCACCGTTTGAGCTCCGCCATAAGATGCTTCGCATCTAATAAGTTAACATAATTTACCGATTCGAGCAAGAATGAGAATGTTGACTCATTAAATATAATTAATTATTTTGCGCTTCGTCATGAAAATAATACAGGTTGTATGTACACACGACGACGACTATTATACAACGGGCACAACTTTTCTAGAGCGCACGGTTTCTTGCTCCAAGTTATCTGGGATAGTCTGCATATATATATATATACATATATTTTCCTCCTAGCCGAGAGAGAGAAAGAAAAAGTTAAAAAGAGAAAAAAAAGATTAAAATTACTAAAAAATGAAAAGGTAAAAATATAACAAATAAAAAACAAGTAAAAGCTTCATGAAAGAGGAAAACGAGTCGCGAACACACCACGTGAACCTACTTGGACATACGAAGAACACGGGTTTTCTGAAGATAAAAAAAGAAAGCTATGTAGATATGCACATATCGTCCAGGTGGAGACATGAAGTACATTCCTGTGGTCCATAGTCGAGCTCCCATGCTTTGGCTGCCCCCTCCTCAATTGTTCCTGAAGCTTGGATACCATGAGTGAGTACATTCCTTCAGTCCATTGTCACACCTCACGTCTTCGGCTCCCCCCTCCACAGGTGCACCTGTGGGGGGGGGGATAAAAACTCATCGAAGCCTGGTAAATTTCGCCTTGATGAAGATCGGTGTCCGATCAAAACGTCAACAAATAAACAGTATTTCAGAAGCGTATACCTTTTTCTCTATTTCCTATATATATATATATATATATATATATATATATATATATATATATATATTCTGCCCTTCGCGACAACAATTTTGGGTGGCCCTGCGCCCGACGCGAACCGAGAAACACCTTCAACGACTTCATGCCATACACAGCGTTTTTTTTTTTCGTTTTTTTCCCTGGCCTCGTTTTCTGACTTCGTCGGTGTTCTTCTCTCTCCTTTTTTCTTTTTTTCTTTTTCTCGTAATCTATCTCCCCCACTCTCTCAAATGTCCTTGAGGGCGAGAGCGACGCGGCAAGAAGCAAGACCGAGCTTCGAAGTCAGTTTTCACTCATCCCCCGAGGAAGGGAGGCCCCCTCCCGAAACTGTTGGGAAATAAATATTTATAGCACTGTTGACAACGCCTCCGTTGTATTGTACCGATATATATATATAATATATATATATATATATATATATAGAGAGAGAGAGAGAGAGAGAGAGATGATTTACCGCTGGCGGTACGCAGAGCTCGGAGGTGCTTTGTTCACCATCACTCGCGAAATTAAGCGAAGGGCGTGCTCTAAAGCCGCGCTCGTGTTTTGCCGGAGAAGGGATGCGCGCCTCGGGCCTGTACTTTGCCCTACAGGGAGTGGTCTCCCGTGCTTGCGCGCTTATCTCGCGAGGGGGGAGCTTTGTACATGTGGTGCTTTCACAGCGAAGTTTGCGTTGAAGGTACAGACCACACGAAGGTCACTTCGCTCGCTGCAGCGGCCGCGTTTGCGAAAGGCGTGAGCTACGAGCCAAAAGAGCCAAAGTAGGGGCCACTTGGTTGTGTATAGTCGACACTTGCAGCGCGCTGCCAACACAGAAAAAAGTAACACTGACATTTGATAGCTCCATTTTGTCCTGTGCGTAAATGTGCGTTCTTTTCGTCCGTACTTCTTTGCATTTGAACAGGGTCAAGCAAGTGTCGAGCGATGACATTTGTTAGGTCGCACTCATCCTGTTCGTGTTCTTTCTTTGTGCTTGAGCAGCATGCTGCAAGTTTCGAGCTATTTGCCGTTCTTCGTGTGACAATCCCATTTTTATGCTATTGCATTCATTGCTTCGCCTTTGCAGTGAAACAAGATGAAAGCACGTGTTATGTAGAAAACTCACAGGCGGTGATAACTGATCACTCAGTGTACTTGCATTGTATTCACTAAGATAGAAACTGTGCAGAAAGTTTGTATTACCTCATTTTCTATGCATGAATATGAATGAGACGAAATACACTGATCGCGTATACGTTCACACAACTTTTACTCAGCGAATTATTACAGAAAATAATTGGGCCTGTTTTCACCAGAAGAATATTTCGCCAATGTAAATTTTCGTAAGGCGACTCACTCAAGCATTTGTTTGTCGCCATCATCTGTTATTCGTTTTAGGAAAAATAAGCTATTCTTTTAGGTGCTTCACCTTCGCCATTTTAATGAGATTTATGTTATAGCAATACAGTTGGCAGACCCACTCGAAGAGACGCATTGAATTTGATAGCGTAATTGAAGGCGGCGCTTGCGCTGGCTGACCGACATTCCACGTGACTGCGTCACGTCTGCGTTAGGCCACGCGCACTGCAAATCCTGCTACAGGAAGAAGGTATCAGGTATAACCGTAGACTTAGCTCGATTTTTATATATGTTGATATTTGGTGGTTGAAACAAACGATATGAATTATCGAGCACGGGGTGCAACTACACCCACCCCCTACCCACACATTCCCTTCCGGTAAATGACTTCTCGTCATTGAGCAATACTTCTTTGCGGACTAGCTGGTTCTTACTGAACTCCTGACGTGCTGCACAAGCAGAAATAAGTGCAAACACAGATTAAAGTGAAGATCATAGGGTAAGTGGCTACGCCAACAGCCCTCTGATGGAAAGCACGTATACATTTCACTAGACGCAGTTTTGCGGATCTGACGAAGAACTTGACTGTTTCATGGACAAGGTGGTGTGCACGATGACCCAAGGACAATAATTAGTGCAATGGCAGCAAATAGACTATACTGCCGTGCAACCTAAATTTGCAGCGTTTCGCTATGAAGGGCAGCCCATGTGCATGGTTCATAGAGACCTTTTTCTGGCATTGTCAAACTTTTATTTCAGCAGCGCTCATCCACAGAACGTGTTAGGCAGACGTCAAAACGCCCTCGTTTCTGAAACGTCCACGCAATTTTGCGGGGTTGCTTTTCTTTAATGGAATTATCCCTGGAAGAGTCAGGAATGGTCTTCGGAAAAAGATGTCACTTGAAACAGATGCAGCATATGGACCTTTCATATGAACAGTGAAATAGAAGAACGAAACAAAAACCGCGATCAATCATCCCTCGCTTAGATGAGAAAACTCGATCTAATGGAACCGCGGCAAACTAGGCCAGCGATAAAGAGCGGTGAACGTGACATTTCTCTAATGAAAACTCTTGACAGAATCCGAATGCGCAGAGCGCCGCCTTTCAAAACACTTCATAATGGAATGCGCGCCGATGTCAAGTTGACAGACAAGCGAAAAACGAATATACTATCGGCGTCAAATTGGCGGTGGTATAGTGCGCGCCGTACGGTTATCGCCATGTACAGGCGCGCATATATGCGCAGTGCTGCCCAACCGTATGCGCGCGCCTGTCCATGGTGATAACCGAACGGCGCGCACTATACCACTGCGAAAGCTTGCCGCTGTACGGGTTTCATTTGACGCCGTTTGTACAATGCGCGCTTTCGGTAGTAGAATGCAGCCGCTGTTCTCTTGCATTTTGCTTATTCTTTCAGTAGTAGTCCTAGAGGTTCCTATAGCTTCAGGCAAAGCGAAGCACCAACTAAAACACGATACAACGGATGCATTTAAGGTATGTATGCAAAAACAACCTGCGGAAATCACGCGCAAACACGCATGAAGCAACCTTAGCTATTTGTGAATGAACGCGGGATTTGAACGAACTTTAGTATTTGGTTATAAAAATGCCGAATAGCATTGCAATAGCTGAAGCCATGAGCGAAACGGGCCAAGCGTTTTTCTAATCATTCGCCCTATTTTTTAGCGCTAATATAGACTATTTTATGGATGGGTTTCTGTGCCACCATACTGGGCTGTTAACCTTACCGTTTTGTAACATGAAAAACTAAACGAACAGTGCTACGGTAGACGTGTGCGCATGAAAACGCTCTGGTTGGTACATTCGACGTTTCTCGACCTTATCAATTCAAGTGACGAGATACAAAAACAAGAAAACATTCGTTTAACAGCCATGGATGGTGGCGCCCACATGTCTTACGTAAAATCGTCTATATAATGTGCTTATTAGGTGCCTAAAAACGCCAAAATATGCGCGTAATGCTGCCAAGGCACACTGATCAGTCGGTACTAGTTAATTTTGCTCTGAAGGCTAACGTTGGCAATGTGCGTCCTCTGCTTATCGTATTAATGAGCTCCAAATGTCATTGCATTTTTCATTGCCTGAAAAAAATCACCGCCCTTGCAGCCTGTGTAGATGGTTCTCTAGCGAAGCTGAAAGGGGAGGCCCTGATGTTTATCAGTGGGCTAATCACGGATCTATTCCACTCTGTGAAGGTGGGTGTTCCAGTAAAGCTCCAATGTCACAGAGCGCAGTGGTCACACTGAGTTGCGATGAAAGGTTAAAGAAAGGCACAGGATTTCCGTGAAAGTTGCAGAAACGTGCAGAGGGTCCCTTTTGAACGCAGCGTCTGGTCCATCTCCACAGAGTTTAAGAGCGCTGATGTTTAGGAGCATCATGCTTACTTTTACCGCAATGTTTCTTGCGCAACATTTTATTGGACCAGCGGTGAGTAGGGAGGTTTGCCAAATTTTTGTGACATATACGTTTTTTTACCCGCCGGTACTTCTTCATATTTAGTGGAACAGTGGCATGTAGTGGTGTTTGTTCAATTTCTGTGGCCCACGCCCGCTCTAGCGATGACCTGCCTGTAGCGAAACGCAAAGTTGAGAACCGGGCCCGGACATCTGGCTATTTCGAAGGAATGGAAGAAACTGAACGAGCCGAGGCCCGTGGCTGTTGCTCGTGCTCTACGACCCTTCCTTCTCTTTTATTTGCAACACCCTCGCGCGGCCGGCAAAGTTGCACACGCTCCAAGAAAGTGAGCTGTTTGGGTGCGGCGCTCTTATAGATGCAGTTAGGTCGCTCTAATCAGCGTCAACAGAATTAGGGAATGATTGCTGTTGTGCACCATGACGACGTCGCACGATGACGGCTGGGGTGCTGCATCATGGGCCGAGTCTGTCATCTGCAAGTACTGCTTGCGCTGGCGCATGGTCAACACGATAGACCGCATGTATTATTGCGATAGCAATTATATGGACACTCTCGGGTGATTTTTACCGTCGCCGTCGCCGTCATGCCTCGGGTATGTATACGTATGTATATATACAGAAAGGCACAAAGAAAGATAAAGCAGAGGAAAACGGTTCTGAAGTACCCAACCGCGGATGCGAACCAGCGCCCCCTCGCTACCCAGCGCGCTGCGTTGACCAACTCAACCACACGCCATGTATGCGCCGGCGAAATAACGGCGGGCTATTTATATACACCATGTACCGCTGGTGGTAAGCAAACCTCGGAGGAGTGTGACCGTGTTTTCCATCACGCAAAGCTGCTAATTTTCTCTCAATTTGAAAACTACCCTTGAGACGCTCACGACAATGTGGCCCTTTTCTGCACTCACACGTGCTGTGGAAGGAATAAAACACAAAGAACACCGGGCACACCTTGCATCACACGCCCCCGTGTGGCTGGAGAGGCAGGGGGTCACTCCACGCCCCGCAGTTTAAAAGAAGAAATATCTACATGGAGGAAGGAAAAACTAAGGAGAGGCCCTATCGTATCCCAATGCATTGCGAAAAGTGTGGCGGAAGTGACGTCAGATTTATGGGGCAAACAAAACAGCAGACGCCCCGCGGCGTGGTCTCCGCGGTGGTTCGCTTCTGCTCGAACCTGTAGTCCCGGCGTAAACTTAGCGCGTATTGTGTGGTTCGCACGCAGTAAAATGTTGCAAGCAGACGTTTACCAGGCTGTTCGTGCGTGGCAGGCCCGAGCGCTGCGTGCTGAAATTCTTCGTGGAGCGTTTTTGTGCAACAGTACAGAAAGTACCGGTACGTGCCGTATTCAAAAACATTCAGTCCCTGCCTTATCGTATTCGAACTCACCTAGCAGTGTCTTACGCGTTCTGCTGGGCGTTAGGCCTTTCTTTTCCTTTCTCGTAGCCCGATTTCCAGATCTATTGCCCGATTAGCGGTTCTTTGTTCGTGCATATGGAGTAAGCGTAGTAGCTATTCGGCGCAAAGCCAACCTAGTTGAACTAACTTCACGTCGAAAAGAGGACGCCGCTGTATTGTATACGCGACCGTGCATGTAAAGTTTGTAATTCTAGTGTGCACACAACACAAGCACGCAGCGAGCGCACACCGCACTATACATACATTATGTAGTCCGATAACATCAACAAAAGTTTATTGCCCTTTCGTTTGAACGACACAGCCTCTAAAACGTACGATGCCTTCAGCGCATGGTATGTACGGCGCGTCAGACGCCAAAAACAAAATTTCACGTGTGTTCCGAGTTGACAGAATGAGTAACAAGCAACAGAGCGCACATCCGAGAGCTTCGCACGCAAATACCATGCCTTAGTGATCAATAATGAAGCGAACGTATACGTACACATGAAAAGTGACACCCGGTACTGTCCGCAGTGCACGCGATTTGCACAGGGTATACGCAACAGCTGGGCATTGCGAAGCTTTCCTAAAGAACACACACAAAGAGCAACAAGCGTGAATCGACGACACCGCTTGCACGGCGAAAAACAAACAAACAAAAAAAGGCTGGAAAGTTTCGCGATGCGCGCATGCGCTTGCAAACGTCGCGACGGAAATCGCGTAATGTTTCGCTGCGCTTTCGCTAGGAGGCGATGCGGGTGTTTGCGATGTGGAGGCTTCACGAATGTGACGTCAGGGCCTCTCCTTAGTATTCCTTCCTCCATGAATATCTAAGAGCGTCTGATTTTCCACTGTCGACAAGTGCAGCGTGTTGCTCAAGCATATAGACGTAACAACTGTGACAGTTGTTAGTTCACGCTTGCCCTGTGCATGCATGTGCGTTCTTTTCGGGCGTCCTTCCTTGTGCCTCAGCGGCGACGTGCAAGTATCGAGCTGCTTCTGGTTCTTCGTGTGACATTTCAATTTCTTGCTATCGCATTCATTGCTTCACCCTTGATGCGAAACTGTGACTTTTTGCGCTCCCTCCTGGTCCGCCTGCTTGCGGCATCCGTAGAGGCGTTTCCTTGTAGGTGCCGTTGTCGTTCACGTCAACCTGCGGTGATTCGATCGACCTCTGGTGGCACTCTTACGGGTATGCGTTTCTCCGCATCCGTTGATCGTCTCCGTTGACGCCTTCACACGAGAGAGACGGTGCCTGTGGTTGCATGGCAAAGTGTCGCACATGCACCTGTAGAACACAAAACCGTGGTTGACCATTGCGTTATTACTCGTTTGTGACTGCACAGCCTCTCAGAGGTCCGACTTCTCTTGTTCGCGGGAGACATCGAAACGACGCTATCAAACTATGGCTTCTTGCGTCTGTATGCGTCTGCGGCGGGTGCTTTGGGCGCAGTTCGCTCATCGCAAATCGAGTCGTTCCCATGGCTTTTGACGTCCCCTTCGTTGTTCTCCGTATTGTTCGTGTAGTCATTTCCACTCTTGTCTTCATTCAGGCCGATGGTGGCGCTTGGCAGCCTGATCCGAAAGATCGGAGGACGACGAAAGCGCTGCGGTGCAGGCATTCTCCCTTCGATAATGTCCATTGCGCGGTTGACGTTGCTCGGAAACTCGACAGCGACTTCTTTCACCGCCTAATTGTAGCGTCAATTTGAGCAATGAAGCATGTTCTATAGCGATTCCTGCATGGTCCAGCCGAAAATAGTCTCGGTTGCCGCAATATGCGGTAATAAACGCGTTATATCACTGGTTGCAACGTCCCAATAGCTGCCAGATAATAATAATAATAATATCTGGGGTTTAACGTCCCAAAACCACGATATGATTGAGAGACGCCGTAGTGATGGGCTCCGGAAATTTGGACCACCTGGGGTTCTTTAACGTGCACCTAAATCTAAGTACACGGGCCTCCGACATTTTCTCCTCCATCGAAAATGCAGCCGGCGCGGCCGGGTTTCGATCCTGCGACCTTCGGGTCAGCAGTCGAGCGCCATCACCACTAGACCACCGTGGCGGGGCCCAGTAGCTGCCAGAGCCTCTTGAGATGCTGATTTTGTCCTCACGAAAGTTGTTGCGCCTGGGCATGCATCAGCGGAAAGCATACCTCAGCGTTTCATTATGGTGATGATCAGGCCCGTATCCAGAGGGTGCCCAAGGGGTCCGCTCCTCCTCCCGCCCCGACATGCTGATGGAGAGGGGCGTTTTGAAGAAAATAATGAAAATAGGTTTTTTTCTCAAATAGTCTAGGTCCTTGGCAAGTGTGCCCCCCCCCCCCCTCGAAAAATTTTCCTGGCTATGGGTGCGGTGATTATATCGCCATCCACTGGTGTACTTGTCACAGGGCTGATCTCTGGTATTGCTAGAGCTTTTATTGTGGTATGGTTGCTGTTCTGCTGGCTCAGAAATGTGACCGCAACGCGCTCACAAGTTGTAGTCGCGGGACGTTTTGTTTGCCCCACGGTGTAAGACGCCATGGTTTGCCCAAAAGCCAACAAAGTAAGGCGTTCAATGCCTCGAACAGGACAATTCAAAGCTCGTGCAATGTCCTGCCGAACGAAAGAGCGTTGACTTCCAGTGTCTAGTAGAAACCGATTTATCACTGTCTTAGCAGGTGCGATAGCTCATGCCCTGCCAGTCTGTAGAACTACAGGCGTGAGACCAGCGCCACGTGCAGACACGGAATTTGCTCGAAATGACGTGGTGGTGGACTCTGGTGCGCGATCTTGCGGTGCCGAGATGTTACTGATACGCTGTGACCGGTTCGTGACGTGGTTGTTGTCACATAGCGGAGTCAATTGTGGTCGCGCACATTGGCGGCACTGCTGGAATCTGGCGATCCGGCAATCGTTGGCGAGGTGGTAGCACTTGGCGCAGCGGAAGCACAGTTTGTGCCCTTGAATCCTCCTTGGCTTCTATTCCGGAATTAGAACAGCGGAGCCTTCTTTAGCAGTGTGTTCGGACGAGTTGGACAGGAAGCAAGGGCGTTATTCCGGCGATCGTACTTCTGCTGATGACGCCACAGCGCAGTGCACGTGTAGCTCTGGTGTCCGGATCTGTTCCTGCGAATGCCGCGTCTTGTTGTCGGAAGAACCTGAGTTGATACTGCTCTTCCCGAACTTCGAGTTTGTTCCCACATTGCTTGATAAATTAGATTTCGAAGAGCCAGACGACGTTTCCGTTTTTTCTCAGCACCCTCCCTTTTGATTTTCGGGGCACAGCGGCAGAATTTCGCGCAGGCCTTTGCGAGCAAGATGCGAAGGATTAAAAGGAAAGGAACACCTCCTGAGGCAAAGACGCACGCGTTGGCCCCATGGTGGACGTCACAGCAACAGGCACCGGGGCTATTCTGGGCCCCAACGGGAGCCCTTCAGAGGTCTCGACTGGCTACTGTGTTTTGGGGATGCTGACAGACACGTGGTAGCTTACCCGCGTAACCTGAAGCACCGGGCCCCAATTAGCTGCCTGTGTTTGCTCTCCTCGTGACCACTCCAGGCCGCACTCAGAGCCGTGAAACTGTAATCGTATTTGAACTAGCGCGATGCGAGAGATCGACGCTGAAGTCGACGCTGAAATGGCGGCGTATTGTATCATTTTTAGCACACCACAGCCACCCATACTGAAGTGCGATTCACTCAAGAATCTGTACAGCTGTGCAGTGATTTTAAAAGACAGGGCGTCAAACGCGCACACAAAAGAGAACTCAGGACAGCAGAAACACGTGTGTTGTCCTGACTTCTCTCTTGTGTCCTTGTTCGCACGCCTTCATGAATTCCTACCAACTCGCTCAGTTTTGTTAACCTAAGCTATGCAGTTTTAGTTCACTGGCGCACATATGTATTTGTGCTTGTAGGTATTTGAAGTCTTTCCCCACGCCATTGCCTTGTTGGATGCGGATGAAGACGGAGATCTGGACTGTGCGATGGTTGTGAGGGAAGATCTTGATCAGAACACTAAGACTGTGAATTATGTATTGCTGCTGCCGTCGCTGAATGGACGTCCAGGGTGAGTCACTGTAACCTGAAATTGTTATGCTGCTAAGTGACTGGTCAGGTGTTACCAAAATAATGAGAAAATATCATCCCGTAATATTTGATTGGTAGCAGCCGCATAAAAATACATCAAGTAAAAACGAAAAACGATGGCAACACGATCTGTCGTGGGTGTGAGGACGTTGTCCATCCATTTCATTTTTTCCTCTTTTCCTTTGAAATTTACCATGTGACAAACATAAATGGTATGGCTCCGAAGCTTGTACTGTTTTCAGTACTCCTCGGTGGTACAAATATTAGAATGCTCAGCTGCTGACCCAGAAGTCGCAGGTTCGATTCCAACCGTGGCGGTCGCATTTTGATCGAGGCAAAATGCAAGAGGTGCATGTACTACTTGATGTTAGTGCACGTTAAAGAGTAACAGTTGGTCGAAATTTCCGGATCCCTCTACTCTGGTGTGCCTCATAATCCTATTAGGGGTCACCTGGTCGGTCGTCGCTCCGTCCGGCGTTCCCCCGCCGTCGCGTCTCCCGTATCATTCAATAGATGGCGCTGTCCCATAGAGATGTGTGCAATATGGCGGTTGGGTGAATACACGCAAGATGGCGTTTTTAGATGTGAAGTCTTGTGAAGCGTTTTCAGCATCATGTGAAGCATCATGTGAAGCGTTTTCAGATGTGAAGCATTTTAGATGTGGCTAGGTGTGGCTTACTTGTGGACAGGGAAAAACTGCAGAGAAAATAATCTGGAGATAGTGAAATGCATAAGCACCGATATTAAAGAATTTGGTCATGATGCCGAAATAATCCTTCTAGGGGACATGAACGCTCACATTCATGACCTTGACGGATATTCAGACACCAATGGCAAGTTATTGCTAGATCTCTGCGAGCAACGTAGTATTGAGATAGTTAACGTGGGGCCTAAGTGTGAGGGGCAGATCACGTGGGAAGTCGGAAACCGGCAATCGAGCATTCATTATTGTTTCATGACAGAAGGAATATATGACAAACTTAGAGAGATGAGAATAGACGAGGAAGGCATTAACAGCTTGGGTAGTGATCATAAACGCATAATATTACAAATGGGATATAAAACTGAAAATAAGAACATAGAATCAAAGTTTGGCAGCTTGTATCTAAATGACAAATAACAAATATAGCTGCAAGAGTCGAGGAAAAAGTAGACGAACTACCAGGCAAAGACTGGAAGTATAGTGAGCTGCTACATGTAATCACGAAAGAAATGGAAAAAGAGAAGAAAACTATTAGTTGGAAAGGAAAGAGAAAGCCAAAAAGTTGGGGGAACAAAGAAATCCGGGAGGCGATCGAGAAGCGACGTGAGGCATCACGGGAGCACAGACAAGCAAAAAAGGAGAAGCGGCCACAGGACGAAGTCAACCAAATATGGGAAATATATTTAGAGCAAAATCCATTGTGCAGAAATTAGTCGAGGCAAAAATTAAAGGTGAAAGTGAACGCTGTATGACAGAGATTCGCGAAAAGAAGAAGGCCGCGCCTAGGATATTTTGGAGCCACCTAAAAGCGCTGGGTAGGAAGTCTGTCACAATGCAACACCATATGGTAGATGAAGGAGGAAATCAATTGGAAGGGTATGAAGCGCTAGGTTACATCCGAAAGATAACAGCTGATTCGTTTAAAAAGGTCGCCCCGGGGATTCCCCCAGTGAGTAAAAGTACGCAAAGGAGTGCAACCGACGAAGATGTAGTACAAGAGAATTTCAATTGGAAGAAGGCCGAAGGAAAAATTCCTAAGCGCACTACTCCGGGCTTAGATGGGGTTCCCGTCAGCCTCATTAACGAACTCGGACATAAAACTAAAGAAGCACTGCTGAAAGCCGTAGAAAAGTGCTTACAGGAGAGGGAAATACCAGACAGTTGGCGAAAAAGTAGAATGAACTTAATCTGTAAAGGCAAGGGAGAAAAGGATAATATTCGCTCGTATAGACCGCTAACCATTACATCGGTGCTATACAGATTGGCGATGCAGGCAGTAAAATTAAAAATAGAAGCGTGGGTAGAACAAAATGATATTTTGAAAAGAACTTCAGAATGGATTTCGAATTGACAGGCGGTTAGACGATAATCTGTTTGTTCTTACCCAGTGTATAGAAATATCAAAAATAGAAAACAGGCCCTTATACGTAGCTTATCTAGATATTACCGGGGCGTGTGACAACGTTAATCAGGAAATTTTGTGGGATATACTGAAAGAAGTGGGCATAGGGGACGACTGTATACAGCTTTTGAGGGAAATATACCGAGAAAATACTGTTTGTATAGAATGGGAAGGAATAAGTAGCAAGGACAGCGTTGAAATTAGGAAGGGGCTGAGACAGGGATGTCCTTTGTCCCCGCTGTTATTCATGCTGTACATGGTGAGGATGGAAAAAGCGCTAGAAGGTAGCAACATTGGATTTAATTTGTCACACAAGCAGGTCGGCACGATGGTTGAGCAGAAGGTTCCAGGTCTATTTTATGCTGATGATATTGTCTTATTTGCGGACAGTCAAGATGATATACAGCGACTGGCAGATATATGCGGAAGGGAATGTGAGGCTCTAGGACTGGGATTTAGTGCAACAAAATGTGGATTGATGGCATTCAATGATCACGAAGACCATGTGGTCTTTATACAAGGCCAAAAAATACCGAGGGTAAGCGAGTACAAGTACCTCGGAGTATGGGTAAATGAGGGGGATAGATATATGGAGGTACAAGAGAAAGCATCGGTAGCAAAGGGAAAGAGGAATGCTGCAATTATGAAGCACAGAGCTTTATGGGGATACAATAGGTACGAGGTGCTTCGAGGGCTGTGGAAGGGTGTGATGGTCCCGGGGCTTACATTTGGGAACTCAGTAGTGTGCATGAAGTCAGAGGTACAATCAGGAATGGATGTAAATCAAAGGACGGTGGGCCGCCTCGCGTTGGGCGCTCACGGGAAGACGACAAATGAGGCTGTAAAGGGTGATATGGGATGGACAGGCTTTCAAGTGGGGGAAGCTCAGAGCAAAATGAGATTCGAAGAGAGGCTGAGGAAAATGAAGAACAGTAGATGGGCAGAGAAGCTTTTCAGGTATTTGTATGGAAAAAGCGCTGACACGCAGTGGAGAAAAAGAACTAGGAGGCTCACCAGTAAATATACGGCTAGCAGTGCGGGCGATATGGCAACAAGGAGCATTAAGCGGAAGGTCAGAGCGGCGGAGAGGACTTATTGGATGGCAGCGATGGAAAAGAAGCCGGCTCTGAGTAACTACCGAAAGGGAAAAAACGAAATAAGGAGGGAAAGGTTTTATGATAATTCAAGGGGAAGCGCTTTACTGTTTGAAGCAAGGTCGGACTGCCTTAGAACGCGTAGTTATAAAGCGAGCTTCAGTAACGAAGAGGAACAATGTACAGTACATGCTGCGGGGGCACTAAGGAAACGACGGAACATGTACTGATTGAATGGGACGATATTCACTCAGGTATACGTGTGGGCACGAGTCTACATGAAGCCTTGGGTTTTAGGGACAACAATGGAAAGCTGCACACGTCCGCGATAGAAATAAGTAAGAGACGGTTAGAGTATTGGTGGCAGAAAAGTAGAGATAAAGAACAAAAATAAATAATGGGGGAAAAATAAGGTCATTCTGCCTTAAGAGGCAGAGAGATGGACCGTGAATTTATATTTTTTGGTATAATAACATAGATTTAATCAATGTAGATAAGGTATTAGGCCAACATGAAACAAGGAAGCTTTTTTTTTTCTTCGAGCCTGGTGGCAGACATGTCACCGCCCCGTTTTAAAGGGGACGCTCATAGCATCCATCCATCCATCCATCTTATACACCAGAGCACGCCTGTCTCGCACCCAGGCTGCTGGCGAGCCGAGCGGATACTCTCGCACCCAGACGCCGGGCTGCCGAGGCGCGCGTGGGCTGCACCAAGTAAACAGGGCAAGCTGCAGTTTTGAGGCTTTAAAGTGCGAAAAAGTACCCGTTCACGCCGCTTCAGTGTGTAAGAGCTCGTCTGCGCACTACTGCGTCGTCTTTGGATGCCAAAACAAGCAGCGCAACAAGAGGATATTAGCGTTGTCGGCGACGATTACGACGCGCCACGGAAATAGTGCCGGTGTGGTGTTTTCAGCTTCGCCGCGAGTGGATAACTGTGATTCAAGCAAAAAAAAACTAGGAGCCGAGTGAAAATGCGCGAGTAAGTACACTAACTGCGTGTATTCTGCAGTGTGATGCCCACCTATTTCATTTTGCGAACCTAATTTGCGTGACACGCAGCTGGGTTGAAGGCAGGCGCGAGCGCTGTGGGGGGGGGGGGGGGGGTGCACTTCATACCTTTGAGCGTTTGCTTTGACGAAAGTCTAGTGCAAGGTAGTGCTTTCAAGCCCAAGCAATCAGCATGCTTTGCCACTTTCAACGTAGTATTAAGCTTTAGTGATTTGATGGCATCCACGCCTTCGAGATTTCGTCTTCAAAAGGTAATAAATGGCACGGTGCTCCTCAACAGCTGGTCAGAATTTCGTGCTTTCATTGCAGTGTTTGATGTCCCCAAATTTATTTGGACACGAGGCATCCAGCTACACATAATACATATATTGGCACGTAAGTAAACAGTACTCGCGCCAGTGTCCTTTACGTCGCAGGCGTAGCTAACCGGCTTAATTAAGAGTAGCGCAGTTTCGCTTGTAAAGCACCATCGTTACAAGAATAAAATCGCGCAGGTAGCTTCCAAAAGGGATCGCTGAACGATACTGCAGGTTATACTCTCTGATAGCACGCTTTTGTGAGCAAGACGCATTATTGTAAGAGCGCTCGTGAAACAAAAATTACGTTCTGCGAAACTACCCGTAGAGCGTAGTCTAATTATTACGCGATGCATGCTGAAATGATCACATTTCACAAAACTTTGTGCACAACTTGTAATATGGCGCAACAAAACATCGTTTCACTCTTTTGCGAGCTGCACTGCAATTACGATTCACGGGTACTACAGCAAGAACGTTTTTTTACAAATGTAACAGCGTACGTATCTGACGAGGTTGCTTCCGCAGCCCACTCAGCACGTACTGTATACATTGCGGACTTGCATGAGCAAGATGTTCTTGATGTTCCAATAAAATCAGTGAAAATGTCCAGGCTAGAAAAGACGCGAAACACGCTCTCCGACGGGCTGAGTTTCGGGAGTTTCACGTTTGCTCTGTGTAGCGTCTGCTGGCGTGGCAGCCCGCGCATGTTGTTTCGTCGAGTGTGCGATAGATGGCGCGACGCGCGATGCAAATATGGCGATGCGCATGGAATTCTCTGTGTTCTGGTCTATAGCAGAGTTCAATCCGGTGGTGGTGTACGGCGTGACCACCCTGACTGCGCATGGGCAGGCCCTCTCCACACACCTCCTCTCTCTCTCCACTCCCCCTCTCCACTTCTCATTACCCCTCTCCTTTCCCCTCACCTTCACCACTTCCCCTCTCCCTTTTGCCTTTCTCCCCTCCCCTCTCCGCTCCCCCTCTGAAACTCGGGCTCTACATGCCGAAACGCTGCTTCGCATCGCCTCATGGTCCCTTTTAGCGGGAAATGGTGGGATTTTTGACCTCCAAGGCAGTGCCTGTGTGAGATTTCTACTGTGCGTGATTAAACAATAAAAATTCACAGCGTGCATTTAAAACTAAAGTGAGCTGCAAGTCGCCATGACTCTCATCGACCCTTTGGTGTAAACGCGCCCGATCTCACGTCATTGATGATGTACTGGGCAGAATTCACGGAAGATTCACATATGGCGCGTGTCATTGGTGGAAGACAATCATTCGATTGAGTGCGGCGACGTACGCTAGGGGGACCGTTGTAATAAAATCCGCTCGCTGTTGGCGCGCTTTCACTTTCGCTCGGAGTATTCACGGTTTACCGATGATTCCCTCCGCAGCTTCGCCCCACTCTTCATCATTCACCCTGTGGATATGCTGCGGATTTTATGGTTTTGGCACGTAAAACATTAGTTCTCATTATTGTACTTTTTCTATTGCGTGTCGCTTTTATTCGATTTAGGACGTCATCTATGCATTGCCGTTAATAAAAATTTAAAAAAATAAAAATAAACGTGCTGTTTCTTAAGAGTCGCATGCCACCCAAAGAAGACCTGAAACCTTCTTCGCGTGAAGACAGTGACGTCAAAGAAAATTCTGGCAGCTCTCACATTTTGGTAATCGATTTCATGCGAGGCTGTCAGTGAGTATGCTTTGGCTTTGAGCCAAATCTTACTAGGTCGACTGACGTGTTTGTGCAAATTGTGTGCTTTTGTGGTTGTCGTGGGCTCACCAGGCAAGCCGACTCCGCTGCATGTAAAGGGTAACTTAAGGTCCGACGTAACGTTATCACTGGTGTTACGGTACAACCGTCACTTTTAATCCTGAAATTATTTTAGCTACCGCTGTCGGCGGCCTTCAGGTGACTTCAGCCAAAAGTCACATCCACTATCCAGGCGCTCAAACAGAGCAGATCGCTGAATACTGCAGACAACAGTCCAGGCGGACTACAATACACCACGCGACAAAACGCGCAAACGACACGTACAAACACGAACGCACAGATCTTTCGGTACTATTGCACCTCGTCGCTATCGCAGGTTGGTGACTGCGTACTTAATCTTAGGTGCACGTTGCAGAACCCTAAGCAGTCGACATTGTTGCCGAGTTCTCCGCCATGACACGCCGAACCGACGAGCAACTGTGTGCGCGGAACGGGGGCCAGTCGTGCCACCCGACACTCGCGTAACAACGAGTATGAACAGGCAGCCTTGTGGTTTCTAAAATTGCCAACACCACCAGTGCCAGAACACAACCACCATTGCTTCCGTTTTTATGTGCTTCAGAGATGCCACAAATTCCGAACCGGAAATGATACGTGGATGGGTGTCCATTATAGCAAGATTAAAAACCCAAAACTATTGACCCTAATAACTCCAACCCCCCCCCCCCCCCTGGAGATCCTTATTTACAGCGTTGAAATGCTATTGTATGTTCGGCGTTCTCTGGCATTCAAGAATCACAAAATCGCGAACCTCGTATAACTTGTCGTTTATAAAAATTACATCAAGACATGGAGCGCAACTTGTGCCTGCCTTTGGGGTACGTATTCGCACATTACGCTATATCTTCATGTTATATCGTCCTTATGGTTGCTGATATGATTTACTTATATTTCAGAGAGAATCACACCTACTACTTCAAGGAAGGACAAGCATCTGATCAGCCAGCCTTCACGATCGATGATGGTAAACACAAATTGAATAGTTATCGAATGAACAGTGGCTTAAGAGCAAGGCTATTTCGCCTGGTAATTTGGCGACGAACTCTACAAGCTCACTGCTGCCATTTGGCAATGATAGAACCTAAAGTGTCACTTGTCTGTGATTTCGTGCAGCTCATATAAGAGCATAATTTCAATCCAACTGGGCTTTTTGTTGGTTTTCTCCTAATTTTCTTCAAGTTGGAGGACAGACTTTATCCGCTGGGTTGTAGCGCCAACAAAACAATCACAGCATATCCACGGAGTGAATTATGATGAGTGGGCGAAGCTACGGAGGTTCATCGGTAAACCATGAATCTTCCGTGAATTCTGCCCAGTACATCATCACCGACGTGAGATCGGGCGCGTTTATACTAAAGATTCGATGAGAGTTATGACGACTTGCAGCTCACTTTAATTTTACATGTACGCTGTGAATTTTCATTGTTTAATCACGCACAGGAGAAATCGCACACACGCACTACCTTGGAGGTCAAAATCCAGTGCCTATAAATACGGGGTGGTCAGTGAATAGTTGTGCAGCGCGAGCGGTCGGTTTTTTTCAATCAAGTCGCCGCCGCGACGCTGCCTGCGTCGGCGCCGCTGCGCCGCGAGGCAAGGTAGGGGGGGGGGGGACCGTAGGAGGACCATGAGGCGATGCGAAGCCGGAGCACTTGCACGATCGCGTTCCGTTGGCGTTCGTTGGGCATGCTACCGACCTCGCGTCGTGGAACGCGAAGAGGGACGCTTGGCGCGTCGTATCTTCCATCTAGCCTGGCCGTTAATTCTCACAGGGCGAGCGGGGAACGCGGTCGACAAGCGGGCGAGAGGGGGCAGCGTAGGAGAGGAGAGAGAAGCGGAGGGGACGCGCATGCGCTTGAGCTCGTCGCACCGTTGCGCAGGAGAGAATTTCGGCATGTCTAGCCGTGGAGAGGGGTATGGGAGAGGGGAAGGTGAGAGGGTGGGTGGAGAGGGAAAGGGGAGAGGGGTAGAGGACATGGGGAATGGTGAGGGGGAGTGGAGAAGAGTTGTGTGGAGAGGGTATGCGCATGCGCAGTAAGGGTGGTCATGCCGCACACCACCACCACCGGACAGATACTGCCATTTACTGCCGGCTAACGGGAGATACGCCGGACAACGGAGACGTGACAAGGTTAGACTAAGAGGAGCTACGCCCCTAAAAAGGGGGCGTGCCCTCGTGCGGTGGGGACGCAAGCGGTGTGCATTGGTTATCGCCAGCTGCCGCCTTGTTCATTTGGTTATTACAATAGCAATTACATCGACACTCGAGACGCATTTTTGCTGTCGCCGTCATGTTTGGTACAAAGGCTAAGCCGATAACATCTACCCACGAGTCGTATGTTCTATGTGCGAGTAAATTCGTGCGGGGCCTACCGACGGTTGCACACTCAGTAGAGCTGAAACGCGTTGGCCATGTCGGTCGCGCGAAAGCTGATGAAGGTGCACTGGAGGGGGGCGTCCATCTCGTGGGCGGGAACTGCCAACTTTCATCAAGCCGGGGTGGTGACCCGCGGTGGCTCGCGCGCTATCTCCACAGAGATGAGCCGATGGCTGATGCCCTTGTACGTCGTGTGCTTTCACCACTTATTTCGCGTTGAAGTGATACACAGCACGAATGTCACTTCGCTCGCTGCAGTGGCCGTGTTCCCTTACTCCACTGTTTCGTAAAGCAACGCCAGATCAGATCCTACAGAAGCTAGCTACTAGCCTTAATTCGTATATCATTCCAATTTGTCGCTATCGTATTCATTGCTTCGCCTTTGCGGTAAAACTGTGACACTCTTTGCACTGCGCACTTAGGCAGGCATGCTTCAATGCTCTGCAAACTGTCAGTTGTTTCAGCCTGCCGCAAGAAGCTTCGTCTAATGAGTTGCTTATCTATCATGGGGCCTTAGTCACCAGTGCACCATGGAAATATCTTCCCACTCCCAGAACGTATATCGCTGCACTTTCTGCTTTTTTTTTTCACTCGAGAAATTTGCCTCAAGTCATGTCTGTCAAAAGCCAGGATTGCATCAAATAAGTTACAAAGCCATGTTGTGGGAACGTGCACCAGTTAAGAACACATGAATTTTTGGGTGCGAAGCATGTTATGGCTGAGTTCAAACCGGTGGTGATGGTGTGCGGCGTGACCACCCTTACTGCGCATGAGCAAATCCTCTCCCCTCCCCCTCTCAACTTCCCCTCGCTCTTCCCCCTCTCCCTTCCCACTGCCCCTCTTCCCTCCCCCTCTGAAACACTGGCTCGACATGCCGAAACGTTACTTCGCATCGCCTCATGGTCCCCTTTAGCGGGAGATGGTGTGATTTTTTATTCCTTATGTGTGTTACGTTCAGCTGTGTACACGTGGTGGAACAGTGATCTGTACTAATACGACAACCTCTAGTCACCGTCGCCCGGAAAAGTAGAATAACGGTGGTACATTGGTGGTACCAATGTACCACCAATGGTAACCACCAATGGAACGGTGGTAACTGCGAATAGGACGTGTGCCGGCACAATTTTTCGCGGGTGACATCAACACGAGCATATGTTTCTTATCTTTTGTGGTGTAAACACTTCCTTAATGGTCGCAGAAAAGAGGCGCGATATTCTGTAAGAGTTTTTTTTTTGGTACTGTGTATTCAAGCATAGTGCAAGTACGGAAATTCGTGTCATAGTACAAACAGATATTTTCATGCACTTACTTATATTACGACGACAGGTTTTAAGTGGCGCAACGTGGCGCTCAGGCTCGCGAAAGTTATATTGCCTATGTGCCGTTCATGATTAATCATAACGGAGATGGTCTCGTTATGGTAGCGATCGCTGTCATGACATGCTCACGTTTGAACGTTGGAAAGTATTCACAAAATGTAGACTTTGTTAATGCTGTTGTGCACCGACCACTGAAGCATTGAAGCCTATTCCGCGGAGAAATAGAATAGTGTGAACGCTTTTCGTCTTACAGCCCGAGTTAAATCGTCACAGCTAACGGTGAACCATACCGGTTAGCTAACGCAGACTTGGCTGTCGCATGAAAGGAATTCGCTGCGTCGTTCCAAAGCAACGGGAGGCCACGGATGCCCTGCTGTGCGCTATCCCTTCGTCACACGCCGTGTCAGCTGCCGCCACCTCGCTTCACTGGCTGCCCTGGCACGTAGAGACTGCTAATGAAGAAAAAGTGGGCAGTCTTGCCAAATCTCTCTACCACCACACTGTGCCGCTCATTCAAGCGGTTGTGGCAACGGACTTCTCCAGGCATCACCTTAGGAATTCGCTGACAGTCATCCACCCGGAAACCAAAGTGGCTAAAGACAAGGCTCCCAGTCACTGCCCGAAAGCGGTCTCACCAGGAGATACCGCTCAACAGTGCCTCGGCGCCGAACGGGTTGCGTGTGCACGGCTTCTAGACTGCCCGTCGAGTGCCGCCTTCCTTCGCAGGCCTGCACAAGATGTGGCGGCCCACAGAACGTGGGCCCCCTCCTCTTTCTCCTGCCAGCGATGCCCCGTAAGATCTCCAAGGTTAGCTTATAGGGACTGCCTGTTGCAACCCTCAAAACCCTGAAGTTGCTTGCGCGCCGTTTTCTAGGCATTCTTCAGCATGACGACCGTGCGCACCCCATCTTCCAAGCATTGCTCTCCTAGAAGTTCATGAAACAGCCTCTCGCCGGTTCTTGCCATCGCCGTCGACTGCTGTCGGAGAAGGGAACATCCTCCTCCCTTTTGCTTTCCTATCACATTTGTTGAACTCTACGTCTGCCTTTCGCCAGAACGTTCTGTTGTTCTCCCTGATGCACTACAAGAATAAGCATTTTTTTTAAATCATCTCAATCACTACTACTGCTTAAGGAGAGGTTCCCCGGATTCGGGGAACCTCTCCTTTTATGCAAGCGCGTGCCCTCACTTACCCAATGACGAAACACGCCAAGAACAGTGACGCTTTGCAGGAAGAGAATACGGGGTTCTGTGATCCGCTACTGTCTCGGTTTAGGACAACTAAACCGTAACACAGCTATCCTAGTTTACCACTTATTCCTCAAGAGAAAGGTACGTATCACCTGCATCTTAGTGGTACATACAGAGGAACAGAAACCTAGAGATTCACAGAGAGAGTCCAACTTAAATTGAGGAGGTCGCCGCGAGCCATCCAAACGAAAATGATAGGGCTAACCTAAAAGGACAAAAAGAGAGCATAGGGGGTGAGCAAAAAAACGGGTGTTAGGGACATCTAAAATCAAGAATAAAAAGGGGGCATGGGCATGACATGTAGCGCGCAGGCAAGACAACCGCTGGTCATTTAGAGTAACAGGCTCGACTCCACAAGAAGGCCAGCGCACAATAGGTAGGAAGAAAGTTAGGTGGGTAGATAAGATGATAATGTTTGAATAGATAAAGTGGCCGCAGCAAGAACAATACCGGGTTGATTGGAGAAATATGGGAGAGGCGTTTGCCCTGCAGTGGGCGCCGTCAGGCTGATGATGGTGATGATCAAACCGTAACACACAGGGCAAGGAAATGAGAGACAGAAGGAACTAAATTGGAGAGGAGCTGGTGAAGAGAAGGGTAGCAAAAGCGCCATGGAGAGCGGAGATAGGACCGCTTGGCTATATCACGACATCGAAGACCTGGAGCAGGGCAGCGAGTGTAGCTCGGTGGTGTTATTTGAAGCCAGGCGAATCTAGGACTCTCTCAAGTGTGCGGCATTTGAGGCCCTCTTCGTGCTAACTGCTGAAGCGTTCGTGTCTTGCAGCAGCGTGGTATGCACACTTGCACAGCAGATGTCGAGGTATCGCGGGTGCCCCCAGTCAGCGCACTTTGGAAAGCGCGCACAGCAGAGCATCGTTTATGTTCATGAGTCCACCCCACAAAGCCCACCGAGACTGTACTCTTGTGAGAAAGAGAAACTCCGTATTCCCTAGGCGGTGCACTGAAAGTATTTAAAGGTCCCCTAAACCACCCAGAGGCCGCAATTTTGTTGTGGTGTTCCAGTTGTGCACGAGTTTGCAAAAAACATCTAGCCGCGAGGTTTTTTTTTCTAAAAGGTGCCGTGTAATGTAGTTGCACTCGTATGCAGATCCAAAAGAGGCCCTCTCTCGTTTCGCTCATTCCTTCGGTATGCTCCGTTCGTCAGCTCGTCTCTCCTCGTGGCCTAGTGCTCTTCCTCACCGCGCAAAGAAAAACAGCGGGGAGCGCTCGTACCTTTTTGTGGATGACATGAGCAGACGCGAATGTTGACGTCACGGCCGACACTGTGTATTACGAAAGGGCCGGAGAGGGCAAATAATTGTTTCTTGGAACTTTCGGTGCACCCGCCGCCCGTAGCGCTGCCGCGTTTGGCATTGTTTATCGTGACGGCATTCTGAACACGGTGCGCGTGTTTACTTGAAATGTTCACAAAATTATTAGAGGTGGTTTAGGGGCCGCTTAAGGCCGACCCGGCCCATTTGTAGAATCGTATGGCCCCAGATGAATCCGATAATCTGGCTGGCACTGCGTGCAGCTACATTCGTGTGAACTGAATAATTGCGCACATAATCTATGTAAGTAATATCTAATGTAATTTATTGTACGCAAATGTTTTATGGTATTCATTATGCCTCTACGGAAAGCACGTGAAGTCTCTACCGTTCACAGAAAACGTTCCATGAGAAACCGCAGTGGCATCTGAGCGCATTTGCGTCAAAACAATTTGAATTGAGATGTACTGCTGCAGCGACAACATGCTAAAAAACAACTTCCGTTTGTTCACTAAGTGAAAAGATCAATGAACAGACTGATCTACTGGTACGACTGGCACACAAGTAAATGTCTGCTATGTTACTGGCTACAACCACCAGATCAGGTGTCCTGTGTGCCTTGAGAGGTATTTTGATAAGTATTTCGCAAATAACTATGGTGGTACGCCATTAGATATTTGGCTGCGGGCTTAGTTCCCCCAGAAATATGCGCCAATGAACAGACGTCAGTCGCAATTGACGAACTATAGAGTTGTTTTTGAAATACCTCTGTACGGTTCCCTTGTATAATACAATCAATATTTCAGTTTTTTAAGCGTTGCAAAATGCGCCCTTTCTTTGCTCATTTTATTTCACTGTTGAGCTCGCTGTAATTGTATTACAGAGTTCTTTTGCATAGATCCTAATCACATACACAAACGTATTAGGTTTCGTCCCACATAGAACACTTTGTGTCTGTCTTCTGCAGGCGTCGATGAACAAATAGGCAACTTCATTTACAGCAATTATAAAGATTGCACCGTAGTGGACATCGCGGTAAAGAACAAACAAAGTAAGTCTGCATATTCACTTATACTACGCAACGGGTACTGCTTTTTGCTCAGCAGGTTGCACACATGAACATATTGACGTCGCTTAGCAGTTTCTAACAACCTCAAGAGGACAAAAAGTAAAAAGGCTAACGAAGTGGGTAGATGCATGTACCGTGTAAAAAATCTAGACCTCGTGATGAGCAGTGAATAAATACGGAAACGTTTCGCATTGCTAGTCGTACAGAAAGCAGAAAATAAACATACTAATGAATAGTTTGCCACAATGGGATCTGATCCGAGGATTTGAACCATGTAGTTCCGAATTTATTCGCGACGGCAGTTCGGCCACATCTCTATTTTTTTGGCCACGTTTATCTGCATTCATCTATGACCGGATCCTGCAAAAGTGACCCAGTTCGATGGCGCCACCATGGAGGATGCGCAGCGTTGAACAAACAGCAGGCATGACATACCTACAATGCTTTCGCACAAGGCACCTGGCGAACACACTGACCCGCCATGGTGGTCTAGTCGTTATGGTGCCTGACTGCTGACTTGAAAGTCTCGGCGTCGAATACCGGCAGCGGCGGCCGCATATTCGATGGAGGCAAAAATGCTTGAGGCCCGTGTACTTAGATTTAGATGCAGGTTAGAGAACCGCAAGTCGTCCAAATTTCTGAAGACCTCGACTACGGCGTCTCGCATAATCATAGTGTGCTTTTGGGTCATTAAACTCGAACAATTATTCATATTATGGCGAACACACTACACTGCTTCCAGCGTTTAACGCAGTTGTTTTTGACGCCTATCGTATAAGCAATAACAAAAATATTTTCAATGACGTGTAGAGTGGTAAAACAATTGAGAAATGTTCTTGACTGCGGTCTAATCTTGTAGCGCGGTCAAAAGCACTCACTTTTAAATGAATATCAGAGAGCACTGGGAAACGAGCGGAAACAAAATGCGCTGCAAACCATCTCTCCAAATCTGTTCCATCTTTTTTTCTGCGTAGAATTTTGCACAGTGAGCTCGAAAAGGATATCAAAGAACTGTATACGATAACACAAATAACCGTGTTTCGGTCAGAACACGCAGCACGTGCCTCCAGCGGCTTCGCGAATCTATATCGCAGCCTATGATTGCTAGAAGCTTCACGACATCACCGTGGGTGACGCCATGGCAGCTGAATGCGCACAGCCGCACCCGACAGCGTGTTCTTGGGTATTTTACAGCGAAAGCTGTTATGAGATCATTTCAGCGGCCGTTTTTGGCGCCGTTGTTGTCCGCCGCCGCCGCCGCCGGTGTCCGTAACCACTATCGCTCGAAATAAGAAAAAAAACGAAATAAGAAAAAAATTGCAGGATGGAACGAGGTTCGAACCTGGGCCCTCTGCGTGGGAGCCCAGTATTCAACCTCTGAGCGATGCCGGTGCTTGAAACTGCTCTGCAAATAGACCCTATACAGGCTTCATGTCGGGAAGGAACCACATTAACATATGCAATATAGCGTGGTAGAAGAATAGAGTAAGCACCAACCGTCGCACAACGCGAATTCTGTAACCAGGCGTCACACAATGCGAATTGCGCAACGAGTAGGTTGCTGAATGCTTCCAACCCATTACAAAAGGCTCAACCATAATTCTTCATCTTCATCAGGCACAGCATCAACAAAGTGCGCATAATGCCTTACATGCGTTTAGCAGGTACCACGCCTCTCCGTAGAATGACGAAAAATGGCATAGTGCCTGCTTCCCTACTTCTCAAAAATTACAATGATTTATAGCGTAGTGGGTTCCTCGCAAGTGCACTTGTATTGGTTGCCAAGGAAGCCCATAAGCGCATGATCCATTTCCTCGGGGTCTCAATAAAGTCCTTCGCCCCCCCCCCCGCTCTCTCTCCCCCGTCAATGTATGTTATATAGCATGGAGGGAGAGGGAAATAGCGACCGGGCCTCACGCAATGGAAATTACATGACAGGTGGGCCGTTTAAAGCTTCCAACCCTTTACAAAGGGCTGAGCTATAATTCTTCATTGTCATCAGTCGTCGCTTCAACAAAGTGCACATAATGCCTTACAGACGTGTAGCTGGTGCCTCGCTTCTCCGCAGAATGCCGAATATTGGCTTAGTAGGTGCTTCCCAACTTCGCAAAAACTTATGGTGTAGTAGGTACCTTGCTAGTGTACCTGTATTAGTAGCCCCAAGAGAGCATACAACGGGGTCTAAAAACGCCGCTCTTCCAGCTTTCGCTGTGACTGTGCTGCGGTTTTAGCGCAGGCCTGGCGTTTTTTTTGTTGTTCGGTTCAAATAAGCGCACAGCGGTTTTCATGACTATGTGTAGCAACACTAATAAATTCGTTGTACATTAACACAAGTTACAGTCGTTGGACAAGCTAACAACGTTTGCGATAACAGATAGATAGATAGATAGATAGATAGATAGATAGATAGATAGATAGATAGATAGATAGATAGATAGATAGATAGATAGATAGATAGATAGATAGATAGATAGATAGATAGATAGATAGATAGATAGATAGATAGATAGATAGATAGATAGATAGATAGATAGATAGATAGATAGATAGATAGATAGATAGATAGATAGAATCTCAGGTGTGAATGAGTAGCGTTTTCTCTTGCGGATTTACCAAAGAAATATACGTCAAATACCGACTTACGAAAAACAGCGGTAGTAGCACTTTTACTGCTCGACTTCTTTCAGTGTGCCAGTGTCTTTTTTTTTTCAGCCATCTAACGTAAGTGCGTTCTTTTAGCACCTAGCAAAAAAATATAAGTGGAAGTTGCTATCCTTTCCAGGCTGCGCATTGTGGGTTATTAAAGATGCGCTGCACAGTTACCCGCAAGAATGTTTCGACCAGTACGAGGACAACTGCGACATGGCGATCCTGCGCTTCGACGATGAAAACTGCAAAGGGATTTTCGACAACGTCTAGGGCCCTCCTCAACTGAGTGTATTCTCGTGAGCCTTCAGTCACCATTGCTGAATAAAAAATGCGCCTTTTGATAGCGCTTACCTCGCTCTTCATTTATTGCTTCTTGGATGGTATAAAAGATCCTTCGCGTGATGTATGCTAATTTAAGGACCATGCGCATCGAAAACAACGAAGCTTTAATACCACTTCTTATATTGAGTGGATGTTTTGGGGTTCGCTTTGCCACTCATTTCATATCTGTTGAATGTTATTTGCCTTTGCGATATTTCGCTATATCACGCGTGCTTCTTTCACCGTTCTTTATTTTTCTTGCGCGCTTAAAGGGCCCCTCATTAGGCCACATAGCAAATTTTAGTTAGACGCTGGAAGTTGTTGTGTGCCGAATGAAGAGCAGTATGCCGCAAGAATTTTTCAAAACGGTTCATTACGAGCTGAGAAAAAGAATAATTTGTAGCGGCGCGAAAGCATGATGCGAGGAGGCGATTTTCAAACCCTTGCCACTCGCCCCGTGTAGCCTTAGCAAGCCAAATCCTTTCCCTGCCCTCTTCACTTGACACATACGCATGAGCACGTCAATGCGCATGCATGGTCACGTGCGCATGACGTACCCGCGCCAGCCCGAGCACGCGAGCGGCGTTGCACGGCCGCTACCTTTGTTTTTATGTAGCGGCCGTGGGCGTTTTGTCGGCGTTCTCTGTGGTGTACTGCCTGTTTCTGCGGAACGGGCATGAAAGTTGAGATATTTGTACGGGCACGAGAGTGGCGGTAAGTGGCGGTATCATAAACCAGTGCCCCATTAACGTTTAATTGGACGCGGTAGAATAAATGAGCATAATGAGTGCTCGAACGCGCCAGAACATTACTTTCGTTTCCAGGGCTGGCGTCTGCTCCATGCGCTAACCGCGTGGACACGAACGCATGGAAAGGGAGGCACATTAGCCCCGCATCTCGCTGCAATTCACGAAAAAAAAATGAAAAAGACGCACACATTCCCTTTGTGTATCTGATTATTTCTCTCAAGTTTTATTAATCTATTCAAGCAACAAATTACAGAAACTACACATGTCGTGTCAAATAATTATCGCAGTGTCACGTGCTACTGTTGGCGACGTCAGAGCACAGTCGTCTACGTAGAGGAGTGACGTCACAGCACTACCATCTACGTAGGGCCATTATCTCATGTACGTCATCCCCTCATTCTCTAAAGCGCGCGCCCGCGAGAGGAAGGGCAAGCAGCGTTCACCTTGAAATTTGACCCATTTCCGCGGCGTGTAGCGTTGCAAATTTTGGCAGACGTGATCGTGAACGCCCAGTGTATGCATTGCGCTCATTAGCTCAAAATTGTCAAACCTGGTGAGGGGCCCTTTAATGCGTCAGAGGTGGGCACTTCTCTATACCTTGCGTTATTAACGACACTTGTTACTGTTTTCGCTCAGTGGCTTTGCCAGTTCATGCAGTACATTATGTTTCAATGTCAGCTTCAGTGTTCGTTTCTCCAAGGCCTGATCACTCTAAGCCAAAGCAAGTCGTACTTGTAAAAGAAGGCGAGGTGATACTGATGCAAACAGTCGGCGATGACTTAGCGGACCACGTCGCCAACACACGTTTTGCAACATTAGAAATACTGTGACGCGACGTAACTAAAGTTAAAGTAGGTCATGGTGTTGTGGCAAGTTTTCATTTCAACTACACCAATTAAACCAGTCAGTGTACCATCACTCGAACGCCTTCCGTGTGATGGCCTTCTTCGCGGAAGCATCGCTTGCTTCCACGCACGAGTGCTTCCACTAGGACGGTCATGAGTGACTGTAAAATAGCAATAACAAATTTCGATAAAGGTCATGTAGCCGTCCCTGGGGTGATTATAATAATAATAATAATTGCTAGGGTTTGACGTCGCAAAACCACGATATAATTATGAGGGACGCTGTAGTAGAGAGCTCCGGAAATTTCGACCACGTGGGCTTCTTTAACCATCTTCACCTGCATCGAAAATGCGGCCGCCGTGGCCGACATTCAATCCCGCGACCTTCGGGTCAGCAGTCGAACCACTAGGCCACCGTGTCGGGTATCTCTAGTATAGGGTTTCTTGAAAATGACTGAGGCGACGCAACCGTCGAGCTTGCGTGGGACCCTGCTCTCATGATTACGGAGACCACGCAAAGACGACGACAACGACGACGACGACGAAGAAGCTGGAGAAGCACTCGAAAGTGCAGGAGCGCGCGCACGAACTGACGGAAAGCTCGACGCGCGTGACACAAGCCGTTATCATACGTGAAAGTAAGATGAGCTGGTATTAGAGAGTTTGAGAATTGGGGCCCCAAGGAGCTTGGGGACCTAAGAAGCCTGCGAGCCGCCAGGGCGCATGCGCAGAACCCAAGTCACTCTTGGACTCTTGCGCTCGCGTTGAACCAAGACGCAAAAATCGAAAACTACCTTGGGTCCCCAAGGCGTCTTGGGTCACCAGCGAGACGACACAGACGCAGCACGCGCCACGGCGCAGTATGCACCGCGCCTCGCATGATTTAAATTTCGCCACGTGTGGCGCTCCGTGCGCTTGACCCAACCACTGATCTCCACTAGGAGGAGCTGGATGGCGCATCGAGCACGCGGGCGTGAAGCCACCGGAAGCCACCGTTTTTGTCCCGGAAAAGAGCTTTTCTCTTCTTTTTTTAAAGAAATACCGGCTTGTAGCGCAGTAAACTGTACAAATCGACCGGAAAAGTCGTCAGGGAAGACATTTCACGCGTAAGTACCTCAAAGTTGCATTACTTTTTACGCATTTTGTACGTTGCAGCACTCCGCCGTATTTGGACGGTGTCGGCACGGCGTCTGTAATCTTTCGTGTAGCGTTCGTCGGCGTCTAAAGTGAGGCGTAATCGCAGAGTTTGAAAAAATAAAAAATAAAAACGATCATAACAACAGCTGCCACCCGAGAATATTTGAATTGCGCGACTGAGACGCACAGAAGACGCCGGCTTCCGGGACAAACAGGGCATCTTCCGGTGGCTTCACAAGCGCCCGCCTCGCAGTGCGGGAATGCGCCGTCCAGCCTTTTTAATGGAGGTCAGTGGACCCAACGCAGCCTGCGTTCGGCCCAATTCTCAAACTCTGCTGATCATCCGAACGCAAGAGCAGGCTGCCCAACGCAGCTTGGGGGCTCAGCGTCTTGGGTCCCCAATTTACAAACTCTCTACTGTTTGCCTTGGCTCTGGTCGAAGAGGTTGCGTCGTGAGCTTTGTACTGGCGAAGGGAGCAGTTGGCGTTCGATTCCGGAGGCCGTGGCACTGGCACTCTGTGGCGTGGCCGTCGACTTCGACGGCGTTCGGGCGAGGCTTCTCGGGGGTGCGGCAGCCTCTTGCGGCAGTTCCGGACGCATCAGAAGCAGTCTCCCTTGGAAGGTCGGCTGGCGTCACTCAGAGCAGGGACTGAGCTCCTAGTTAGGCATAATCGACAAAGACGCCCCGCCACATCAGCAAAGGCGACCGGGAAAAAGACTTACTGGCCGCCTGTCTGGCCGTTACCCATCCGAACGATGATTTCGTCAGTATCGCGGGTAACATGAGCCGTAGACGCTAATTGATCGAGTTTTGACTTTGAGACGACAACGATCGACGGTACTAAGTAAGAGTGTTCAATTCGGGCTACGATTTGGCTGCGAGGCGAAATTGGACGGATTGTAGTTTGGGCCCCAGACGTTGACACAAGTCGTTACGTTGAGAGAACTAGGAATTTTATTGTTACTTTATTCTGGAGATTTGTCTAGTGTGTTTCGTGTAAGGTTTTCACTGTTTGTTGTTTTTCACTGAGTGAGTTTTTCTGGTTTGTATTTAAATCCGGAATGTTATGCCTCCCAGCGTCCTCTAAGTCTATCTCCAAAACGCGCGTCCCTGACAAGTGCGCCACCTGCCCATCGGGCAACCCAGGGAATGGGGATATACATCGTGCGCAAAAGTCGGGCCAGGATTTCCCGAGTGAGGTACCGATATCTTATAGCGACGTCACGAAATGCTCTAAAAAATCACAGCATATCCACGGAGTGAATGATGATGAGTGGGCGAAGCTGCGGAGGTTCATCGGTAAACCGTGAATCTTCCGTGAATTCTGCCCAGTACATCATCACCGACGTGAGATCGGGCGCGTTTATACTAAAGGTTCGATGAGTTATGACGACTTGCAGCTCACTTTAATTTTACATGTACGCTGTGAATTTTCATTGTTTAGAAAGCCATTGCTTTAGAAAACATCTGGCGTCTTTCGTTAAGCAGCTGGCGTCTTTTCGTTTTGCTTTAGAAACATCTGGCGTCCTTTCGTTTTGCTTTTAGAAAACATCTTTCGTCTTTCGTTGGTTTATTTCATCAATCAACGGTGTTTTGAACAAAACTTTTATTGTTTAATCACGCACAGGAGAAATCTCACCAGGCACTACCTTGGAGGTAAACAATGGCTGCTAATGGGAATGAGAGACAGAAGAAGTCGGCTTTTAGCTAACACTTACACTTCTACTAACGTTTCCTACTGGAACATGCCAATGGCTGCTAATGGGGAATGAGAGACAGAAGAATTCGGCTTTTAGTTAACGCGCACGCTGCGAATTTTTTATTGTTCAACAACGCACAGGAAAAATCTCCCACCGGCACCACCTTGGAGGTCAAAGCGTAAGACTTGTTACGCACTACGACTACTACTACTACTACTACTACGACTACGACTACGAGGGACGAACGGATGCCGCCTTAAGGAGCTTCGCCCCTAAAACGAACGGAGTCTTTACCCTCCGCCAGATGACGACCTCACGAGAGCGCAGGCCACAATCCTACGCTGCATACAAGCTCACTCTTTCACCAGTCCTCAAGCACTGGCAATGGTCGCGAACGGAGAATGCAATCGAAGCTGTCTAGATTGTGGTCCAACAGAAGTAGCCTCCTAAGTTCACAACATGTGGTAATGTGAGGGGGTGTCCATCTCCGAAATCGCTCTTACCACTTCCTGCAAAACATTGAATGAACTCATCAGAACTCCTGAGCGGAAGAAACAGTTGGTCATCGCTTCACGGTGTTGTGACTGGGCGTCCCGTTACGTGGACGCCGAAGCCACCGCGAAGGGTTGGGCGTCATGTTTCGTCGGGGGGTGGAAACAGCAGCCGAAGGAAGAATGCGGAAGCAGAACTCAACGTGGTTTATTCCATGCAAGCGCGTCTGGAATGCGGCTTGGTGGCCGCATGACTGGGTCGAGCGGTCAAGGTAGTCGAGCCGCTGCTATCGCTCTAGCGGCGATGATAACACAGCACGTAAAGCCCGACATTCAGGACCACTAGTGCTTTCAAAAGAACAACTGTATTTACAGCATGTACAAAGCAATAACGATTACAGAGACATCTTCAAATAACGACGGCCGACGCCGAGCCTTCCCCGCGTTCTTTAAGGCTGGCCTCCTCCTCGATCGGTGGTGGTCGATTGCAAGAGGGCAAGGAGGAATTCAGACCTGGTACGGCACAGTCTGATCGGCACCGCGGCAGGACGTGGGACACCCCTCGGTTTCTCTTTTCTGCATCCGAAGCATCTTATGGCGGAGTAAAATCCGATGGTGGTGGTGGTGGTGGTTTCGCAGCGTGACCACCCTTACTGCGCTTGCGCACACCCTTTCCACACACCTCTTCTCCACTCCCCTTCTCCCCTCCTCCTCACCCATTGCAGGGAAAGCCTACAAGACAAGGGCTACGTTGTAGCGGCAGCGTCCAAGGAATGCATGGGAAAGCGCGTTCGACATGGTTCACGTGGCCGCCGCGGATGGCAAGTGCACACCTGTGCATCTGTGCAGGACGTTGCCCCTCCTCCTTTTGGGGGAAAGGCTGGTGCGATCAGAACACTGGGCCGAAAGAGTCGCTTCCCGCGCGCAGTCACAATGATGCTCAGGGCAGGTGACTTTGTCGAAGAATGTTACCACCCACCACAAAAGATGCAAGGATAATTTGTCTTTCAGTTCTTACAGCGTTTGCAGCGAATAATTAATGTATGCAGGCATTTCAAGTACGTTAGTTATTTATTTATTCTAGGAACCCATACTATCGCCTGCACGATTGCTGTGGGTTGGATTGTTTCGTAGTTATTATGGCTCGCCACAGACTATGAACAAATCAGCTCCCTACCACTTTACCTTCCTCCCTATGAAGTCTCCTACGCCTTCTCATAATTTATTTATAATTTGACGCATTCTTCAGCAGTCCTACAAATTTAGGGCCTCAGATAGATAGTCATGATGGGAGATCAGCTACTCCAACTCTAACGTCGTATTGGCGACATCGTTCGCTCGGAGGACGTCACGTGGGTTCCTTTTTGTGCGCAGACAGACGCCGCAAAATAAAGGCGTTGTGCCATTTAGTGTTTCGCTGTAGAAAGCCGAGCAGACACGAACGAAACACCTGAAAAACACACAAGGCATACGCCTTGTATCAAAAAAACGCCAGGCCTGCGCTGAAACCGCAGCGCAGTCACAGCGAAAGCTGGAAGAGCGGCGTTTCTAGAGTCCTTCAAGCTCTTTTGGGGCTACAATACAATTACACTAGAAAGGTACCCACTACGCCATAAATCACAATTTTTGTGAAGTTGGGAATCACCTACTAAGCCATTATTCGCCATTCTGCTGAGAAGCGAGGCACCAGCTACACGTCTGTAAGGCATTATGTGCACTTTTTTGACGCGAGGACTGATGACGATGAAGAATTATTTAAGTCTCAGCCCTTTGTAATGGGGTGGAATCTTTAAGCGGCCCACCAGTTATGTAATTTGCATTGGGTGACGCCCGGTCGCTATTTCCCTGTCCCGTCATGCTGTATAACGTACGTTGACGTGGGAGAGAGACCGGGGCGGGGGGGGGGGCGAAGAACCGTACTGAGACCCCGAGGAAATGGATCATGCGCTTATGGGCCTCCTTGGCAACCAATACAACTGCAATTGCGAGGAACCCACTACGCTATAAATCATTGTAATTTTACTGAGACCCCGAGGTAGTGGATCATGCGCTTATGGGCTTCCTTGGCAACCAATACAAGTGCACTTGCGAGGAACCCCCAATTTTTGAGAAGTAGGGCAGCAGGCACTGTGGCATTTTCCATCATTCTACGGAGAGCGTTGGTATACCTCCTAAACGCATATAAGGCATTATGCGCACTTTGTTTATGCTGTGCCTGATGACGATGAAGAATTATGGCAGAGACCTTTGTAATGGGTTGGAAGCATTCAACAACCTATTGCGCAATTCGCATTGCGTGACGCCTGGTTACAGAATTCGTGTTGTGCGACGCTTGGTGCTTATTTTACTCTCCTACCACGCTATTTTGCATATGCTAATGTGGTTCCTTCCCGACATGAAGCCTGCATAGGACCTTTTTGCAAAACAGTTTCAAGCACCGGCATGGCTCAGAGGTTGAATACTGGGCTCCCACGCAGAGGGCCCTGGTTCAAACCTCGTTCCATCCTGGAATTTTTTTCTTATTTCGTTTTTTTTTCTTATTTCGAGCGACACTGGTTACGGACACCGGCGGCGGCGGTGGCGGACAACTACGGCGCCAAAAACGGCCGGTGAAATGACCTCATAACAGCTTTCGCTGTAAAAATTGGCCGCGTATCTGCGTGCTTCGCTGCAAATGTCGTCTAAAGACGATAGAAGACGCGCTGCGTGAGATATGAACGCCATCTGGCAATACGTCGGGAAACGTGAATGCTGTGTTGCGGGCTGGTAGTCCCGGCGCAGCAGCAGGCGAAGACCGGCGGTGACCAACGCGACCGGCGGGGACGCCAGCCAGCCCGAACACGCGGTTTGGCGCGAAGCGCCGAAGCAGAAGAAACGTCCGCACTCAACGAGTACTCTCCACACACTCTTGTATATTGACGTCGCCTAGGTAAAGCAGGAATGCCAGAGCGGCGCCCCATGGCACTCGTACAGTGCAATACTGAACCGAAACACAACAATGAGCTCGTGCAGAGGGCACGGAGGAAGCCAAGTTTCGGCGCAGTCGCATTTTCAGCGCAGCTTAAGAAACTAGGGTCTCTAGAATTACGTATCTATGTATTGTTATACATAGATACGATGGACACGATGATGCCACCTTCCATGTACCCACCTACTGAGTACGCTCACGAAGCTATTGCCCGCGCCGACCATGCACGTCAAGTTGCGCGCGTTCAGTTAACGGAATCGCAAGCGGGCCAACAATCTCGCTACGATCGCCGTCACAGAAACGCCCACTTTCTTCCTGGATCTCTTGTCCTCCTTTGGTCTCCAGCACGACGTGTTGGGCTTTCTGAAAAGGTCCTCTTCCCGTACACCGGACCATACCGTGTATGCCGCCAAGTGACCGACGTGACGTATGAAATCGAGCCATTGTCTTCGTCCTCGTCGACTCAGCCCCGCACTGACATTGTTCACGTTGTGCGTCTGTAGCCCTATCACATACCGGAACCCACCGACGCGTGTGTATATTGACCATCCTCGCGACCGTCTTTGTCCGGGCGCACCGAGTCGGTGCTTTCACCGCCGGCGGGTAATTTATGTGCCGCTTACCTAGAGGACGAAGAGGAAGAGGACGTGTTCGTTGCTGCTTTCGCCATCTTGGTTGTCACCCCTACCTCTGTGGTTGTGTAAATAGTGTAAATACAGCCTTGTTCTGTCGTCTCCCCGTAACAGTATTTTCTATTAAAGGAACACACCACCTAATACTTACCTAGTGATGTTGCGCCTCAGATATGCGTAATGTTTGCTTTTTTATCAACAATGTACACAAGTATGAACCTTGTCAGCCGTTCACGATGGCTGGCCCTTGGGCAAGTGGTTCAACTTTGGCCGAGTGGCTGAATCGAGGGACGTGCCGACAAACAGAAAGACAGACAGACAGAAAGACAGACCAAAATTTCTGCGTTTAAGTTCCCCAAGAAAGACTATCGTCTTTAAAAAAGCTCGAGCTGTGGCGGAAAAGAACGTAGACGCAAAGCGTATCTGCTCGTACACAGGACTGGCGGTGCCACCTGTCAATTCCGTGCACGCGCATGGAGAACTATACCATAGATACCTCTGTACACGTGACGTTTCTTCTTCATGAAAAATAATAAGGAAAGAACAAAGCGGCAACAGGCTACTTGAGCTCCTCGTGAACTTGAGTCCTTTCTCTTCTTGTTTCCGTTAACTCTCACCTCTCTTTTCCGTCTTATCGCGAGCGCGCTAGCGTTGCCAACAGTGTAATTCTAGCACGCTGCAGAGTGCAGCGATAGCTCGAGATGGTACACCGCGAGGCGGCCGCTGTAACTGTAGCAAAGAATGCCCAAATCAGCCAATGGTCGTCTCTTTGCCTCCGTTACGTCATTGTGTGCCGGAGGTCCCCTATATATCGTGATTTGCCAGGAGAAGAGCAAACGAATCGAATTTAACCCTAAAGTAAATAATAATTCTTTTTATAGGTAAGCTTAGGTAACTAAATAATTAAGCGCAGTAAAGAATATACCCTAACTAGCACCACATGACGGCAATATGTTGGGGTCATTCAGTTGCGGTTAACCACTTCTTTTTTAATATTCGTTTACAGTTATCGTGAAACACGTTTCAAATGAGTGCTCAACTAGAAAAATTCACGCGTATCTGCGTGCTTCGCTGCAAATGTCGTCTAAAGACGATAGAGGAGGCGCTGCGTGAGATATGAACGCCATCTGGCAATACGTCGGGAAGCATGAGTGCTGTGTTGCGGGCTGGTAGTCCCGGCGCAGCAGCAGGCGAAGACTGGCGGTGACCAACGCGACCGGCGGGGACGCCGGCCTGCCCGAACACGCGGTTTGGCGCGATGCGCCGAAGGAGAAGAAACGTCCGCACTCAACGAGTACTCTCCACAAACTCTTTTATTTACACTTCGCCTGGGTAAAACAGGAATACCAGAGCGGCGCCCCCTGTTATTCGAAACCTACTGTCATATTGAACCGAAACCGAAGCAAAACAATGAGCTTGTGCAGAGGGCACGGAGGAAGACAAGTTTCAGCGCAGTCGCATATTCAGCGCAGCTTAAGAAACTAGGGTCTTTAAAATTGCGTATCAATGTATTTCCTGTTAAAGGAACACACCAACTAATACTTACCTAATGATGTTGCGCCTCAGATATGCTTAATATTTACGTTTTGATCGACAACGTTCACAAGTATGAACAGCCGTACCAGTTCAAGACGGGTGGGCGGTAAGCAAGTGGTTCAACTTTGGCGGGGTCGCTGAATCGGGTGTGACAGACAGACAAGCAGACAGACCAAAATTTCTGCGTTTAAGTTCCCCGAGAAAGGCTATCGTCTTTAAAAAACAGAGGCATTTACCAACTTCATAATTTGAACCCCAGAATCTTCATTCACTGAATTGTCACTGATTGGTACTAAACCGAATATGTGTTGGGGCGGTTAGAGTTGTCGCGAAGTATTTATAAATGCCGCTGTGATGGCCCTCTTATGTTGATTTTACTCAGAATGGATCAATGTTCATGACAAAAGCACAGCCAGGTATATTCCTAGAGAACTATATCGGAGCAGCTTTCTTCATCATAGGGCTTCGTCGCATCCTTACAGTTGTTCTTGTACTCGATCATACAATCTTCGGGTATGTTGTGAATAGCCTTCGTCACGATCCACAGGATGCACTCTATGAAAGAGAAAACGGAAACATAAGGTCTATAAGTTAGCAGGACGTGTGCAATCGGACCCACCTTGCGCAATGCCGCTCAGGGAAACGCGAAAGTATGCAAATTAACAGGTGCTCTGGCTCTGCCAAGCAACGTATTATTTTCATGGTCCATTCATATTGGTCACAAATGTGGGAACGAAAAGCAATCGTGGTTTCTACATTCTTAGACGACGTGAGTTTCCGAACTACTCTGCCATTGCGCTCATGAGCCATTCTAACACATTTTAATGTGAACCATTTCTTAGCGAACCTTTCGCACTTTGAGCGTTTCTGTCTACGTATCTACGTATCTATCTATCTAGCCGCCTACGTCTGGGTGCTCTCATGATGGCCTCCTTAACTTAGTGTAGACCAAAATTGACATGGGAGGGTAAGAGGATTTGACGAATATGACTGTCGGGTGATGACATGAATAACGTGAAAAATCTTGTCGCGTACGTCGTTAAACCCTCTCCCTAGACACGTATGGCACATACCCGTTGTGGGAGAGGACCCCGCCTGCCATGGCCGGCAGCGTCCACCCGTGAGTCTAAGCCCGAGCACTGTCCACGGCACGCACTACACTAGCACTTCGTCGTTGTCTATACATTCTCTGCAACGTCCCTCTAGCGGTATTCCCATACTGCCCCCCCCCCCGGGGGTTGTTGGCGACGGCCCGCGGCAGGCGACTATGACGCCGACCCCACCGGCGGTAAAACCTAGAGAGCTGGTGCACCATGCGAAGATGCGAAGAGGCGCAGCAGACCAGGCAGCGCAGCTCCGGGATCGAGGTCTTCCAGGCACCTGCGGGTCCTAAACCTTTCGAGGTCTTCCAGAGTATCCCGCAGGTCCTAAACCATACGTGGGCTTAGACACCCGCCTGGTCGCGGTCCCTGTCTTCGCTCAGAAAGTGCACTCAGTAGGTCGCCGGTGAGGTGCAGCCGCCAACGAGCAGGAAGGCCAGCCAGCCGCCTCAGGGTTGCAGGGTATGGGAGGGTGAAGCAGAAGCCCGTCACCCGACAGCCCACGTTCGAATCCTCCTCCTCGGTCTTGTTCTTCGTCATGGACCAGACCATTTCCATCGATGCCCCGTTCTCCTCCTATCCGATCGTCTCGTCCTTCTCGTCTTCGTCTTCCTTGGGATCGTCCCCTTCCTCGTCATAGTCCTCTGCACAAGAACGCGGGACCTGCAGCATGTTCGTTTGGTATCCGGCAGAGCTCAACAGCTCTCACGGCTGCAGTCCGGACGGCGGACATTCATGGGCAACGGAACAGCCGACGAGACGCGGTCTCCCCCAGGAACGCGGACCTACCCGGAACGACGCCGGGGCCCCACTTTGCAAGCGTCAGTGTGGGAGAGGACCGCGCCTGCCATGGCCGGCAGCGTCCACCCGTGAGTCCAGCCCGAGCACTGTCCACGGCAGGCACTACACTAGCACTTCGTCGTTGTCTATCCATTCTCTGCAACGTCCCTCTAGCGGTATTCCCATACCGTTTACCACGGGCCAAGGTGTACGGGCATGCGTCACTGGTGTTTGACAGTTTATATATACGCAGGAACGGCGAGAACAGACACTGGTAATTTAAATGAGAGAACGCTGAGAAAACCGACATTGGTAGTGTTGACCCGATGAATGGAAAGAATAGGAATTAGGATCCCAGCAGAAATCGAACCCAAGCATTCCGCATGGCAATCAGATATTCTACCGCAGAGCCACTCCTGGCCTATGAACTGGTTTGGAAAAATAGCCTATGCAGGCGTAATGTCGGTACAACGTCTACTGTGTTTGTGGTGCTGGCTATTTAATTTTACAAGAAAGCAATAAACACTACATATGTACGCCCACGATACAGGCGTCATATCAGATTAACGCTTCTTGTTCCAGTGTTGGCTCAGCTTTTTATATCAGCATAATAAACATTACATTTGTATTCCTATGATTCAGCGAGCGATATTGAAGCAATGCCCCCCCGACCCCGGTCGAATACATTAACAAAAGTTACGTGTCAGATTCATATCATTGCACCAGAAAGTGCGCATAGTTTCGATAATACAGACCTATATACTCTTTTTTTTGTTTTTTAACACGAAAGTGTTTTATGCCGGGGTCCACCAAGATTTCACTGACGTATTTCCGTCACGGAAATGACGTCGAAAAAATATACACAATCAGATGGCAAAGAAAAAAAGGTACCGTCAACGGGCATGGAACCCACGACCGCTCGGTCCGCAACAACAGATGCCGGGCACGCTATCCACTGCTCCACGGTCACTTTTTTTTAGGGGCGAAGCTCCTTAAAGGGCCCCTCACCAGGCCACATAGCAAATTTTAGTTAGACGCTGGAAGTTGTTGTGTGCCGAATGAAGAGCCGTATGACGCGAGAATTTTTCAAGTCAGTTCATTACGAGCTGAGAAAAAGAATAATTTGTAGCGGCGCGAAACCATGATGCGAGGAGGCGAGTTTCAAACCCTTGCCACTCGCCCCGTGTAGCCTTCGCAAGCCAAATCCCTTCCCTGCCCTCTTCACTTGACACATCCGCATGAACACGTCATGCGCATGTATGGTCACGTGCGAATGACCTGCCCGAGCCAGCCCGAGCACGCGAGCGGCGTTGCACAGCCGCTACCTTTTTTTATGTAGCGGCCGTGGGCGTTTTGTCGGCGTTCTCTGTGGTTTACTGCCTGTTTCTGCGGGACGGGCATGAAAGCTGAGACATTTGTACGGGCATGAGAGTGGCGGTATCATGAGCCAGTGCCGCATTAACGTTTACTTGGACGCGGTAGAATAAACGAGCATAATGAGTGCTCGAACGCGCCAGAACATTACTTTCGTTTCCAGGGCTGGCGTCTGCTCGATGCGCTAACCGCGGGGACACGAACGCATGGGAAAGGGAGACACATTAGCCCCGCATCTCGCTGCTATTCACGAAAAAAAATGACAAAGACGCACACGTTCCCTTTGTGTGTCTCATTATTTCTCTCAAGTTTTATTATTCTATTCAAGCAACAAATTACACAAACTAAACATGTCATGTCAACTAATTATCGCAGTGTCACGTGCTACTATTGGCGACGTCAGAGCACAGTCGTCTACGTAGAGGAGCGACGTCACAGCACAACCATCTACGTAGGGTCATTTTTTTCATGTACGTCATCCCCTCATTCTCTAAAGCGCGTGCCCGCGAGAGGAAGGGCAAGCAGCGTTCACCTTGAAATTTGACCCATTTCCGCGGCGCGTAGCGTTGCAAATTTTGGCAGACGTGATCGTGAACGCCCAGTGTATGCATTGCGCTCGTTAGCTCAAAATTGTCAAACCTGGTGAGGGGCCCTTTAAGGCGGCACCCGTTCGTCCCTCGTAGTCGTAGTCGTAGTATTAGTGCGTAACAGGTCTTACGCTTTGACCTCCAAGGTGGTTCCGGTGGGAGATTTTTCCTGTGCGTTGTTGAACAATAAAAAATTCGCAGCGTGCGCGTTAACTAAAAGCCGAATTCTTCTGTCCCTCATTCCCATTAGCAGCCATTGTTTACCTCCAAGGTAGTGCCTGGTGAGATTTCTCCTGTGCGTGATTAAACAATAAAAATTTTGTTCAAAAACGCCGTTGATTGATGAAATAAACCAACGAAAGACGCCAGATGTTTTGTAAAAGCAAAACGAAAGAACGCCAGATGTTTCTAAAGCAAAGCGAAAAGACGCTAGCTGCTTAACGAAAGACGTCACATGTTTTCTAAAGCAATGGTTTTCTAAACAATGAAAATTCACAGCGTACACGTAAAATTAAAGTGAGCTGCAAGTCGTCATAACTCATCGAACCTTTTAATATAAACGCGCCCGATCTCACGTCGGTGATGATGTACTGGGCAGAATTCACGAAAGATTCACGGTTTACCGATGAACCTCCGCAGCTTCGCCCACTCATCATCATTCACTCCGTGGATATGCTGTGATTTTTTTCTTTATTGCTGCGCCACGCTCACAGACTCTGGAGACTTTACGAACGCGCCTTTTATATCTACCACTCTCCCGGTCGGCTGGGTGGTGTTGAACTCTGGGGGTGGTAAGGTAAAGTAATTCGTCATTGCTGTGGCCTCCGCGACTAGCACCTGCAACGCGTTACGCGTCCGTCCCATTCGGCGCGTTTTCAATAGAAGTTGAATTTTGTCAATGCCTTAACACACCGCGAGGTGGCGACCTATGCCCAAGCGTCGTAAAAGCCTCGGCCTCGCTCAGCATCACGCTAATACAAACCAAAAATAGCTCTGCGACGCGCGCCTGCCTCACCTGAGCAGGAACGCGCCTGCCTCACCTGAGGAGCGCGCCTGCCTCACCTGAGCACGTGAGCAGGAACGCGGGCAGCGTTCCTGCTCACGTGCTCGCCCCGTGAAAAATCGCGGCCGGGCTACCGGGGCAGCACGACGCGCTTTGCGTTTCCCTCTAGTCCGGCCGTGGTGTTCAATTCACATTTTAACATGCCGCGGGATGGCGACCAAGTTCTGCGTCCAATATGCGACGCTCTTCTGGCTATCACACCTCGTTCTCTGATTACGCTTTCACCGTTAACTACTATAACTACCACAAGGGTTTGTTTAATCATTTAACATGGACGTTAGTCCTCGGGACGGAGATGTACCACCAATCATCAAAGTGGGTGCATACACGTTAAACGGCGCCATTAGCTGCCAGCCATCAATATACATCGTGCAAACTCTCTTACATCAATGTACAGTAAGCATTCAGTTACTTCTGTAAGGGCACGCTTTACTTTCGTGTTATTCCGATTCCTATGACGAAGGGATCAACCGTGTTTTTTTTTTTATTTGCGACATAGACTTGCATAATCTTTGTTGGGTATATTTGTGTTAAATGTGCGCCGTCAGGCCAGTGTTGTGTATGAAGTGAAGAAGTGTCTTGTGGAATGTGATGTCATGTATCCATCGGTCATAACTGTTTGTGTCACTGTAGCGAAGACCAGCTTGCAGGAGATGACGGGAGCATTCCGACTGTAATCCTTGGCATGTTCATATAAGGTGGTATCCATCTCTAACGTGAGGGATGCCGTTATGTCGCGCCTTAAGTTGCCCTTTAAGCGCTAGTGTTGTCGACGTGCCTGGTAAGCCAACGATGTGCACATAGCTACTACACTTACAAAAACACGTCGATCCACCTCGTAACGCTTGGCTCAAAGCCATAAAGTGCAGCACAGAAGTACTCTCTGACTGCTTCGCATGAAACCGATTCCCACAACGCTTGGGACCTGCCAAATTTTCTTTTTTGTGCAAAGTATTTTCGTGTACACGAGTTCAATATTTGGCTAATAAAAACAATGCCTCTCAAATCTTTCTTGTTCGTCTTCCTGTTCTCTCGCATACGGCTGTTTGCGTGCCGTAAAGAAACAGAAAAATCCCACAGCTATAAAAAGCAAGTCAAAGAGCTGCACCATAAAACAATATTGCATAATTTTGCGCCATGTAGCGTTGAAGCGCGACGTAGTTACCACTTCCAGCTGCGACATCATTTTTTTGCTTGTCTTCACAATATGGAGATGGCGAAATTTGCCACTAGCGACCACTTTCTTGACACGTCGGCTTCTATGGAAGCTTCGCTACCAGTTGGTATTGTCACCAAGCACTATAGAGCAACATGACTCTATGCAAGCACTTTCGAGAGCCGCGGACAAGGCAGAGCGCGTTTTTAACCTCAAAGAATATGCAAGCGTGACAGGCGCACTGCCGAAACGGACGAGTATCGTCGAGGTTCACTGGCCTAAGCAAACGTGTAGAAGCGCCACAGAGCCGCTTGGCCAAGGCATTGGCCACTGAGTCCAGCGGAAGCCTCGTGTTCTTTCCTGGCATTTGCGACATCTCGATAGTAAGGGTATTGTACTTTCGTACTCGAAAAGTGCAAGAGGAAATCGTTGCGTGCAGGTGCGCTTCCCTGAAAAAGACAGCAGGTCAGTCAGTCAGTCAAGAACTTTATTCATCGGTCCTGAGGAGTTTAGGCCGCCGGGGGATCCAGGGGGGACACCCTAGCAGCCGCTACCGTAGGCGACCCCCGTCGGGGCGGGAACGTGATCGCGTTCCGCCGGTTCTTGGGCCCTCTGGACTGCCTTGAGTTGTTGGTGGAGCTCGGAGCTCCTGAGTGCCTCTTCCCCAGTCGGACTCACTCCCCAATGCCCAGATTGCAGAGAACTCTATTGTTCACTCTCGCACATGCTATGGCAATGTCCCGCTATGCCTCAGGGACCTCTCACAGCAGGTAAGAATGTTATTCAAAAGTGTGTGACAGAATAGCAGACACATTGGCAATGTGGGCGTATCAAACTCAAGTTGTTTTTGTTTAATATTTCTATGAATTTAATAGTCGGGTTTGTCGTTTCATGCGTGGGCTACTGAGGTAAAAATGATTTGAAAGGCACCTTTGTTAGCTCCTTTCTCAGTTGATTTCATCAGGCATGATGAAGCTGTCTTAAGTAAATAAATAAAAACGGATAGCCAAACACATAATGAAAACAACATTATGGCTGAGGAGAGTAAGCTGACCAGAGTTTACTGATCAGTACAGAAATAATGGACATGTGTGGTCAAGTTTCAGGTGCTCATTAACTGCACATGCCTCCTCGTCACGAACGCTTATACTGTATAAGTGAAGTGTGCGGGCCGGCTGTGCATCCTGCTTCGTTACCATTAAATTTGGACACGCAATATTCTTGATACTGTTCTGCGATCTTCATGTTATCTTGAAAATGCGACTACACGCACCAATACATTCCGTTGCACAGTCTGGTAAAAAGGCGCTCTAATGCTCTTCAACCCACACCCCCTTTTTTCTAATGCAAAGCACTTTTAGGAGAACCAAAGGCAGTTTAGCATATCCATCCATCCATCCATCCATCCATCCATCCATCCATCCATCCATCCATCCATCCGTCCGTCCGTCCGTCCGTCCGTCCGTCCGTCCATCCATCCATCCATCCATCCATCCATCCATCCATCCATCCATCCATCCATCCATCCATCCATCCATCCATCCATCCATCTATCTATCTATCTATCCATCTATCTATCTATCTATCTGCCAGCTCACCGACATGGACAAGCTGAAGTTCAAGAGGACTACGCGAAGGGCCCAGAACACCAAGCTAATACACGAGGCAAGCGCGCTACTTGAGAATGATGACGCGACAGATCAATTCGATTTATGAGAGGCTGGAGAGCAATAACAAGGAGCTGAAGCAGAATAATGATGCGGTGCAGAGCCACAAAAGTGACGAGGCATTCGAGGCGGAGTACGCTACCGTAACTGAGTATCAGGACAATGCGACCCGCGTCTTAGCCGAGCTCCAGAGCAAACACTGACAGCATACTGAAACATCTGTAATGTCGCCGCGCATCGAATTCGCGACGTGGCGGCCGCTACTGGGCGTGGTGACAGGCGCGAGCCAAGTTACCGAAGCTGACGATCAATTCTTTCGCTGATTTCTTGAGCAAGTGGAACGAGTTCTGGGAGCTCTTCGATCAGGTCATCACCCAGAACCGCAATCTTACTACTAGGCCCCACCACGGCGGTCTAGTGGTTATGGCGCTCGACTGTTGGCCCGAAGGTCGCGGGCTCGAATTGCGGCCGCGGCAGCTGCAGTTTCGATGTAGGCGAAAATGTTTGAGGCCCGTATACTTAGATTTAGGCGCACGTTAAGAACTCCAGCTGGAAGAAATTTGCGGAGCTCTCCACTGCGGCGTCTCTCATAATCATATTGTGGTTTTGGGATGTTAAACCTCAGATATTGTTATTTCTGTATTGTTAAATATAACAACTAGCGACAAATGTAACTACCTGAGGCTCTTCTTGATGGGAGACGCGGCGGCAGCTATAGCGGGGCTTCCTGCCACCGAAGCATGTTACGAAGAAACGTTAGACATTTTGAAAAGACGTTTCGGCGACAAAAGACGCTTGGAGCAAGAGTATTTCTCAAGGCTTCGAAGGCTTACTCCTGCGCGTTCTTCTAACGAAGTGGCCAAACTTCGCAAGTTGTACGATCATGTGCTAATTAACACGCGAGGACTTGAGACGCTTGGTGTCGGCAAGACATCCTTTGCATCGATGCTATGCGACGTTCTGCTGAGGGCATTGTCACATAATATCTCGGTGCCCACCACAGATCTTGCACAACACAACCGGCAAGTTCCACTAACAGAAACGTTCAGCAGGTCACGAAACTAGTGCGTCTGCTTAAATTCGCGTCTAATGAAGTGGAGAGCCTCGAAAAGAGCGACTTTAGGGAGCAGAAATGATACCATGAGGCGGCTCATCCTAAAGAAAACGGTAGTTCTCACTTTCACACTGTGGCCCCAACGCCATCAGTGTTTCATTGCCAAGTTTCTGTTACTCCTACAAATTCGGGCTGCAATTTCTGCAAATCGACGCAGCGCTTGACGGAGTCATGCAGTACGGACTAATGCTTCTGGAGAAGAAGAAACTTCTTTCTGCCGGCATACGGTGGTTTCGCTGCAAAAGTAAAGGTCACCGCGCAAGATTTTGCAGGTGGAGAATTGCGTGCTTGGGCTGTAACGGTGATCATGCTTCCAGTGTGTGCAACCCAGATAAGCTAAGGCGAAAGGCGCATGAACATGTCAAAGTTACCGGTGAACTCTCCAGACCTGGAAACAAGAACGTGACTAACATGCAAAAGTTCGACTGGATGTTTCAAGGGAGGACCGACCCCTCATCGTCAAAGACAGTTGACTCCCGATTCATGGATATGACCCCCCGACTAGACAAGGCAGACCGTTCAGATTTGCGCGAAATCATGAACAAATAAAAAGAAAGACTCGAGTGCCACGAGACCCAACTTAGAGGCCGTGTTCGTACATGCAAAAGTCAGAGCCTGGAGCCTGCCTTTTATGCTAACAAAAAATTTGCAGTGGTTTAGCTCGGCTATGCCAGGATATACGTTGCGTTAGCAAAGGTTCAGCTGATTATTCTGTGCTTTCCAGATTGTCTAGGATTATAAGCCTTCTTCTGTTCGTTCTTTGTACGCTGAACCGCTAATTGTCAGGCAACTACTTCGGGATCCGATGAGATAAGCTTCTCGCCTCTTCTGCGCCGTTGAGCAGCATTTGCGCTCTCCTTCTCCATGGCGTTACCGACCTGCAAACGCCAGTCAGATGCGCTATCACGTGGCTCCAGCGCTGTGTCAGACGGCGACTGCACAGCGAAGGCGAATAGTAGCGGCGCGCGCTGGCGCCAGTGTGTCTACCATGGCTGCGACGTCACTCCTCTCGAATGCGCGGACCAGCAGCGGCGAGTCGCGCGCGGCGGTGGCGGAGAGCGCGTGAGATCGCGGTGGCGGAGAGAGCGCGGTGGCGGAGAGCGCGGAGAGCGGTGAGCCAGCTGTGTGACCTCACTGAACCTTGCGCATGCGCAGTACGGCTCATGAGGATCCACGCGAAATCGACTCCGGCTAGGCAAGTGTAGCTAACGCTACAAAAGCGAGTCATCCAGGTGCAGCCTGACGTACTGCGTGAAGATGACGCTCAGAGAAACGTGAATGAGCAGGCCACATTAGTGGAAACTAAGATGGCTGAGCGATGATTGAAGTTGTGCGAGGAGCAGACTGCTCGTGAGCGGAAGCGCAGAGCTCATAAAGATATGCTAAAGGAACTTCAACACCTTCTTATTAAGGAACGAACTAATCGCGAGAACTTCGATTGCAAACTTCCGGAAGCCATGAGAAAGCTGTGCAGACAGACTTGGCGAAAGAGTACGAGGACAAAGTAAAGAGACTGACTGAGGAGTTGGACGAGGTGCGCAAGCGGCTGTTTGCGTCCGAGGAGAAGCTAAGATTGATTTTCCGTCTGTTGCACGACATACAACAGTTGGGCATGGAACAATTCCAGGCCGTGTTGGAGCAACAGAACAGACAGCCAGGACATGTCGTGGAGCACCAGGAGGCGATAAGAAGGGAGGCAGAAATTGGCAGCCTGGAGAATCGTCTGAAGGAATTGTGCCGGGCAGAAAAAACACATGATCGATTGCGCATGCAAGAGCGTGCTGCCATCCAGCAAATTCGAGAGCATCCCTCGCTGCTCACCCGAGAAGAAGCATGCTCATCAAATACTCGGAGCATCGGTGCCAAGACTACAGAAGTGCCTTCCCAGCAAAGGAAACCGAAACGTGAGGACATCGCTGGACAGCTTTGGTAACACGTGCCTGCTGCTGAAACCGTTGAAGCAGAGTGCGCTAAGATGCCTGTTGGCGTGATCGCCTACATCAGCGAGCTAGCAGAAAAAGAAGTCCTCAGTCTCCACGCCAAGTGGCGAGAAAAGCTTCAGCAACTGAAGGAGGAGTTTGAAAAGTAGAAGGCAGAAACCTCAAAGCCACATCGAGGAAGCAGAAGGATCAACGCGTTCGGAGGCCATACAGCGAGCGCCTGATCGTACAGACGAGATGCCACTGCGCGGCTGGGAATATGCTGAATTTCCCGTGTTCATCCTGCAAGACGACGTGCTTTGGGCCTGCAAGCGCGTGAGCGCGTTCTGACAGGAACAAAGGAGCCATCTTTATGCTCTGAGCTCATGCGGATGCTAATAAAGGTATGTGGGAGTGCCGAAGTCCGCGTCGGCTGTTCTTTTTGCCACGATTTACCCTTCCGTACGTGACCTTCGCATCCAGCACGGCTGTCCAAGAAACGATGCAGATGGAGCCATACAAGTTAGTATCCGAAGGAACCCGGGAACGGAGCTCGACGCTATGCTTCGGAACATCACTGATGAAGAAAGTATTGAAGTTGCAACTTACTCTCAGCGCACCGAGAAGCTCGACAGCTCGCCCGCCTGCTTACCAAGAACCAGCCGTCACTACCATCTTCGACGATGCTACATGAAATATTGTTTGGACACCTTGTTTGGGTTTGGACACCAATATGCAGGCGTTGACTCAGCAAAACATATTTGGGGCTATGCAAGGTGCTTCGACATCTTGGCGCTCTGGACTGCGAGGTCATCCCGGACTGCATTACGAACTCTCAGGGGCGGCGCAGACGACGTGAAGTCGTCCATTCCGTTTTGTACGCACTATCGAACCTGAGGGCGCTAGCTTTTTTCCTTCTTTATTAATGTTCTTTCTTCGCGTATGCATATTTTTTCCATTCCATGTTCTGGTTTAAGCATCGGGACGATTCTTTTTCAGAGGAGGGTAATACCATGCGCGCTTCTTATTTCTATTTCTTTGTATAACTGGCCCATTAAGCATGTAACTACTGCCTTGCGCTAACCGCGCCCTAATAACGATGAAACTTCCACATTATGTTAGAACCTCCCCCGCCACGGTGTTCTAGTGGTTATGGCGCTCGACTGCTGACCCGAAGGTCGCGGGATCGAATCCCGGCCGCGGCGGCTGCATTTTCGATGGAGGCGAAAATGTTTGAGGCCCGTGTACTTAGATTTAGGTGCACGTTAAAGAACCCCAGGTGGTCGAAATTTCCGGAGCCCTCCACTACGGCGTCTCTCATAATCATATCGTGGTTTTGGGACGTTAAACCCCAGATATTATTATTATGTTAGAACCTACCGATAAGATTACGCGCACAACGTGAACACAAGAGTTTACACTGGAACTTACGCGGCCACTCGCGATAACGCTAGAATCTTCGATGGCACACGCAGAAATGTCGCCGTGCTGTACCGCTTGGCAGATTACTTGACGGCCGACGCTGCCCACGCCGCTATCAGTGTGCAGCTTGAATTCCTCGTACGCTGACCTTTCATTTGCCGAGCGCAAGATCGCCCAAATAAAGAGTTCCGTATTTCCGAGTCCTTCTGGAGCCTTCTTCTTCGTCGCCGCCACGTAACAAAACTAATCGCGAATTCGATTGGGAGAACAGGAACACTCAGAGCACGCTGAGAGTTCTCTCTTCAGAGCCGGCGTGTTTCAGTGGTCCAACAGGCGTAGGAGCACTGCCATCCAGTGGTAAAGCCAGAGCGCTTTTGCTGCGCCGAGAGCAGCCACGAGCAGTTTGAAGTGATCTCGCCTGAAACGCGGAGTACGCGCAGTACGATGAGAGCCGCGCGACTTTTAAACGTCACATTATCCGTATTTGATTTATTTTGATTCAGCCGGCGAGGGCCGTGGCAATGGTAGCAACGATGCGTAGTTTGACGCCACTGATGAGCCCTCTGTACGGGTAGCGGCGATAACGGCTACGAAGTTTGCGCAGCTACGTTTGCTGGATGCTTCGTTGCCCAAACGTACTATGTAACGGCGAATTAGTATAAGGGCCAACATGCGACTGAAAGATTTCACGCGTATTTTTCTGCTCCCCCACAGAAAATGCCAGGGGTTCGAATGTTTTGACCACATGATGTATTCCTGCCCAGTCATCACCCCATCACCTGCTTTCCGGAACCGTTCCGCATTCCAGTGGCAGATCCAATGGCCGCGCTGTCAGTGCTCTGCCCCCCCCCCCCCACTTCTCTCTGCAAGACGCCCCTACTTCTGTTCTCTCAATGGAATTCGCCATAAGATTATGTGAGCTTCAATAAACAAGAGCAGTTCAGCCTTTAGGCAAGCTCTAGTAGAAACATTCTGCTCCAGTTCATCAATAGTAATCTGCCTCACTAACATCACAGCAATGACTGATGTGAAAACCTTTTTGTAGGTCACTGCAACACGCCAAGTACCGCAGTTCTTACCCTTCAGACCTCCGAAAGGATGCTCCATGACGACGCAGCTTTGGTAGTTTGAGTAGTGAAAACGAGCTTCTTGCACGGAATCGTAATCTGCAAAAGAATGAACGAGAAAATTGTTACAATGAGCAATAAATAGCACGCAAGGTGGTGAGTACATTGGTGCGTTCCTTTTTACCATGGATTGAAAACGGAATGGCTCGGCTCTGTAGATGGAGAGCGTGACCAGGTTAAGCACCGTAAGGATTTGTATAAACTGTTATTCTATAAGCGGTACAGTTGCCAAAGAACAAGGTGCGTGTTGTCCAACTTCATTCGCCACAGAAGCGGTTTTCTGAAGATCATTTCCACTAATGATTGTCGCCTGCCAAGACGGTCGCCCTAATACTGCCCGCTTCAGAAGATGTGACAGTTTCTACTCACTTTGTCCCGCTGTCTACAAGGTGTTTAATGGTTCTTCTAGTCCTTCGCTACACTGAAGATCATTCAGCATCAGAGTTTTGATGGCACCTCTGCGTTTTTTTACAGCGGTTCTCGATATATTCGCAATCTCTAGTTTGTGTCAATGCACAAATAGCTCATCACTGCCATTATCCTGGACTGACATTATTCAGGGAGCGCGGCCTCCCTTTTTGTAGATGCACGACCATTCCATTGCAACTCATAAGTGGTCATCATTACTGTTGGTAAGTTTCCGCATATGTCGCAACATTGTGACATTTGGTGGAGATGCTTTTCTCTTCAAGTACCCGAACCCACCGGGAAGCCGTCTTCCAAGCCCACGCCGTGACGAAGATATTAAAGCTATCCTTAAACTCCGAGCCATCCGCAGGCAGCAAGCGCTAAAGCCGGAATACTGGCGTGTTGCCGACAATACTAAGAAGCGGAAGACTTTCGCCACTAGGATAGTGCCACGTGCACTCCTTTTTGTATTTCTATGTAACTGATCCGTTACACCTATAGGCACTGGCTTTCGCAAACCGCGCCCGTATACCTGGTAGGCTTCCAGATTCTTTTAGAATCTTCTGATAGGTCTGAGCGCACAAACGCGAACAGTTGACTTTGTTGTGCAGCTAGCACAGCCACCAGCGATAAGGCTCGAATGTTGCCGGCGCGCCTAGCCGCAGATCAGATTATCGATGGCCGACGCTCTGATCGCCGCAATCAGTGCAGCATGTATCGCTGTAGTTTGAGGTTTCATTCCCCCGGTGCAGGTTCGCCCATATAGACGTCAGACTCTGCCCAGGCGGCGCTGCGAATAACACCGCCACCAGCGCCCTCATCGCAGCCCTGGCGCTAACTGAGTAGTACAAAGAGAGCCGTCCACAAGCGAATAGGCCACAATAGAGCCCCCCTTTTTAAGTAGTGTCGAGGCGCGGTCTCCTGAAAATCAAGGACCTGGAAAGCTTATTCCGCCAATCCACGCTTCAAAACAGAAAGAAGCTCATCAAAGCGAGCTGCGGCTGCAATGCAAAATAAGTTTCAGTTATTCCGGTGCGCTGCAACTCGCAAGTACAAGCAAGCATCGCACGACATCAAGTTCGAGGCAAGAACTCTGACGTCCGTTCTATAGCTCCTAAATGCATTAAAATCTGGTATATATGTAACGCGAAAGCGATGAAGTACATGCACGATCAATTTATTTAGCTATGCATTTTACGATCAGCGGCAGAAAGCTCGGTTTATCCGGCACGAATGGCCCCGGCGATTTTCGCCTTGTCAGCTGCACTCTCCCTTCATCTCTCGCTTCCTGTGCATTGAGCTGTTTTGTTACACATCATCAAATGGCATCTTGATGCTTGTCTTCGTTTGTATATACTGCAAATGGGGATGTCCACTTTCGTAGGGTACAACCAAAGGCAAAACCGTAGCCTCTGAGATAGCTACGGCAATCGCAGAGGCCACGAGCAAATCAAGCCTGAAGGTGGTCACGACCAACATTTTGCGACTTACTTGTACGTTCGACGTTTCAGCTAGTTAGAACCGGAACTCTAAGTGTTCAAAACGTACGGGCGCGATGCTGTGTGGTGACGACCAATTCAGATGTCGCGGCGTGCGTATGACGCGCCTTCAGTCTGCCTCTAGCTGCTCACCTGTTACACGGCACGCACCGCGGTCAGAGCCTCTGCTGAGCTTCATAGTCAAGGTTACACAATTCTCCGTCAGGGTGACGCAAAACAGCAGCAGAGCCACATTATCACACTTTGTCATGCGACCGGCTGTGAAGAACGCGGGTACTTCGCTTACCCAACACGCTCGCAACGGCCTGTATCCAGCGCTCTCGCCTTTCTGCTTCGCTTGACAACTATGGAAATTGGTAAAACTGAACGTCGTTGTTCAGTCCTTTACATCCGTGGCCATTCACAACGCAACAATAGCGTCGATTGTCGGGTTTTTTCACAGCGTGCGGAGTGGTCTCGTCTGCTGTTGTTTTCGCCGTCGTTATACCGAGTAATCCAGCAAGCACTTCATGGCGGTTCGGTGGCGCCTCCGACTAGTGGAGAAAAAGTCACAGCTCTATTTCTGAGTTTTAAATGCGCAAACACACGCAATATTAAGCGCAAGTGTTGTTTCGCACTCGCTAGTTGGACCTGGTCTCACAGAAAACTGTGCGTGGGAGTCGGTCTTTGTTCTACCCAACACTGCTCCGACAGATGACGCCACGCGTGTGCGAAGCTCCAGAGTCTCACGTCTAATAAAGAGTTTCGTCTTGAAGACGCTGACTGCTACGTTCGTCACCGTCACGACCAGGTGAGAATAGCAACCATGATATCCCCTGTGTCTCACGCATAGATATGGCTTCGTTAACCTATGAGTCATCCACTTCTCGCGGGTCTCCGTTTCAAGACCCATAAAGCTGGCTCTACAACATACTTGCCGCATACGACATATTTATATTTATACGACAGAGCATACGACAGATTTGCCATATTCAACAAGTGGAGCAGTGAGGACAAGCTGCGCCATGTCAATTTCCCCTTGGAAGATGCCGCTAGGGCATGGTTTGCGAAGGAAGAGTGAACCCCGACACCGTGGGACATTCTTGCGCCAGGTTCTTGACCCTCTTCACGAGCATTCTCCACAAGGAGGTCGAACCTCTGCTCAATACCTGCGTACCTAACAAAAACGTCGCACTCTTCAGAAAGACTCGGCTGTTGCTCCACGCCAACCCTGATGTATCCGAAGAGAAGAATGCTCGCTTCCTCATGCGAGGAGTACAACAGAAGGTCTTCTCTGAACTGATGCTGAACCGGCCGACGACTCTTCAAGCATTTCACAGTAAATAGGCGACAATGCAGAAAACATTGGAAACCAGCCCCCGGCAGCACAGTCGTCGCTAAATTCTACACAGCGCAGCTGTTCATTCGCTATGAACCGACGAACTGCTCGAAACCGTCCGACACAATGAGAGAGAAGCTGCAGAAGCTCTTACCTGTTTCACACCTTAAGTGACGTCAATTGCTGACATTGCACGTGACTAAATATGGCGGTCACTGTTCGTGAGCCGGCGCTTCCGCAAGCTATGATCTACGCTGCCCTCACGCTCACCCTGCGCGCCCAAGACGCGACACCGCAGCAGTCCCCCGCCGGACATTAAGGTACGTGCCAATTCGCGGAAAGCATGCCACCGCGGCGTCCCGCTTGTCGGCACCTCCACTCGGCAAGCAGCCGCACGCTGTCCACATTGACGGCGCCGTGAGACTAGCGAGACAAGAGTTGACATATAGAGATGGGTCGCTCAGGAGAGAGCCGGATCTTTTGAGGGGCTCTTTTAAAAGAACGAGTGATCCGTGGCTCAGCAAAAGTGAGCAGCAGTTCTTTGAGGAACGGCTCACGGAGCCAAGCCGGATCTTTTGAGGGGCTCTTTTAAAAGAACGAGTGATCCGCGGCTCAGTAAAAGTGAGCAGAAGTTCTTTGAGGGACGGCTCACGGAGCCAAGCCGGATCTTTTGAGGGGCTCTTTTAAAAGAACGAGTGATCCGCGGCTCAGTAAAAGTGAGCAGAAGTTCTTTGAGGGACGGCTCACGGAGCCAAGCCGGATCTTTTGAGGGGCTCTTTTAAAAGAACGAGTGATCCGCGGCTCAGTAAAAGTGAGCAGCGGTTCTTTGGGGGACGGCTCACTGAGCCAAATGAGCGACGGCGGCGACGGTTCTCCGTTTCTCCTTCGCGGCGGTGGTTCTTTCTCGCTCCCTGAGAGGCTGTTCTCTCTCGCTCACTCAGCGGTAGTTCGCTTTCGCTCAGTGAGCCGTGCTGAACCATTGGTTGAACCGATTGAACCGCTGCGTTGGAATTCGCGTTCCGTGAGAGAGGTACGCTGGGTTTCTGAGTGCGGCTTTCACGCCATCTATTGGCGATGAAAGAAAAGTACTGCCCTTTCTTCCTTGCTCGCACGTTGCTCGCGAAAGCCGGAACCTCCTCGCCTTCGGCTTCTTCCGCGGGTGCCCACCGGCCGCTATGTTTTTATCCAGCGTCATGTACAAAGGCATCGTGGATTCATTTTCGGTTACTGGTCAACTATTGGCCTCGAGGCCCACCCCTCGAAACGCCGGCGCCACCGTCAGCGTGACGTGCTTGGCAGGATCACGTGGTCTCAGCGGCCGCGTCGGCTGCTTGTGGAGCACTGCCGCGTGCTTTGAAAACGAGTTTCAAGTCCCACATGCGCTGCGGTCTGTTCAAATTCGGAAGTTTTCTCTCATTTTCTATTCAACTGAAACCATTGTAATAGAGTGCCTGCCTCCGAAGGCGACGAACTTGGGGCTCTACCGCTCGGTGCCGCAGTGCTGCGCTTACGCAACGGAGCCCAGTGTCAGCCTGCACCGGTAACCGTGGGACAAGAAACTGCGTGAGGCATGGGTTGTAAAGCTAAGAACCGGCAAGTAGCCATCGGCTAGGAGTATTGTATGCAACAAGCACTTCAGCGACGAAGACTTTCGTTACTGCGTCGGGCCTGCGATGTTCGGTGAGTAGCATAGCGTGCACTGAGCAGACAGCGCGCACTCGCGCGCGCTTCCCGCCGGCAAACGATGCTTATCTGCCACAGGATGGAAAAGGCGCTACCTTTTACCACGTGCGATACCATCTCAGAACCCTCCCGTGCGACCTCTTGACCGTCGGCCCGGTGCTCAGCGTCCACAAAACCGGCTGCAGATGCGCAAGTCATTGTTTAGATACGTTGAATTAAAAAACGCACAGGGTCCCTCATGCATTCGCCAAAGATTACTGGAAGACGAAAACCATCTTCTTCTTGTCAGTAGTACTGATTCTCCCGCGTCCCCCTCCAAAAGCGTTCTGCACCTAACGCGGTTTTGCACGGCCTCCGTGACCGATCACGGAGGCAATGCAAAGCGACCATGACGTGTGAATACGTCATCGTGTGACGTCACGTTATGTGACGTCATAATGACGCTACATATTTTGGTGATCTGTGACGTCATAATGACGTCATTGGTGACAACATCACGTGACGGTTATTTTTTGCATCAATCGTGTTGACGCCGCGGACGCGGTACGTCGACAGGCAATCTTCCCATTTGATGAGGCATCTAGGGCTTTCACCTTCATAAGCTACATAAGTTTTGCATTGCCTCCGTGACCGGCCCACCGATCACGAAGGCAATGGTGATGTCATAATTGAGGTCACGTCATGGTGATGTCATAATGAAGTTACAAATTTAGGAGATCTGTGACGTCATGATGACGTCTTATGGTGACTCATCACGTGACGATTATTTTTTGCGTCACTCGTCTTGACGCCGCCGACGGTCAGTCTTCCCTTCCGTTTGAAGAGGCATCTAAGGCTTTCGCCTTCATAAGCTACGCGACGTTTGCTGGTGGAATAGCGAGAGTCAAGTGCTGCGACTCTGTGCTGCATTTATGTTGGCAATAGCATTTTTTCAGTCAAGCTTGCGTTCCCCTGACGCAAACACTATGTGCTTAAAAGCCCAAATTTATTTGTGCCACTCTCAAACTCACCATGGGCCTCTCCAACCCCATGTATTTTCTTGGAGCCTTATTTATTTTCGTGGGAAAGATATGCAACCCTGTTGGCATGAGACACTACACTGCTGCCAAAATCGCTGGGGTACTCGCCAAATAATTACTATCCTGTTTTGTGGCTGCTGGTAGCTGCAACAACTTCTATTTTATTCACCGCTATTTCAAGTTCATGTGGGTCCTAGTTCACAGCCGACGTTTGCAGAACAAGTCCTGCAAACGTTACTGTATTTTCTCTCTTTTCCTTGGCGCATGCCACTACATGCTCGGTCTCGTAGACTGCTTCTCCTTCCACCAGCATTCTCGAAGTGGTGAAGCTTTGGTCTATGAATTTGTTGATGACAGAGAGCGGCAAGTTCACTTGAATGCAAAGGGATCGATAACTAAGGAGCATTAAAAAAAGGCGTCGCAGTTGCTCACGTTTTGTGTGAGCACCAAACGAAACGAATGCACTGAATAAAGAAACAAAAGCAGCGGCCTTTGCCCGCTGAGAAGACCGATCAATATGCAGTGGGAGACAACCTGTCAAACGTACACGAATTTAGACCAAAAAAAAAAAAACACTGAATCGTCGGGACGGCACATCACAAAGTTTCCATGCGCACCGAAGCCGTAGTTGTAACGAAATTGTTTTTGAACTGCTCTGATAGCGTCCGCGCAACAGTAGTTGTTTGTGCACTCACTCACATTTTGCGGCCTAAAGTTCACAGCGCGGTGCCAAAACGCGCTCGTAGCAAAAGCGAAACCATCAGTACGAACATACATGCAGACGCTCATGCAGAGGCAGCGTTAGTCGTCGCGAACCCGTGCGATCGCTGGCTTGAGGCTTCTTTCTGTTATGCTCCCATTGGTTATACAGGCAGTCTACTCTAAAGAGATATTTCACATAGTTTGCACTCAGCGAGTGACTACCGTGAAAGGTAGTCACTCGCAAGAGGCCGGTTCAGGGGTCTCCAACGCAGTAACCGCGTGAAGCGGGTGCTCGGTTTTCTGCAAAGACAGCGACTGTAGACTATCTTGGGCTTTCAGTTCGTCGGAAATGATTATTTTGACAGTAAAGAACACAGTTCATTTCGAAAGTACTTACAGAAATGCCCTGGAGGGCTTCCGCGAGGTGTTTTGTAGAGCGCCGACAGCAAAACCTACGGGGAGCGCGCCGGCGGTATCCTACCTAGCACGCAATCGAGGCGCGTCTGATAGAGGGCGACTCCGTAACTCCTCGCGGCCAATACCTGGCGACAACTTTCTGTGGCAGCACAAGTAAGGCTGCGCAACTGAACCACGCACTTTTTTACTCCACTTCTGTATGTAGTCCGCGAACGCTACCTTTCGTAGAATACGTAGCATGAAAGAAAACATAAAAAGAAAATAAATAGGTATTACGTTCAAGATTACTTGCGTTGAAAGTAAGAATGATAATCCCGTAAAGGATTTGCGATTTTTGTTCTTTCGAGTTTTCAGGTTTTCTGGTGTCCGTTTCATGTTTTCCGTTCCCACTAAACAACGATGGCGTCGCTCGGCTGCAACAGGGGCACATCGAAGCTTGCAAGTGAGCATAAGCGCATGTTGGTTAGATGATCTGTGTTCATCGACCAGAAAGAAACGAAGACAGCGGTGCGTTGTGAATTATTTTGTTGATTTGCCCATACTATCACCGAGAAAGAAGTGTGCAAGTGATACCACCATCGCAAGTGGATCTGTCATCGCGATGGCTTCCGTGACAGTGACGCCGGCGACCTGCAAGTCTTCAGCAAGAAGAACCGCTTGAAAGCGAAACTGCGATTGGAAACAGTACATAAAATAAGTGGCCCATTTCATAAAATGCGTTGATTACATGGTCGGTATTTCGGTTGCCTACTATTACTGATACAGTCGCGCCGAAGACTGCGTCTAACACCGTGCCCGTCGGCGTCTATGGCGGAAGGTGTTTTGGCGTTTGGAATGAGAGCGATTCACGGTGACAAAATCACTCATGCACAGCTTTGCCTCGGCAACAGACGCGTTCATGACTATTATGCGACTGCCAGCGTGATTTTCAATTTGCAAAAAAAGCATTCTTGACCACGGGAGTAAGGAACGCGTTTCACCCGTTTGTATAATCGCACACGTGAGACGCCCGCTCCTGACTGGTCGTGGCCAAGATATCTGCTGCCTTTCGATGCCTTCGCGTCCCCTGACAGAATAACGTGAGCGTCTCCAGAAAGTTATAGCGTCTCCAAATGTAGTAAAACGACGATGTCGACCCTGTATGCACCGAAATTCAGAAAATGGCTTGTTACCTTTGCGTAAGATTTCCAATTGCGCAGTTACTGCTGGGCCATGGCTTTTTTTTTCTTTGAAAAGTAAAACCGACCGCTTTAATAAAGCTGATTCCTGGGTTCCTTCCCAATACAAAATATTATATCACTTTCCCAAAAAATAAATGTAAACAATACTAAAGGGTGCTCGCTTTGCACGTGGACTTGAACCGCTAGCACATTAGCGTTCTATTATTTGATTTGCAGAAGAGCTCAGCAACGATTCCAGGTATTTGTGCTGCATGATTAAGTACATCAAGTCATGTGGTAGATTTCGACTACATCTGTGAAAAACCTATCTGCATAAATTCCCCAAATAACATCATGAGCCATGAATACTCGTATGGAAACGCACATGTATGCGCTCGCGAAACCAAAACCGAAATCGCCCGCGAACGGACTACCTGGCGTAGTAACACATGTGCAGAAGCTCCGCCCACGTAGCTTTGGCTGTGCTGCCACAGAAAGTTGTCGCCAGGTACTCGCCTTTTCGGTCGGTTTCAAGCATGGAGGAAGGAATACTAAGGAGAGGCCCTATCGTATTTCAATGCATTGCAAAAATTGTGGCGGAAGTGACGTCAGATTTATGGGGCAAACAAACCGGTATGGGGCAAACAAAACAGCAGACGCCCCGCGGCGTGCTCTCCGTGGTGGTTAGTTTCTGCGCAGATTTGTAGTCCTGGCGTAAACTTAGCGCGTATTGTGCGGTTCTCACGCAGTAAAATGTCGCAAGCAGATGTCTACCAGGCTGTTCGTGCGTGGCAGGCCCGAGCGCTGCGTGCTGAAATTCTTCGTGGAGCGTTTTTGTGCAACAGTACAGAATACCGGTACGTGCCGTGATCAAAACTAGCAGTGACTTACGCGTTCTGCTGGGCGTTAGGCCTTCCCGTTCTCGTAGCCCGATTTCCCGATCTGTTGCCGAATTAGCGGTTCTTTGTTCGTGTATATGGAGTGAGCGTAGTAGCTATTCGGCGCAACGCCAACCTATAGTTGACGAAACTTCACGTCGAAAAGAGGACACCGCTGTATTGTATACGCGACCGTGCACGTAAAGTTTGTAATTCCAGTGCGCACACAACAAGCACGCAGCGAGCGCACACCGCACAATACATACATCACGTAGTCCGTTAACAACAACATAGGTTATTGCCCTTTCGTTGAACGACACAGCCTCTAAAAACGTACGATGACTTCGGCGCATGTTATGTACGGCGCGTCAGACGCCAATTACAAAAGTTCACGTGTGTTCTGAGTTGACACAATGAGTAAGAAGCAACAGAGCGCACGTCCGAGAGCTTCGCATGCAAATACCACGCATTAGTGATCAGCAATGAAGCGAACGTGTACGTACGCATGAAAAGTGACACCCGGTACTTTCCGCAGCGCACGCGATTTGCACGGGGTATACGCAACCACACGCAACAGCTGGGCATTGCGTAGCTTTCCTAAAGAACACACACAAGGAGCAGCATGCGTGAATCGACTGCGCCGCGGCGCCGCTTGCACAGCGAAAAAAAAAAAAAAGACTCGAATCGCACATGTAGAGTGCCTCGATGCGCGCGCCCCCGCTTAGAGTGGTGTCAGCTTTTGAAAGGGCAGATGCCGCCTCCTCGGCCTTGGCGGCAGCGTGGCCGCCATTTTGAACCCCGCGCCCGGTCACTTGTGCGTGGCGCGCGCGCTGTTTTTAGGTCGGTGCTCGTTTCCCTCCAGTTTTATGCAATCGCTACCGTCACCATGACCGGGTGTTGCGTGCCGCAGTGCACCAATCATTCCTGAAACGCTGGGACCTGTATCGTTTTAGAAGATACGCGGTTTCTTTGGACAGTAAAAATCAAACGTTACAAGCGGCATCCGAAGAACACATTATGCACTGGCAGCGTAAGTTTCCCGCCGGTATTTCGAATGCACATGCAAGGATAAATTCTGCCGGTGTTAACCTTGCGTAATAAATGGACAGACTGATATCGGCTACATGCTTAAAATGCTTTGGTTCACGTGTGCATGAATCCTGCATTTTTCTTCGCAAACATTCTTTACTGCACTTGGTTGGTCCTTATCTGCCTTTGATTTTTGCTTTCGCTATTTTTGTCATTTAAAATGTATCGTGGAATATATTATGCGTGTTTGTCTGCAGATCAGATCCTTCTTTTTTCCTAATAATTATTATTTGTGAGAATTTACGTCCCAAGAACCCCGATATTATTATGAGAGGCGCCGTATATAGTGGAAAGCTCCAGAAATTTTGACCATCTGTTGTACTTCAACGTACACCTAAATCTAAGTACGTGGGCCTCTGTCATTTCACCTCCATCGAAATGTGGCTGCTGCGGCCGGGATTCCATCCCGCAACCTTCGGGTCACCAGTCAAGCGCCATAACTAAAAGCACGCCGGGTTCTTGTTTTTTATATTCCTTTCCGTGTTTCAAGTACGCCTTCTGTGCTGCACATGTATGTATGTGTGCAGTTGAATGTTTTTTATCCTTCCCTGTTTCTGTGTTTCAAGGTTACATTTTTGCCCTATCCTAAATAATTACGCAGTGCCTGTTTTTTTTAATCATTTACGATCACTTTGAATCGACCAGTGACAGTTGTGTTTTATTGTGTAATTTGAGTCTTATTTGTGTAATTGCTTCTGTCAGCGCAGCTTTAATGCACACAAATAAATGGCCGGTACACTGGATATTAACGCACACACACACACACACACACACACACACACACACACACACACACACACACACACACACACACACACACACACACATTCAGTATTTTATTTCTTTGAGCAAGCATAATTTATTTATTAATAATGTAAGCCCTGAAGGCTCATACAGGGATGCGCATACAAACAGTTCTCGCGAAGCGTCTATACAAAGAAGACGCATGAAAACAACAAGAAGACGGGGAAGCATTGTGTACAGTAGACACGCCATGTCAGTAAAAAAATACAAGAAACAAAGTCAAGTTGTACAATGAGTACGTCATGGAAAACCAGTTAATGAAATAAAAATTCACAGGCTCCCTTATGCGTTCGCTTAAGACGGCTCGAAAGCGAAAGCCATCTTCTTCTCAGTTTTTTGCGCCCAAAGCGCGGTTTTGCATTGCCTCCAAGATCGGAGGCACCTCACCTAGTTGTGCACTGCCTCCGTGATCTGCCCACTTTTGACCAAGCTACGATGTCATGTGATAACGTCATCATATGACGTCACGTCAAAATTTGTGAAGCCGTGATGACGTCATATGGTGACGTCATCACGTGACGATAATTTTTTGCATCCCTCGTCCCCGACGTCGTGGTATGCTGACGCCGTAGACGCGGGACGCCGACGGTGAAATTTCGCGTTTGATGAGGCATTTAAGGCTTTCGCCTTAAAAAATACGTCCTCGACTACTGACCCGAAAGTCACGGATTCGATCCCGGCCGCGGCGGTCGCATTTAGGTGGAGGCGAAATGCTAGAGGCCCGTGTACTGTGCGATGTCAGTGCAGGTTAATGAACACCAGTTGGTCAAAATTCATGCAGCCCTCCACTACGGCGTGCCTCATAATCATATCATGGTTCTGGCAAGTAAAACCCCAGATTTTATTATTAATAAAACAGACAAATAAACGACGCCGTGCATATGCCGCACAAAGTGTAAAACAGTATTGGAAACACTCAATAATTTGGGCATGCGAGAAAACCTGCAGATACAGAGAAAGAAACTGCAGATACAAAAAGAAGAAGGAAAAACGCACTGATACTGCGCGCATGCAAAGTTTTACGGCATACTACTCAACAACGTATTCATCGTTTCGATAAGGACTCAAGGTGCAACTTGAGTGCCGATACAGTAGCGGCTACAGATTGTGAGCAAGAAATGTCAGCAATAATAATGATAAAGAAGCTTTCGTTTCATTTTAGCAGGATATTCGCACCATACTGACCCTCGGCCCTTTGTTCAATATATGTATGATGCCATTTATAATAAACGAGTAAATTGTTTGCAAACTTAGCAAAATGAGCCACCTTAATCGCGCTTAGGTAGCTTCGCAACACTTAATTGTGTGTGTTCAGATACATATACTGCTGCTGCTGACACGTATACAAATACTTTAAACGATTATTTGTGTATTTGGAATGCAGAGCTTACGAGAAAATTAAGTAAGGCTTTAGAGTTTTTCGTTTCCGGCGTAAGGAAGAGGATTCGTTTTCAACATAACAGTCTACGTCTACATCCAACGCATAAGACATGCACAGGCCGTCAGCTTACATGAATAACATGCTTCCTTAATAAACATTTAGGCAAGAACAGCAATAAAAGCTGCCCAAGCTTCAAAAAAGAAAAGAAAAAGAGAAAGCTCACTAGCGTGCACTTATTTCCGGACGTATCCGCTCACCGCAAGCGCTTTGTGTAGCGCGTTTCGCATGCTGCCGAGCTGCGGCGGGATTCGCAATGGCGGCCGTCGTAGCAGACGACGCGCCTGTCCTCACCCTCAGCGGAGCGCGCGGGCATCAAGGCACCCTACGCACATGCGCTTGCAAACGACACCACGGAAATCGCGAAATGTTTCGAGGCTCCTTCGCTAGGAGGCGATGCGGGTGTTCGCGATGTGGAGGCTTCACGAATGTGACGTCAGGGCCTCTCCTTATTTTTCCTTCCTCCATGGTTTCAAGACTACGATAGGGAACCAGCGCTGGAGTTTCCGCGGTGTGGGCAGTGCCGCCCTGGCGGCCAAAGCGCGCATACTCCAGCCGCTCCCGCGGACGAGAGTGGCGACTGGTTGAGGCGATGCGGGCGCGTATCGCCGAAAGAAAACTAAAGCGTGCTGCCGGTACTGTGACGCATTCAAGTGCCACAATGCGTAGAAATGAGGGAGGATGTATCCTTCTATGCTTTTCCTTCTAAAACATATGAATAGGAACGAATCCGGCGTTGCATCCCGGCGGTCAGGCGAGCATAGTATGTTCTGCTCTTGCTCTCCTGTCTAGTGGCGTCGGGCTGGTTTCTAAACCGAATTGCGCGTGACTGCTAGATTTTTTCGATAGTGAGGGCCACCAGTGGAAACCGGGGCCAACGAGCAGAATTTAATCAGTGTTTTGTCGTAAACAAAACTTACATATTATGCAGCATGCGGCATATGTAACAATTTTTTCATCTGACCACCCCCAAGCTCCTTCGAATGCCACCGCGTGCAGTGAATATGATACGATAGGCAGGTAGTTTACATTATTTGCAAACAGTTACGCAGAAGGAAAGGTGTCTGTCTACGAGATGCGTACGGGGGCAAGTTCGCTGAAGCTGCTGAACTATTATGAGAAATACGCACCCGCGATGGATGCCTCCGTTAAACTTCACTTGTGCTACAGACGGAGTTGTCACGAACAAAGCAGTGGACTACTCAAAGCTTAGCTTTCTGGAGTCAGCCGATGCGGTAAAGCTCCTTTTTGCATTGGCTGCCGCGGCGAACCCGTATGAAAATGGTGATGTCCGGGAAATGTCCTTTCTGTTTCCCATTGACGCCCTACATGACCTTTATGGTTCCTCTTCCTTTTTGTGACCTGCAGGACGCTACTTTATGTTTACGAAACCCTTCCTCGTCCTATCGAAGGATTCCTTCTTGTTTCCTGTAGGATGTGTCCTTTATGTTTACGGCAGGATGTTACCTGGCAGCGAACTATATGTTACCTGCAGGAGCACCCGAATTCATGAGTGGGTAACATGTGGTAGTACAAAAACATTTTTTGTCAGTGCCGTAGCCAGAGGGGGGTTTGGGGGTGCCGAAGCCCACCCCCAAAATTTTGATGGTTTTGATGATTTCGGGGTATATATATATAAACACCCCCTCCATCAAAAATACGGTGGGGGGGGGGGTGGCGACCACCCCCCAAATGTCTTGGATTTTTACTCGCTGTTTAATTCGCCGAACGTACTGTGTTTTTTCGCTTGCCTGTGTCTGCTTAGAATAAACGTGTTTGATCAACATCGACAATTGCTGGCGTTTTACGTGCCAAAGAAGGTACGATTATGAGGCACGCCGTAGTGTGGGAATATGGATTAATTTTGACCGCTTGGGGTTCTTTAATGTGCACATAAATCTCAGTACGCGGGTGTTCTTTGTATTTCAACCCCATCGAAATGCGGCCACCGTGGCTGGGAATCTATCCGCGCCCTCGAGCATAACAGCGCGACACCATACATGCTATGCTAGCACGGTGGTTTGCTTGATCAACGTACGCGTGCATACACACCGCGGGCAGGGCATACATACCACGGCAGAAAAACGTTGACGCACCTACCCCTTGCATATCTAATTACATTTTTTTTTACTGTGCTAGTGGGCAGCTGGTATCGACGCAGCACGTATACTTATCAATGGAGGCTTGTGAGCCTGCACTAGCTTGACGCAAATCCCAGGACGCAACCACAAAATGTTGACGACGTAGTCGCCACCACGGCACAGCACTGTCTCTTCGACGCCGTATGCTCGACGCCGTATGTTCGACGCCGACGACGTAGCAGACGTAGTCTGCTATGCAGGGCTTCTCTCCGTTTTCCAGTGCTTTCCTGAGAAAGTAGCCCTCAGACAAAGTTATTTTTTTCTAAACCATAGAGCAGTATTACTGGCGCAATGGCTGCTCGAGCTGTTCGCGCCAAAATGAAGCACGGGAACGGCGCAAGCGCGTGCGCTCACCGCGGTACAGTGCGGGCTGTGCGGCCGGTCGTCTGAGCGCGAGCGGCATGGCCTCCGAGATCCGCCGGCGGCGCGGAGGCCATGCGAGCGGCTGAATTATGTCGCGACTCCCCGCCAGGCGCCCTTTTTCGGCGCGCCACCTATCCAGCGCTGGTCTCCCATAGCAGCAGCACGTGTTGCACCCAAGAAACTTCCGGTCACTTCAATTACTGCTCTAACGCTGAAGCAGAAAGCGTGTTTTTTAAGTGGTGCCAGAGTAAAGAAAGACTCTGTTTCCGCTTTCAGATAAAAGGAAGGCGCTTAAAGTGAAGGACTAACTCTTATAGTGTTGTGTGTTCAGCTTAGAAGAATATTTATTTAAAATATTTGGCCGATACAGGGAGAAAAGTGTTGAAAATGTGCGGGCTACTCGCTAAGGCTTTCGTTCCCCGCCACTGCTACTAGGCTACGCTGGCGCTCAAAACTGGAAGGCGTCCAGCAGCTCTGTTCGTAAACAGCGAAAGGGTCTCTAGTGATGGCCGCTGCGGGCAGACTCGCGCTTCTCGTTCGCTGTAGCCGATCGAGCAGCACGAGTCTTTCGCACCACTTCAGGTCCGCTGGAGTGGTGGGAAAGTACGAAGTTCATACACCCCAACTTCTATGCGATCGCTTTAAAAAGGTTATGTATTCCCGCAACAAGTGTTTCTGGGGAACGAATATTTCCTAAAGCTGGCCAAATTTGTACCGAAAAGAGCAGCCATCTGACTTCTGATAAAGTCAGCACAACGCTGTTTATTATTCATAACCTGCATTTATTGTTGTGTTTTCCCTGCACATAAGTCTTGTGGATCTTACCAACTTTGTTTGAAGTGTTTTATTATATTGTATTTAGCATTTTGTTTTGCATTCCACTTCATTTTGTATTGTATTTTATTGTATTGTACTTGGCATTTTTTGTTGTATTTCATTCCATTTTGTATTGCGTTTGTTTTTTATTGTACTTGGCGTTCATTCTGTATGGCGTTGCAGCCGGCTCATTTATAATGAGCGTGTGTATGTGAACAAGTGAATAAATTCGAAAGAATATCGGCAGTAACCTTTTTTCTTATTTTGATCAACTACAGTTCACGAACAAGTAATCTTAAATGGCCGGGTAACAGTGTGGGGCGAATCGTAGTTTCCTAATGATGTACACATAATAATATCAGGGGCTTTACGTCCCAAAACCACGACATGATTATGAGGGATGCCGTAGTGGAGGGCTCCGGAAATTTTCACCATATGGTGTTCTTTATTGCGCACTCATATCGCACAGTACACGGGCCTTTAGCATTTCGCCTCCATCGAAATGCGACCATCGCGGCCGGGAGGCGTAATTTTGTTTCCTCGAGGGATCGTGCACGCGAGAGAAAAAACGAAGGAGTGCGAGGAGGAAACTGGCACCGGCCGACGGCTGTTCCACCGCCGGACTTCCTCCTCGCACTCCTCCGTTTGCGAGGAGGAAACCGCTCTGAAGGACGCCTGTTCCGCTTCTCGGCATCTTCTCTCTTCGTCGCGCCTGTCGACATCCGATCACTTCCTTTCCTCTTTCTTTCTACTTTTCTTTTATCCCCCCATACCCCACCCCTCTAAGGCACTGCGCCGTGTCGCCTAAAGGCAGACAGAAATTAGGTGCCTTTTTCCTTTTCCTCCCGAGCCACTAAGAAGGGAGACGTGTGTGGCAGTTTATTTCTTTCTTTTTTTGTTTCTTTTTTTATGAGGGGGAGAGGAGGCGCTGGCGCTCGGCGCCCGCTCCCTGTCCGACCAAGTTTGACTGGTTTCGCGCGAGTGAGCTGCGTGAGTCCTGTTAGCTTTTGAGCGCGTAGTGCGAATCTGCGTGTCGACGATGAGCAGTACCGTTGATGTTCAGGAGCCTATTCTCAGAAGGCACTTGCAGGACTTAAAGCATGAAGATGGCATTTGGTCTGGGTACCTAAAATCGGAAAGGGTTATTCACGTGTGTCAGGTACTAAAGTGCTCGTGAGATAAAGATCAGGCTGTGCTTAGAGTATGTGTTACTTTCGTGTGGGAGTATCAATGGGAACCAACTCGCAGGGATAATTTGTTTCTCCCTTCAGTATCTGCTGGGATAATACATTTGTTTGTACACTAGCTTATGCCTCGGTTTGTAGTAGGCGCGTTGCTTATAAATGCACCGTGCTTGTAATCAGCCAAGCCATTTAAAAAATACGGCTTTATTGCTAAATTGGAGGCTCTAACTTACTAATGTTTGAAGTTTGAAAAACAGCGCATAGACAAAAACGTGCTCTATTTACGGAAAAAGACGCAATTCCATTCCCATTCCATTCCGTACAAAAGGCGCTTAATTCCATTCCCATTCCATTCCACCAAGCGTTGTCCCCATGTCATTCCCATTCCATTACAGGGTCGCGAAAATGCGGAATGATTCCGGATTCATTCCAATTCCTGAGTGGCAACTCCGCGACACTGGTAGACAGAGCCGTATATTCCCTTTGGGAGAGTTCGGCGCTCTTTTGATCTCGCCGCCAGTCTGGCAACTGCTGCACTACAGTCTGACAACAGCGCGCTTCCGCGCCGCCGACGCCATTTCGTGCCGAGGTTTCTCGTGATGCTGTACCCGTGACGTCGCTGTCGGCATTTATGCTTCCTCTGTGACCGACCTGGTGTGTCTTTGCTGCTGTTCGTGCACGTGTCGGCTGCGTGGAACATCGTGGACCTGCACGGACGTCGCAATGGGGGCTTGCAGCGCGGTAGGCTGCTCTAAAGGCCCTGTTATACTCCGACGTGCGTTCGCGTCAGCCCGCGGCGGCGGGAGATGGCGACGCTAGGTTCGTCCAATGCCTCCTTGACTAGATGCCCGCCGCGTCGCTCGGTTTCCCATTGCGGCGGCGGTTCCCTTTAGTTCACCACAAAATCCGTGAGACAGCGCTCGTAGCCTGACCTACTTCCGGCGGCAGCGGAAATACGCTTGCACCTTCGAGACTGTAACAGGCGTGATGGCAATCTCGGAGGCAGCAGCACGTGACCTTTGTTAGTAAGTAAGTAAAAGTAAGTTAGTAAGTAAGGTGTTCCTATTCCCTTTTAACACAGGACAGGCGTTTTAAGTGCCGCAGGAAGAAAACCCCGTTGCATCCGTTGCAGGCGTGCGCTATAGGGGACGCTCGTGGCCTGACCGCGGAGAAAAAAAGAGGGAGAGGGTACGGAACCGGGTTACCGGACCACGCGGCGGGCATCTAGTCAAGGAGGCATTGGTTCGTCACGTTACGTTGACGCGAAAACAGAGCACTCTATACTCCCACTTGCGCGACGCACTACGTCGCCCTGACGCATGCGCAATTGAGCGCACTTGCGTCCCTTCTTCACGTAGAGACACAGACGCAGTTCAGTCTGGATAACGTCGCCGGCGTGGAATGCAGCATGTCGCATCTCGCGCCGGCTGCAGCCGGGGCGCGTTGACGGACGCTGGGCGCGTCAGTCGCATCGCGCGTTGGCCTATAGAGTGCTGCACGTTTGTTAGCGTAGCGTCACTGTGCCGAGCGTGCGCGCGCGTCGACGTTACGCTGGAGTATATCAGCCCCTTAACTCGCTGAAGAAAGGGTTTGCCAGAGACGGAGCGTTGCGGGCGCGCGCCAACGCGAGCTTACAGTGCCCATCAAGCTAGAGGAGGCAGGCCCAACAACCTAATCTCAAATGACATGCATACTTCTCATACGTTAATGACTGATAGCCTTCAAATTCATTAGGCTGCAGTCTACATATACAAATCCGAGTGTATATGAAATGCACGTAATGCTGATAAATTGAGACTTATTTCCTGTTCAGCATTTCAGCTGGTTGGTTAGCTTTGGAAATTATCAATAATTGCGAAATCTACAAACACTGCTACGATGAACACGAGTGGTTGCATGTTGTACACGAGCTCACATTATCAAGCACAGAATATAATTGTGAGAAGTACAGGGATCATATAATCGGCGCTCAACAGGATGGATACATAACCTCTAGATCCTGAGCCGACCATGCCAATAGAAAATGCAAAAAAGCCTAGCGCGTAGGGGCGTAGTTCCAGGAGTTCATTTCGGGTGGGAAGGTTGTCTGACTCCTCTTTACATATGTTCTTGCATATGCTTGTGTGACTTCTAGAATGGGCGCTCGTAGGTCAACATTGCCGCTCATTAGTACGCCGGAGAAACGTCAAGAGTGTAGTCCTTACGAAGCAGCCGCGCACGCGCATGCGCGCACACACGCACACAATGCGATAGCTTCTCCTAGGAACGAGCCTTCCCCCTTCTGATGGTGTGTAAAACACGCACACGTACAACACACACACACACACACACACACACACACAAACAGAAAATACGCAGTACCAGGTAGTACGTGGTTGCAACGTCTGACCCGGGACGAAGAGCCGCTTTAAACACAATTATGTTCATTAATTCCTTATTTGCCCCGTTTCTCGCAGCTGCGTACGCGAAGTTGTAGCTGAATTAGAGAAGCGAGTTGGACTAGTTGGTGCGTATTAACTGCGGACGTATCTACTAGCGCGAAAAACACAAAGGACGAGGTAAATACGGCAGATTAGCGCTGCGTCCTGTCTGCCGTCTTTACCTCGTCCTTTGTGTGTTTTTCGCGCTAGTAGATATGCCCGTAGTTAGTAGCTGAACACCAAACTCCAGACGCGCGGGTACGCCGACAACGCAGACACTGAAGTGTGGCAGAACCGGCACTGCACGCGCTACATTGGACAACTGTACTAGTCTACACCGCGTCCGTGCAATGCGCGCATCAAACCAAACAGAAAAAAGAGAGAGAGAGAGAGAAAAATAAACTGCCTCGCACGTGACAAATGACGTCGCGGAGCAGAAGCCCCGCCCTAGACGGGAGAGTTGTGAAAACAACGTCTCCCTGTTCGGGACGTCCTCCCGGTGGTGCAGGCCGGCGGTAGAACAGCCGTCCGCCCGTCGCGGTTTCCTCCTCGCACTCCTCCCTTCTCTTTCTCGCGTGCGCGATCCCCCGAGGAAAGAAAATTACGCGGCCGGGAGCCCGGGATTGAAACCGCGATCTCCGGGTCAGCACACGAGCACAGTAACCGCTACGCCACCGCAGCGGACCTGATCATACACAAGAAGGAAATCTGGCGCTAGTGTCTATGGGTTTCAGCGACAGAGTTCTACATTATACGGCTTGCGAAAATCCAAACACGCCATTGGCCGAAATCGTAGGGTTTTCTTATTGTCCGGTCATCTGTTAGCCAAAAATAAACTAATAAATAAAATGCTCGTAACAACGCGAGCATTGAGCGGCGTTGAGCAGCTTGCGAGGAGCGTACGCAGAGCGGCGTCACGCGATTTTGAGTTTTGTATCACTGCTCCCAGATGGCGTGTCAATCTGCTGGTCCCCGCAGAATCGGCATGAACATGTCCGGGTTTCAGTACCCGAAAAGCGAGAGGGGCGATGTGAAAGATTGGCTTGCCGAGGCTCGCGGAAGCACGTGGCGCTCAAGTGCTTCTGCAGAACTTTTTGCAGAGGGGTGCATGGGCAAAGGGGGGCGAGGGGGGGGGGGCATTCAGCAGCGACCAGCGCAGGCACCGTTCTAATCAGGGTGCATGCATGGAAAAAAATTGGCCTCTTATCTGCGTGCCCCGCGGCAAATGCCGTGTAAAGACGATAGAGGAGGCGCTGCGTGAGATATGGACGCCATATGGCAATACGTCGGGAAACATGAGCTTGTGCAGAGGGTTTCCTTCCTCCGTGGCAGAGGGCGTTCGTCGGTGCGCATAGACATTTTTAGCGCAGCCGCATTTTCAGCGCAGCTTAAAAAAGTAGGGTCTTTAAAATTGCGTATCTATGTATTTTCTAATAAAGGAACACACCACCTAATACTTACCTAGTGATGTTGCGCGTCAGATATGCGTAATATTTACTTATTTACCGACAACGTTCACAAGTATGAACAGCAGTACCAGTTCAAGATGGGTGGGCGGTAAGCAAGTGGTTCAACTTTCGCCGGGTCGCTGAATCGGGTGACAGGCAGACAAACAGAAAGACAGACAGACAGACAGACAGACAGACAGACAGACCAAAATTTCTGCGTGGAAGTTGCCCAAGAAAGACTGTCGTCTTGAAAAGTATTCGAAATTTCAGGAGGAGGACTTAGGGAGAGGTCGGTGTCCTCTCTTTTTCCTGCTCTCTCTCCTAGTATCAAGTGAGCCGTGAGCCGCTGAGCCATTAAACTGAGCCGGTTCATTTAGATGAGCTGAGCCATTCGGAGCGGCTCACTTCTGTGAGCCGCTTTGCCTATTTCTATGGGCATGTCGAGGCACGCGCCCGCTTCGGCTCGCGGCTTCTACACGACAGACGGATGGAGGGGCCGCGGGGCGCAGGGGAGGAGACAACGCCCATTTGAGGATAAAGAGGAGGAAAACCAGGCGGTCATTGTGGGTATGCCTGCGTGGCAGCCGGCGGCAGCGGCAAAAATAGCGCAGGGAAGGTGCGTGCACACTGGAGGAAAGCATGCGGCGGCGGCGTCCCGCCCGTCTGCACCTCCGCGCGGCAAGCAGCGGCACGCTGTCCACATTGCCGGAGGGAGTCACGAGACAAGAGTGGACATGTCGAGGCGCGTACGCGCTCCGGCGGCGCGCGGGAGGGTGCCGCGGTACCAGAGTGTTCGCAGCTAGAGCGATTCGGTCGGCGGCAGGGAAGTCTCGTCTCGCGAGCGGTAAGCGACGCGCGGAAGAGTGCCACGCCATCAGTGTTTTTCGTGCCTTCACCGCCACCAACTCCGCTAGCCGATGTCCGCCTGCCGACCAGCGCTACGCTCCGAAGAAGACCGACGTTTGGCGCGCCTGTGGGCACCGTCCACTCTTCTACCAATGCGAGGACTGAGGTGATACCTATTTCCGCTGCAAGTACCCCGAGATGGGACTACGCGGCTTCGCCGTCAACGCACCGCATCTACGGTATTGTGAACGGCGACGGGACATCGCCTGCTACCTGGTCCGCACGTGCACTCGCAACTACAAAGGCTGCAGCTTCCAAGGTGTTTCACGCAACGCGTGTAACAAAGTGTAGAAGACCATGCAATATCTTTTCTTTATATACGCACAAAATTTTCAAAATGCGCACGTAATATCGACATAGTTTACTACCTTTGCAGTTTATTTGTAAATTACTCATCTTCATCTTACTTCACCGTGGACTTCTAAAAGCGGCAATTTCTGAATGAATGTTACTTCTATTTAGTGTACATAAAAATTTTCAGATTCCTGCATCTATTACATATCGCAGTGGTAATAGTGTAGTGGCTGTATTTTCTTGCCCAGTCTTCGCAAATAAATTCATACGACCAGCTGGATACATCCGCAATTAAGAAGAGGAAACAACTACGATGGGATTCACATTTCCAAGAATACAAACTTACCGTCATCGAGAGTAAAGCGATTTTTGTCGGGTGTGGATCCAGGCGTGATATGAAACGTTACGTTGTGTCTGAAATATTTATCAGATTATTTTATTAATGAGCGGAACCCCATGTAGAGAAGGCAGGAAAATGTAAAATTAGCTGTTTATGTCAAGTAAAAGTATGGCATTAATTTATCTGGATCATTACACGCCACACGTTCCAGACATATTGGCGACCATCTCAAATCTACCCAAGAAAAATCATGCCGATTTCTTCTTTGAAAACAGCGAATCGCTAGAATACTTCGGAGAGAAAAAATGTTTCTAAACGTGGGAGTCTTCCGAATTTCTAAGAATGTCGTCTGATTATTGACTGTCAGAAAAATTATTCTGAGAGTATCTTTTCTTGTTTCAGGATTTAATTTGGTTTAGAGACTAAGCAAAGGCATTTGTGTAAGCTGTTCGAAGCTCACTAATTTTCAGGTAATTTTCCCGTTATACTACAGGCCCACAAGATTTGCTAAAATGTACCATGTGCGTATTTCTTCCTTATAATATTGTGCTATATATGAACATCTGAGTAATGAATGCTTATTCTACAGAAGGTAAATTTCTCGCTAAAAACATTTTCAGATCTCTGATTTTTTTAATTTCACAGGAAAAAATCACGAATTCGAGAGAACCATCATTTTGGTCCACACTAAGATGCAATGTACACCACGTGGTGCTCCAATTTAAAATCATCTTTACACCTCAGTCGAAAGCAAATAAATATTTTTTCTTATATGACGAGTTTTATCATAATAATTATTGTTTAAGGAAGAAAATAATTTTTGAAGTTCCCCATTGACGGGTTTCCTCCCTTCTTGGTCGTACGGCAGCTTCTTGTTTGAAGTTACCCATTTTGTTCCTGAATAGAAAAAAATGCCACGATGAAATTTGCCATATAAGAACCATGTATTTGGTTTCACGCTAAAACGTGTATCTCTGAGCTCAGTTCGTTACGAATGTTAACATTCCTAGTTGTAAACTTGTACGTCGATTGTCGTACGGATCATAAAACGGTGGCGTACCGTGCTTTACGGGACCACGCTCATTTGTTTACTATTGTTCAGCTGTCTGTGTATATGTCCTTAACCTTCACGTAATCTTTTTCAGATCTAGCATTTTTAGCGTTATGGAGCAAGTCATATTGCTAAAGGGTTGGTAGCCTTATGAGCGCATATCAGTCGCTAAGACACACAGGTAAGTCTGTGTGTTTCTGGTGTCACCAACTTCTAATGGCGATAGAAAGGAGACAAATCTGTCACTTTTCAGTATAATCACGCTTCACTTGAACATATTTTTCGCACCCTGAACTATGTTTGCCCATAAAAAAATTCTCTCAACTTTCCTCTTTGGAATGTCCGCCGACTGTAATCTTCGCTTCCATATCAACAGATTTTTTTGTTTTTGCCCGAAGATCTTAAGGTTTTAGAAGTAGCACTCACGGGGTTCCAGGCCTGGGCTTCAGGGAGAGTGATCAATTCCGAAGCCACAGTCTTTCGCTGCAGCCTTCGCAACCCTCTCAATGCACACTGGAACGTTGTTCTAAAGCAGGCAGACGCCATTACCGAAAATCCATCGCCTCTACTCGGTTTATTGCATTGTGAAGTTCATGTAAACACGCACGCCTAGTTGAAACTCATACGCAGGCCTCCAAGAAGATGGCATTGTGTTCGTGAGGCGCCAGTTTTAAAATCGTTGTTAGATATACTTGTCAGGCCAGAAAATTATGGAACAATTCGTACGTGCCTACCACGTTAATAAATGCTACGCCACTGAGATGTATTTCACAGCGGAGCTCTTATACGCTAGTTTCCAGGACATCGCTGCGCGCATAGACCAAGAACCCCAGCGCCACGCAGGGAGCACTGGTGTATTTTAAACCATTGAAGTGGAATATCTTGCGCCCTCTATGGAGTGGCAAAAGAAAGCAACAATGCTTTAGAAAGAAATGCCCGGGGAAAAAATGCAAGGCTTGAAAAAGCGAAACTGGACGATTCTGAAGTCTAATCTGGTTTCTTCTATGTCGCTGTTAAACCTAAGATAGGTTAGTCAGGACACGGATGTCCAAACTCGAGAACTGAGCGTTCGCGCCTATCATACAAGGACCTTTCTTTATCTCTTTGTTTTCTCTCTCTTTATTTCTCATTTATTTATTTCTTGATCTTTCTTTTCTTTCTATATCTTTCTGTGTCTTTCTTTCTCTTGATGTCTTTATTCCCACTATTTCTCGCAATTTTTCTCGCCCTCTTTATTTCTATGGCTTTCGCTCTGTCTCTCTCTCTGTTAGTGAACAAGTGGTGAGTAGCGGGATTTGTCCATATCTGTCGTACATAGCCGTGGTGACAGCCATGTCTTAGGCTAACTGTTGCCTTCTTCATTTTTAGTGGACCAGTGCAGAGTAGTGGGATTTCCCAATTTCTGAGGCACATACCTGTTCATGATGATGATAGTTTTCTGGTAGGTCACACAAACTACGGCTAGCTTAAGCAGCTTCATTGTTCATAAAGAAATAAAAGAATAAAACAAAGCAATTTTTTGGAGAGGCGGGATTTCAACCCCTGCCCCGCGCTCTCAAAGTGAGTGTCTTAACCCTGGGCCAAACGCCCGTGCCGAAGAGCAAAGGCGAGCGATATTCTCGCGACAGCCAAGTGTTGGCACATAAAAGATTTGCAACGGCGGTTTTATTGCTTATGTGTAACAATTGCCTTTGCCAGAAAGAAACAGCTAGTGCATAGCGTGTTTCAGCTTGAAGTCACAAGGCCACATTATGTTTTCTTCTTGGTATTAAGAATCTGGACAAAATGTACGTCGCTAGCAGTCTCACTTCCAACGCGGTAGTATGAACGGCGTTGGACTTCTGGTGCCATCGCCTGATTCAAAATCGCCGTCACATCCCTCCACTTATTTTTTACACCGACGTTTCGGTTATAGATACATACTTCTTGTTGCTCTTAATTGACTTTTTTTTTCCCTTAAACCAGCTTCTCTACATATCCTCCGTTATTTATGCCATTGGAGCTTACGGTTGGTTCCCGCCAAGGCCTTTGAAGAGTAGAACATATGTTGCTCTCTGTGGTTCTTCACTGAATTCGGTACGAACAGCCGTAACGCAGTCGAGGTCACCATCATTGTCTACGTCGTATATGGCAACGCCGTGCGGCAAAACTCGCATAACCTGCAATAATAAATGCACTACAAGAAGTCAGATACCTTTTAGATGCAAGCTCCTATCTACTATCTCATATCTACTGCAGAAGTCTTCAATGAACGGTTGCAAGAAAAAAGAGCAAACATTTCGACAACAGGCAGTTTTAGGGCAAGTCGGCCAATGAAATTATTGTTCCTTGTTCCTTACAAAAAAAATAGCCACACGATCATGATTCTACAACATTGTAATAAATACGCCGCCAGTTATCTTCCTCAATTTGCCGTGATTCCCAAAACAATTGCATGCGCAATTCACTATTCTTACCTCGTTCAAGGAAACATCGTGATCGGCTTCGCCTTTCAAGCGTCAAAGCTATCTTATTTGCGAGCAAATGACAATGGTAATATGCCGCGAGCTCTTAATTGGCATATATTTGTAAACACCCCTAAGAATTATACTACGAAAATTTCCCTTTAGGCATGTTGGTACAATATGAAAATAATATTTTACGGCCCCAAACAGACACACACAAGGGAGAACCATGCACATAGGCACATTGATAAACAAACACATTCTCCGTGCATGTGTTACCTTTGCGTGTGCCTCTTTTGCGCCCTACGATTGCTCTTCAAAACTCTAGAAGCGCGTAGTTATTATCTACGCAACACTTGTAATTCTTTTCTCTGGAAAGGTTTGTTGCCTTTCGGAGAATATTATTACTGAATACGTGGCGAAAACAAAGCCGGCGCCGACTAAGTACCTAAGGTATTTTCATTGGCAATGCGAGTTAAAATGTTCACTCATCAAGCTGAGTTAAAATGTTCACCCATCAACCAGCGAAGCATTGCGCGAATCGTCGCAGCACCGGACGCAGAATAAGACGCACCATTGAGCTGAAAGTGTCCATGCGTTCGTGGCGAGATGGAAATCCGCCAGGCATTTTATACACAAACAATTTCCTGCATACTAGATGAGTAAGCATTATTGTTGTCTTTGTGGAGAGCAGCTGCTATGGTATTGGCAGTGTGCGTTAGGTCGAGATTCTCCCTTCGAATCACGTGGAAACTCCATTTTTTACGCGCAAGTCCTATATTTTATGTTCACTCTATCCCTTTTTATTTCGTGCTTTATTTTCTGCGTTAGAAGGCACCGCTATCTCTAAGAGACAACGCACATGCTCTTTTATTTAGCATTAGAGCATGTGATGCTTAGGCATCGCAGTACAGAATTACGTTTATGATCGACCGCACGAGACTAGGAAGCTAAATTGTCCGTGAGCACCAGACAAACGCTCTGGATGGCACGCGCCTCGATATGACGCTCGTCCTCCGTATTCTTAAGGAAGAAGGGACATTGAACGCTATCGGCATGCGAAACTTAGTACTGAGCAGCAAAATGACCACACAACCCACTCTCAACAAAAACTCGAATGGAGAAGAGCTTGCCTACGTCGAAAGTGTCGAGGACCTTGTCATCCGACCGATGGCTCGCTTCACCGCAGACACGAGCTAATACAAGCAGAAAAGTGACCGTTGTAACGAGTGCTCTCTTAGTAACGATTCCCATGTTTCTGTGGAAAGAGTAAAAGTCTTGGTTAGCACTTCGAAAAACGTTATTTGCATTTGGAACCAACAACAGTGATTGCTATAGCGGTGAAAATTTGCTCCTGGCAAAAAATAGTAGGCTGCTAGGGATGCTGTTCATGGCGCCCTGACAGGCCACGACGTAAGAATCATGGTGTAGCATGTCCAAAGTATATTCCCTATCTACTATGCCACATAACGTTTTCTCTTTCTTCATAAACAACCTATAGACACGTAGGTACGGTCGTCATCCTTTCAAGATTTTGAAAAAGCGCCATGGTTGACGGTTATCCGAAGAGGGCACGCATGTGTTTTTGTTACAAAAAATACAACTACAAGGTCTGGGCCACACTCCCGTTTGCCTTTTTGCCTGATATCTGCGTTGGCATTCGTTTGTTGTTTTATTCACTTGGCATCATCGAATACGCCCTTCTAACTAAACAAAATAAATACATTGATAGATATCGAAGTATTACAGTGCCACCACACCGGCCCAATGATCAAGGATGGTTAATACATACGTACAGCATATATCACGGGCCAGATATAAACCTCCGTCACGAACATACACGCGCATTCATTTGACTAAAGTACGCCCTATATTATAACCTAAAAGGGCAGAGATAATTCTTATTGGATGAATATGATCGCCTCCATATGTTCGAACAAATTTTGTTTCCGGGCAAACTTGATAATTCTGCCCACGCGAATCACATACAATAGCCCAAAGCAAGGAAATCAAGGGATGAAGTCACTGTCTTACCTTGAAGCTCAACACCAAAGCAAAAAAAGTGTGTTTGTGTAACGCCGGTGTCAGCGGAAGCATGTGTTTGTGCGTTCTTCACTGGTGCGGTCTGACTCTGTTGGAAAACGAATGTCAGATATTTTCAGAGCGCTGCCAATCACGGCCACCTGTGACTCGGAGTAAACCAAACTATGCGTCAAACGTCGTCCTAACGGGCATGCGAGAAAAGAGTACAAACAAAATATATGGCACGTGGGTAAAAATGTTTTTTTTTAGGTCCAACTATAAGTCCCATTTATCCACTCCTTTTTTTTTTCTCTTCCGGCTATTACTTATGGCACGACACTGTAATCCGTTTTCGCTAAACCTCTCACTGAGATCTGCATTGATGTGTTTCGCCAGTTGATGTTGGCTATAATTAAACGTCAGCCATAGTTGATGTTATCCTAAAGTACGATAATGCATATTTTTATTTTCTAACACACGTACCTTTGGTTCCATCAGGACATTTATGCCTATTCCTATTTGATCTGCGCAAGTGTGGCGTATCCAGCGAGTTCGAACTTATCTGCGACAGGAGCGCACAAAAACGTGCGTATGTCCTGTTCATTTGCTTTCGATTTTCTATGTGCAATATTCACACGCGCCGTGGCTGTTATCTTGTTTGTGACTTCAAGCCGAAACAGCCGTGGCATGTGCCGTTTTGTATTTTTATTTCATTATTTGACAACTTTGCCACGTTGCGTGTTATATACTGCGATAGTTGTTAGGCGCTAGCTCTGTTGGATTTTCTGACATCCACGCGTGCCTGAAGCTATCCGGCGCTAGACTGATTCGCGAAAATTCACACAGGTTGGAAGCTTTCTTTCGACATCGGGGATTCGAATTTACGACTTATAGATTGGTGGTGTAGCCTTCTAAATTGCAGCCACATTTTTTTTTCGGATTCCCATTGCTAAAGTCGGTATCAGAAAATACCACCGCGATCAACAATTCTTTGCCCAAAATATGTGGGCTATAGGGGTCTCAGGCATCCACAGCTTCCTCGGGTTCTAGAGTGTTAGAGCGCAAGAAAACACGAACAAAGAGGATACCAGACGACATGAGCACTGTCTTTCAACTGAATATTTATTGAAAAACGCATGAAAATTAATATACCCGCAGTTACAAGAATCAAAGAAGCGTGGCGGATCCAAAAGACACGTGAGTGGCAAACTTAAGTGTTATCAGAGAACACAAGCTCTTGACACGACCGAGCATTTGCAGTTGTGTGTCTTACAGGCCTCCATCTCGCTCATTGGTGAAGATTTTGCTCATGCGTGTTTTGAACTCCTCATCGCTCTTTATTTCTGTAACTTCTGGTATAATTATTTTCGTGTGCTTTTCAATGAATATTATGTTGAATGACGGCGCTCATGTCGTCTGGTCTCCTCTTCGATCACATCCTTATGCGCTGTAAACCATGAACGGTTGCTTTGCTTGTTTGCTCTTCTATTGATGGCGCCTACCCACTACGAGGCATGGCCAAGAAGCCAATGGTTGTGTAAAGCAGAAATTTGCGAAAACTGAAAGAAATTTAGGAAGAAAAGGAAGAAACATTCTTCAGATTTTTATAAACAGATAACGTTAGATTTTAGGCCTTCCAAATAGTTTCGGCCATAGCGACAAAGTTTGGCGGAGGCACGACAATTTAGAATACGTGAATATTAAATATTTCGCCTCGAGATTATAAAATTATTCATTCTGTTTGCTCAATCGGCAACGTATCTTCCTTGTGCCTCTTTATCTCCGCGGCTGTGAGACATCGCAGCATTTCCTTCTCTATTCAAGCAGCCTCGTTCACACCCGCTTGACCAGCTTCACAATCAGCTGGTCAATGAGCACATTATTCAACAGGGACGCACCAGAAGAAGTTCGCGGCACAAGCTCGTCTCCCACGACATTGTAAGCGCGGTCCGGTTGTAAATTAGATTTTGCTGATTACGTATACTTACAATGATGAAGACCTCTGGTTTGCTCTCTTTAGTTTTGTTCTTTCAACAATCGGCTTCACAAGCTTAGGGGATCGCGCTCACAACCTGTTGATTTTCTTCACTGATTCCGGGAGGAATAAGGGTGCAGCGCAAAACATATGTTTTACAAAAACTTTATAAATCCCGCAGTGAGAAGTTGAATGGATGTTTTTAGCAGAGACCAATGGGGCCCGAGAACGCAATAAGAGCACAGAAAGCCGAATCAAAACGCGATGCATCGCTCAATAAAAATGCAATTAAATCTTGTTTTGATTATCAGTCGGAGACTTGCGGCTGGCGTCTTTCAGGTATTCACTCCAACAGACACTGCATAAGATACTGTCCAAGCTTTATACTTACCACATTTCTTCGCCAGCTAGGACGACACTTCTTCGTGGCTGTAGTTTCTTACCACAACATCAAAAACTTTCGATGTACGCCAAGGGGAATTGGTCCAGAAAGAAATCGATACTCAAGTAAGGTTAAACATTCGCCCGAATTCCTAGTAACGTCAAAAATGGAATCCTAAAATTTCATCATAGAATCTGACAAAATCTAAAAGAACATAAAACTACTCCTTCCAGTTGTGCAGTCCTACAAAGAAAATTTGAAGTACTCAACATTTTGCAAATCATTTTTAAAGAGTGCGATTGCTGGTAAAGTTGGCATCGGGTTCCAACAATGCATTAAAAAAGCCGTCTTTATCAAAGAATTGTTTCACAGAGCTCTGTCGTATATGCGCACAGAAGACACGACAGCGTTATACTACCACGCGATTTATTTGCTTATGCAATTGAATCCATTCATTCCAGCTGCTGTGAGAAGCAGCTGCTACAATGATCGGTGGAGTGCCAAATGCTTCAGTGCAGTGGTTCGCTTTCCTTAAAAGTGTTTGGCCACGTCAGTCAAGTCAAGGCGCTGAACTGGCGTGGTCGTGCGTGGTAACATTGGTTAACCGTACATTGTGAGAACTCCCGAGGAGCAGCGTGTTTATGAAGAATAACGGGAGCAGAGACGGGAGTGCACCCGTAAGCTTCGGTGGCCAACGACCTTCACAGAGTCGAATGGTTCAACTTTTTTGCGGCAGTGAATAACTGAGCAATGAGGCTTTTTACATCATATCATCTTTACAAACAAATTATACGGTATACTTAAACACTTTGAAAGCATATTGCTGTGAAATGTGTCAACATGTTGCCTGTCCCGCCAGGAGATCCAGCATTCACTCGGCGCGCCTCAGCTAGCAGAACCGCAGCCGCAAGCTATGAGCTATGCTGCTGCATCCCGCCGTCATGCTCCTCCTCCACGCCCCCGCCAAGACGCCACACCGCCGCAGTACCATCGTCAGACGCCGCCGCCGCCACCGACGCCGTACCGACCACCTGTCGGCCAGCGCTACACCCCGAGGAAGACCGATGTCTGGCGTGCCCCCGACAACCGCCCGCTCTGCTACCACTGCGGAGAGGCCGGGCACACGTACCGCCGCTGCCAGTGCCGACAGATGGGACTACGCAGATTCGCCATCAACGCGCCGCGCCCGCAGCCAGGCGAACGGCCGCGCGACATCGACGACTACCTCACCGGAACACAGTGGCAAGAACGACGACCTTCCCGCTCGCCGTCGCCCGGCCGCTACATGTCACCGCACCGCCGGCCGTACACTGGCCCAAACCGGGGCCGGTCACCTAGCCCGTACCCGGAAAACTAAGGGCAGCAACCGATGGAGGTGCGGTTGCTGTACGACGAACTACCGAAGATCCTCCGCCGACGACGACGACGCCGCTACGAAACCTTCAGAACACGACGCGCACCAGACAGACCCCTGACGACGAAATATCGCGGTCTGAAGAAGACCCGACGACGCAAAATGGAAGCAGCGGAACACACCGACGCAGCCGTCACCCCACGCCACGACCTAACTGCAACGCGAGACGACGAACTAGTGACCTCGACTTCTTATCGATGGCCACAGCATCACAGCCCTCGTCGACACCGGAGCCGACTATTCTGTCTTCAGTGGACCGTTCGCCACCAAGCTGAAGAAAGTAAAGACCGCTTGGACTAGACCCGAAATCCGGACAGCTGGAGGCCACCTGATAACGCCGATTGGTGTCTGCACGGCGAGAGTCACCAACAATAACCGGACTTATCCTGCGAGCTTTGTAATCCTACAAAATTGCTCTAGGCATGTGATACTTGGAATGCACTTCCTAAGTGACCACGGCGCCGTCATCGACCTGAGGTCTGAGTCGATAACGCTAACCTCAAACAAAGTGCTCCCGCCCCACGCGACGCCAGGTAACCATGCACTGAACGTGATAGAAGAGCAGGTGACCGTTCCGCCGCACTCCAGCATCATTATTTCCATCGGCACCGAAAAACCTGCGAACCTTGAAGGCATCATCGAGGGCGATCAGCAACAAATCCTGAACCCTCAAATTTGCGTCGCAAGAGGTATAGCCGAACTGCGTGACGGTAAAGGAAAGGTAGTGCTGACAAATTTCAGCCACGAATATAGGCACCTCAACATTGGTACGACGGTCGCCTACATCGATGAATGTGTGGCCGCCAGCAATGCTTTCGCCCTCTTCGGTGCTGCCGAACCTGCTTCAACGAATCGAGGTCCCGAACCAGATTTCGACGTCAACCGGAGCCTTCCTAAGGTCAGGCAAGACCAGCTGAAAACCCTGCTCCTGCAATACAAGGACTGCTTCTCGTCGTCATCACGAATACGACAAAATCCGCTGGCGAAACACCGAATTATAACGGAGGAAAGTGCGAGGCCCCTCCGTCAGAGCCCCTACAGAGTTTCGACTCGAGAGCGCGACGCGATAAAGAAACAAGTCGACGAGATGCTACACGACAACATCATCCAGCCGTCCAAGAGTCCGTGGGCGTCACCCGTGGTGTTAGTGAAGAAGAAGGACGGGACGCACTGCGCTTCTGCGTTGATTATCGGCGCCTGAACAAAATTACGAAGGACGTGTACCTCCACCCACGGATAGACGACACCCTGAATCAACTACACAACGCGACGTACTTTTCGTCGATGGACCTCAAGACCGGCTATTGGCAGACCAAAGTAGACGAAAGAGACCGAGAAAAGGCCGCTCTTATAACACCCGACGGCCTCATTGAGTTCAAGGACATGTCTTTCGGTCTTTGCTCGGCACCTGCGACGTTCCAGCGCGTCATGGACACCGTGCTGGCCGGATTGAAGTGGCAGACGTGCCTTGTGTATTTGGACGACGTCGTTGTGTTTTCCTCGACCTTCGACGAGCATCTCCGGCGGCTTGAAGCAGTACTTCAAGCAATCAAGACCTTTGGACTGACCCTGAAGCCAGAAAAGTGCCGATTCGCGAACAACGAGCTCTTGTTTCTGGGTCATGTGATCAGCAAGTCTGGAGTGTGCCCAGACCCGCGGAAAACAGCTGCCATCGCCGACTTAGCGCCTCCCACAGACAAGAAGGCCGTGCGCCGATTTCTCGGCTTATGCTCCTATTACAGACGCTTCGTCAAAAGCTTTTCACGCATCGCCGAACCACTGAAGCTTCTTACGAAGACCAACGTGGAATTCAGGTGGGAAACGGAGCAAGTGCAAGCATTTGAGGAACTTAAACGACGCCTGCAGACGCCACCCATACTTGCGCATTTCGACGATCGCGCCGATACGGAAATACCCACCCACGCAAGCGGCGTAGGACTCGGTGCCGTCCTTGTGCAAAAGACTGACGGGCTTGAAAGGGTAATCAGTTATGCTAGCCGGTCACTATCTAAGGCAGAAGCCAACTATTCCTCAACAGAAAGGGAATACCTTGCCATCATCTGGGCTACGTCAAAGTTTCGCCGCTACCTCTATGGCAGGCCTTTCAAAGTTGTCAGTGACCATCACGCCTTATGTTGGCTAGCTAACTTGAAGGACCCTTGAGGTCGTCTCGCACGATGGAGTCTGAGGCTTCAAGAATTTGACATTACCGTCATGTACAAGTCCGGACGAAAACACTCTGACGCCGACTGCCTCTCTCGTGCCCCCGTCGACGCGCCGCCGTAAGACGACGACGATGACTGCTTCCTCGGAACTATAAGTGCCGACGACTTCGCCGAAAGGCAACGAGCCGACGCGGAACTGGGGGGCCTTATGGAGTGCCTGGATTGCAAGACCGCCGTTGTTCCGAAGGTATTCAAGCGAAGACTGCCGTCGTTTTTCTTACGGAACGGCGTTCTCCTGAAAAAGAACTTCTGGCCACTTCGAACGGACTACCTTCTTGTCTTGCCCTCATCATTGCGACCAGAAGTCCTCCAGGCCCTACACGACGACCCGACGGCTGGACTCCTCGGTGTTTCCCGCACGCTCGCCAGAATACAGGAAAAATACTACTGGCCGCGCCTTGCTGATGACGTCGCCCACTACGTCAAGACTTGCCGAGATTGCCAGCGACGCAAGACACCGCCGACTAAGACAGCGGGACTTCTGCAGCCAATCGAACCACCTCACCGGCCGTTCCAGCAAATCGGGATGGACCTACTGAGGCCGTTCCCGACGTCGACTTCCGGCAACAAGTGGACCGTCGTAGCGACTGACTACCTCACCCGCTACGCCGAGACAAAGGACTTGCCAAAGGCAGTGCCGCCGAGGTAGCCAAGTTCTTCGTGGAGAACATCGTCTTGCATCATGGTGCCCCAAAGCTCCTTATCACAGACAAAGGTACCGCCTTTACTGCGGACCTAACTCAGGCGATCTTGAAGTACAGCGAGACGAGCCACCGCCGCACCACCGCATACCACCCGCAGACCAATGGCCTCAACGAGCGTGTAAATAACACTATCGCCGACATGCTTGCCATGTACGTCGACGTTGAGCACAAGACGTGGGACGCCGTCCTTCCCTACGTGACCTTCGCTTACAACACGGCCGTCCAAGAAACGACGCAGATGACGCCGTAAAGTTGGTCTACGGAAGGAGCCCGGCGACGACGCTCGACGCCATGCTACCCAACGTCACCAACGAAGAAAAATGTCGACGCCGCCGCTTACTTACAACGTGCCGAAGAAGCTCGACAGCTGGCTCGCCTGCGCATCAAGACCCAGCAGCACACCGACAGCCGTCGCTACAATCTTCGACGACGCTTCGTCGAGTACCAGCCCGGCGACCGTGTCTGGGCGCCAATACGACGACGCGGACTGAGCGAGAAGCTTCTTCGACGATACTTCGGACCCTACAGGGTACTTCGACGTCTCGGCGCACTCGACTACGAGGTTGTCCCCGACGGCATCACGAACTCTCAGAGGCGCCGAGCTCGACCCGAGGTCGTGCATGTGGTGCGCATTAAACCGTACTATGCTCGTTAGCGCACCTGAGGACTCTAATGTTTGCTTTCTTTATTAGTTTTCTTTAGTACTGCATGTATTCATGTTCTGTTTTTAAGCATCGGGACGATGCTTTTTCAGAGGGGGGCATTGCCGCGAGCCTTATATTTCATGAGTTGAAGCTTCACCCTCAAAGACTGTGGGCAACGCGCTGCGCAGGCCTCGCCGTGATGTGTAGGAAGCTTCGCGATTGTTTTGGAACAATCTGTTAAGATTGCGCACCGCACGAGGATGTTCCAGCTTTGTCGAGAGTTAACGCCGCCAACAGCGACATCGCTGGAAAGTTCGATAGCGCCTGCATAAAAGCCGACGCGCTTGACTGCTTGTCAGTTGATCGATGGTCGACGCTCTGTCCGCCGCTATCAGCGTATTGCTGTAGTTTGACTTTCAGTTTACCGGCCACAAGTTCGGCCAAATAAACAGTTTCATCTCGGACGTGCTGACTGCTGTCTTCGTCGACGTTACGACCACGTGACAATATGCTCAGATGTTGCACAAATATACATAAATTGCTGGATACCTTCACTACTGTTAAACAAGATGAAAAAAGTCAGTTTCGCCGCAAGGGCGAAGCAATGAATGCGATAGCAAGAAAGTAATGCTATACGAAGTGAGGCTCGCCAATGAGTACTCTCAGTTCGAACAGCGCTCCTGTTGCAAAGGCGGCCGAAGCAACGAAGGAAACTAGCGTGCTTTAAGTGTCGAGCTGTGACACTTGATAGTTCGCGCTCATCTTCTGTTTGTTCGTTTAGCGGCGTCCCTTGAGCGCGAGTTACATTCGCACGCTCCGTAACATGAGCGCGGACATCACGATGAAAGCTTGAAACATCCCTCTTCTCCTCACCACGAGAAAACCGCGCGAGCAGACAGCGGAAGGGCAAGGTTTTCTCCCTGCGGAAATATAAGAGGAAGCGAGCGAGCTCGCCAACGACTTTTAAATGCGCCCGTCGCGCTCCTAGCGTCATCTCGCTGGTAATGAAGAAACGCTTAAAAGCGCCTGCCGTCTCTGAGTCCGTCCAGCGGCTAAGGGTGTGTATATAACGCTCGCCGTTAACTAGGTGGAGGATCTGCGTTTCAAGGCGTAGTGGTTAGCGCCGCTCGCTGCGGAGCAACAGGTTCCTGGTTCGATTCCGCGCTTCGGAAGCATTTTTCTGAATTATTTTTCTTTGGGGCTTATCTATATATATATATATACTTATACATATACGGTGCATGACGGTGGCGACGGCAAAATCCAGCCGAGGCTGTCCATTAAATTGCTATCGCAATAAAAGCAGATTTAGCAGAGTAAGCAGTACATCGCACTAAAGAACGAAATACACATTATTTGGCACTTGACCACTACTTGACAGTTAGAAGGCGGGCGAAATAAGTCTACTACACAGCTTTTCTTTCACCGCTAATAAAATGCATAGCTGTAAGATAACGTCGCTGAAGTGAGAATGTCATGCCGTGTACACTGAGCACTTCATTGAGATAAACGCAAACAATAAAATTCTGCATATAGGACACTTGCAATACTCAAGGCTCACCAGAAAAAAACAACTCTCATGTCTACACATGAAGGGTCTTCGAACTGTTTTTCTATAGGTAATTACAGAGGTAATATATAAACAGAAATACTTTTTCAGCAGTAAGTACATATAATGAAAATTCACCCACCAAAGAAAGCACTGGGGGCAGACTTTTTTAAAATTTTGACCTTTACAACTTCATTTTAAAATGGGCTTATAGAGGATCGTTTTAAATGATGTTCATATGCAGAAAAAAGCGAAAAAAATCATAATGGGATTTGTTATTGACAAAACAATGCCCAAACTTAGCCTTTACGCGAACAGTCATAACTTGACAATGGGGCGCCGGAATTATGAACTTTTTGGCACAAAGGTACCCAACTCATCATACTGTGCAATGAACTAGGATCTTTGCTATTTGATGATTGGGAATCAAGTTACAGTAAAAATACCAACGAAAACCCAAAAAATATTGATTTTTTTCTGCAAAGCTTCAAATAAACCATTTTTACATAAAAACTTACCAATCGTTTTTATTGATCCTAGTTCATTGCACAGCTTAGTAATAAAGGAACGAGCACACAAAGTTTCATTGAAAAATATTTATTCGTCATGAAGTTACAACTGTTGGCGTAACAAAAAAGTGCAAAAAATCAAGTTTTGAGAAAAACGAGTTTAAAGTTTTACAATGCTTGTACAACAGGATGATGACGCCCTAGACAGTTAAAACCCACCAGGCACATAGGTAGGGCCCTCCTTAGATTCCATGAGCTGTTTTTTGGCTTTTGTTGCTGCCCGTCTTTTCTTCCGGTCTTGTTTTGCTTCGCCAGTCGACTGACGCTGGGCCTTCCTTAAACGGTGTTGGTCCCTAGTGTAGCATGCTACGATAGTGTGGTGGCCAGGTTCGATGCCTGCTTCTCTCAAAATAGCCGCTACACTTCTGTTACCATCATTGAAGTGGCACACAGCATCGTATAAACCAAAAAGTAGGATGGGCAGGCTCACGTGGACGTCTTTGGGAACCCGTTGCCAAATCATACCGTTGAAGCTCTCGTTGGCGTTTTGGGTTTTCCCGTGCAGGCACTTCTTCAAGAGCTCATCCGTACAAAGGTCAGCGTACACAGGCTTTACTTTGTTAAGTACCTCGTTGGAAAGTCCTCCCTTGTGCTTGTAGCATCCACTTCCCAGTGCGTTCCGTCGGTTAAAACCACACCAACTCTCAGGGCCAAGAGGACAGAGACCATGCCTTGGAGTTTCATCTGTGGAACTGCAATGGAACAGGCTTGCTAATGTGGCTTGCTTCATTGCCTGCAAGTCTCCCACATTTGCTCTGATGGCAATACCATAGTAGTTCTGCAGCCTGTCGATTAGAACATCTGTTAACTTTCCTTTGCCTCCAAGTCCGCGAACAGTCTTTTTCAGCTTTCGTAAGCGGCATCCTACACGCTTCTGCACGTGCCCGATACACTCAAGTTTGCGCACGCTATTTGGGCCATATATGTCCTTTATGGCCGCATGGCTCTTGGAGTCGCCATCTCCATAGAAGTCTACATATTTCAAACCACGACTTCTTTCGGCACGCTCGAACATACGGTAGAGCCCTACTGCCTCCATACCACCAGCACTACCGGTATAGTTGGCTTGGCACTGAGTATGGTTTGCCTTCCACTCCAGAAATTCAGCACTTGTGGGGCTCAACTTGCTTTTCAATTGGCATGCCCTGCATTTGCTTGACATGCCTTCTACATCAATAATTTTCCCAGTATCAATCGATATCAAGGACACGCAACCATTCAATGAGGAATGCCCTCGCCTTTGCCACGTACCATCACCTGACACACCACATTCAGTACCTCGCACAACACAACTCACTTCAGTAGCGGCATTCATCATCGACTTAGTTGCAACACTCTCCGCAGCTTTAGAAAGCTTTGCAGATATCTTTTGGTAGGCAGAATGCCAAGGCGGCGGCGGCATGTTCATGACTTTCGCCAGTGTCACAGCTCCAGAATACCCCTTGCCTAGCTGACGCATTGCGTATACCAGACGCAGGTTATTCTCGATAGAACTTCCTGCCTTCTTTGATGACTCAAATGAGTGTGCATATGCGCATGCACCACACACAACAGCATATGAGAAGGATATTCCATGCTGGGAGCACTCCTTCAGGCTGAGCGAGGTGTTCTTGCATTCCGGGCAGGCGAGCATTGCAAAAACAGATGAAAGGATCTCGATGTCAATAATCCTATTACCCTGCAGTAAAGGGTCTGACATTGGCACTTCACCGTTGTCGTCCAAGTTCGCAAGCTTTGCAGCACTCGCCGATACATCCCCGTCCACATGGCCGACGGTCGGAGCATTCCCAGTGTGTCGATTGCCAACGAACTTTCGTTTCAGCCGTCTTTTTACCCTGAACTTCGCCATACCTGCTTATAAAAACGTTCAGCCTATATTTGTACTACTGCTACTAAAGATATTACGTATAAAAATGACAAACTACGCAGCATTAACAGCAGTAGCATGAAGCGCGCGCAAAGTAAACAACAGAGACGCTCGTAGCTTCACGCGTCCCCCTTACGGATATTTAAAGCAACGTTTGAAAAAAGAAAGACTTGAGAATTGTCTTCAAACAACTTTATACTTGTCAAACCAAAACAAAACAGAAAAATTACAACAATTGCCGCTGATGTTCGCTAACATATCAGTTTCTGTTAGCACACAACACTAGTTTCGGTTTCGCTACCGTTCACCACATGTCTGAAAATTGGCTATAACTTCGGAACAAAATAAGATAGAAGCATAATTCTTTCGGCAAAATATTCGTGAATATTTGGGGATTCTTGGAATCTAAAAATTAAAAAATGTGTTTTTTGAAAAAAAAAATGCGTTTTCAAAGGTGGTGACATACCTTCCCTTCCTTGGGCAAACGCGTCACTTGTGGCCTACTCCATAATTCAGAAAACGTTTACTTCCTGCAGAAAAGCAGTTGCAAACTGAATTCCAACGAGAAATATTACGCAGTCGCATCACGCAAACGTAGTTTCGTCGTCTCGGTATAGTGCAAGTTGAGATACACAGAGACTCAGAAACGCGTATTTGAACGAATGCGAGTGATAAACAGGCCAAAAAATGCAAAAAGCACTTCCAAGGACGCAGTCATGTCAGAGACGCAAAAGTTAAACTATGAGTCCAAAGTGCTTTATTTTCGTTGCTTCTTGGTACAACGATGAAAAATCGTGCTCTTCGCGGTTCAGCCATGTTTAAAAACAACTGTTGTCCAACTGCAATGAAGCTATATATGTGTGGCTGCGAACGCAAACCGCATACTCACCTATAGTTTTTTTGGATCATGGAAGAACCTTGCGGAACTCGGTCTTGAAGTATACGCGCACCGCTGCATGATGTACGAATAGTGTGTGCCGTTAACCATCACGGCGGCAAGAGAGCACAACACGCAAACACCGCAAAAATTGCACACGCCGGCCAACGGTCGCTTCATGTAACGGAACATCACGAAACTTCACATCAAGGCCGGCGATTAGGACGGGCTCCGATGTGGCGGCGGCGGAGCACGGCTGACCATAACGACCACTCCAATAAGTCTCAAAAGCGAACAATGATCCACAAACCTCAACGGGAGACTTGCAGGTGTCCCCCAAGCATAGCCTGCCTGCACGGACAGCCTGGTGCCTGCGCTCAACGCTCGCTTCATGCTACAACGGAACTTTCGAGGAATTCAAAACTAACATTGCGGCGCGCGCACGGCCTCCACGGCCGGCGCGGGGCGCATGGCTTTGCCGGCACGGCGGCAGGCTGCCATTGGCTGCTTTCACTTTGACTCGCCATCGACTCAAGCGCCAACTTCGCCTTCAGTTATCGCATTTCTGGTTGGCGGCTCAGTCAGGCTCAGATTCAAGATGGTGGCGATGACGTAACGATGACGTGATTCTTTAGGACGCCTGAGCGGCAGTGTTTTCGACCGTTGATTCAGCGACCTGGCCAAAGATGAACCACTTGCTTACCGCCCACCCATCTTTAACTGGTACGGCTGTTAATACTTGTGAACGTTGTCGATCAAAAAGTAAATATTACGCATATCTGAGGCGCAACATCACTAGGAAAGTATTAGGTAGAGTGTTCTTTTAATAAAAAGTACAAAGATACGTAATTCGAAAGACCCAATTTCTTAAGCTGCGCTGAAAATGCGACGCGCCAAAGAAAGCCCTCTGCCACGGAGGAAGGAAAGAACTTTCCTCCTCCGTGCCCACTGCACAAGCTCGTTTCCAGACGTATTGCCAGCTGGCGTCCATATCTCACGCAGCGCTCATCTATCGTCTTTCGGCGACATTTGCAGGCGAAGCATTTTTTTTTTTACGCCGGCGCCGGGTGTGGAGACCGTCTGCTACTGCTACACCTTCAACAAAGCCCGTAGTGCGCTATAAGGATCGTTGTCATTTCACAATCCACAATAACGCTGGTGAAAGTGAAGACGACTACCATAATCACTTGTGCACAGAGCTTATTACTTTTAACCTCGAATTTCTCGTGCGCTAGAAGAAAACCGCTCAAGGCTTAAACATTAGCCTCTAAAATCACCGGCCACTGCAACCCAAAAAAATGCTAAAAGGGCCCCTCACTAGGCCACAAAGCAAATTTTAGTTAGACGGCGGAAGTTGTTGTGTGCCAAATGAAGCGCATTATGCCGCAAGAATTTTTCAGATCGGTTCATTACGAGCTGAAGAAATCAATAATTTGTAGCGGCGCGAAATCATGATGCGAGGAGGCGAGCTTCAAACCCTTGCCCCATGTAGCCTTCGCAAGCCAAATCCCTTCTCTGAGCGCAGCCGGAGGATCACATGACGCATATGCGTAAGTACGTCATGCGCATGCATGGTCACGTGCGCATGACGTGCCCGAGCACGCGAGCGGCGTTGCACAGCCGCTACATATTTTTTATGTAGCGGCCATGGGCACTGTGTCGGCGTTCTCTGTGGTGTACTGCCTGTTTCTGCGGTGTAGGCATGAAAGTTGCGACATTTGTACGGGCACTAGACTAAGGGTATCAAGAGGAGCCAGTGCCGCATTACCGTTGACTTGGACGCGGTAGAATAACTGAGTCTAATGAGTGCTCGAACGCATCAGATCATTACTTTCGGTTCCAGGTCTGGGGCCTGCTGGATGCGCTAACCGCGGGGACAGTAACGCATGGGAAACCGAGGCACATTAGCCCTGCATCTCGCTGTAATTCACGAAAAAAAAAATTAAAAAGACGCACACATTCACTTTTTGTGTCTCATTATTTCTCAAGTTTTATGCATCTATTCAAGCAACAAATTACGCAAACTACATATGTCGTTTCAAATAATTATCGCAGTGCCACGTGCTACTGTTGGCGACGTCAGAGCAGAGTCGTCTACGTAGAGGACTGACGTCGCGCCACTACCGTCTACGTAGAGAAATTCCATTGTGTACGTCATCCCCTCACTCTTCTGGGCGCGCGCCCGCGATAAAACGGGCAAGCAGCGTTCAGCTTGAAATTTGACCCATTTCCGCGGCGCGTAGCATTGTAAATTTTGGCAGACGTGATCGTGAATGTCCAGTGTATGCATTGCACTCGTCAGCTCAAAATTGTCAAACCTCGCAGGGGTCCTTTAAGAGAACGGAGCTTGAACGGCCACGGCGGGGCGCGGGCCTAAGGAGCTTCGCTCCTAAAAAAATTGCGCAGCTCGCGCTACGTCACGGAAGGCTGCGTCATGGCATATCTGCTGGGCACGTTCTAGTTTATCTTGTTAACCATCTGTACAGCATGCTTGGGCAGTTATCGAGTGCGCTCCTGTTAATGATGATGATAAATTTTTATCTACGACACACGGCAAACCTCGAGCACAACAGCTCTGCTGTAAAACTCTTATAGCGCGTGCGTGCCACAAAAATTGGGCAAATCGTACTGCTCTTCACACTGCTCCACTAAAAATTAACAAAGAAACACACGGATGTGCAAACACCGGTCATGATTTTTGTACAGACGTAACAAATAAATAAGGGACACTTAACGAACCGTCTGAAACACCGGGGCCGCCCTTTTCAGCTTCTCTTGTTAAACAGAAAGCTTGGAAGATGATTGTGCGCGAGCCGGTTTATGCTGACGATAATATTCTCTCTATAAACTCGACTATAACAGCTCTGCTGTAAAAATGCTCTAACGAGCACCACACGACCGCACCTCATTATTAGTTACATTTAGTTGCAGTTAACCACGTTCTTTTTAAATATAGGTTTCTAGTTACCTGAAACACCCTGTAAATTAGTACTGAGTTAAAACAAATAGAGACATACCACAAGTTCATGCTTCAAACATCGGGTTATTTATTTCCTTAATTGCCACTGATTAGTACTAAACCGAGCATGTTCACTATGCCGCTAAAACTGTCTTCTGTGGTCATAGTAATGAGACTTTTGTCGAGTAGACAGGAGTAGTAAGGTCGTAGTAGTAAGACTTTTTTCAAGTAGACATTTAACAACACGAGAGGAGCGCTGTTTCTTTTTTGTTGTTCTTCAGTGTTGTCTCTAGTTTGTCGCGCTATTTATTATTATAAATACATACCAACTAGCCCAGCTTACCTCTCTCTTGTCTTCTGTGGGGTTATGTAGCGTTGTCCTCCCCCACTAGGCACTGGCGTAAGCCGGGCAAAGCTCGGGGGAAAGAGTTCAACCCCCCCCCACCCCAGCCACACACAAAAACTTCTGGCTACGTTATTGCCACTAGGTGAGCTGGGGACAAATGATTACAATCAAAAATTCAATGGACTCTTGTTTCAAATATTCTTAGTTTTAAACGGGACCCAGCAAACTAGCAATTCACTTTACGGCTCAGCCGCAATTTGGCTAAATAGATGAATGCCTAATTTTTCGGTCGCCTCTCTTTCGTCGATTTTGCTAACAAGGGGTTGGAGTTGATGACGAAGCCACAGCGAAGTACGTTCCTAGAGATCGAATTCGGAACAGCTCTCTTCGTCATAAGGCTTCGCTGCATCTTTACAGGTGTTCTTGTACTCGAGCATGCAGTTTTCCGGTATGTCGTGAAAAGAATCAATCGTGGTCCACAGTATGCACTCTGTAAAAAGGAGAATGAAAAAATAAGGACCGTGCAAATGCAGGAACGGCGTAATCGGACAGATATTTCGCAGTTACGCACAGCCAAACGTAAAAGGGTGCAAAATAACAGACGGGTTGTATCTTCCGAGCAACTTAGTATTGCCAGGGTCCCTTCATATTGGGCGCCAAAGTTGGAACTGTAAGCGATCGAAAATCTATTGTCGCACACATCAACCAGCGGCGTTCAATTGAAGCGCGACTAGGGGAGGTGGGCATAAATAATAAAAACCAAACACGGAATGGGCCTTTTTTTCGAATATCTTTAATTTTAAATGTAGCAAAATAAACTGTCAATTTACATTACGACTTATATGGCGTTTGGCTAAATAGCTGATTGCCTCATAGTTTTGGTCGATTTCAGTAAAAGCGGAGAGGGGGGGGGGTACGAATGTACGCAATCTGCAACAGTAGACTTGCGTTCAGTTTAGCGCATTGTGCAGTCAGCAAAGTATCGCCTACGCTTGTGCAGTGGTTTCGCGCGTATCCTCCGTCTGCTATTTGTTTGCATATGTGTTTTTTGCTGGCTTGACACTCCATAGCAGCTACTGCTGTCTACTTTCGCTGGGCCAAGGCGGGTGCACTGTCACCTTTCGCGATGTTTAATGGGGTACACCACGAGAATAAACACTGCGCGGTGTACGGCTGCCAATGTGGTCTTTTTGCAGCTCGTGTTTCACTCCAGCAACCTCTACTTCATCACACACCGTGAGTTTTTAGATACGAAGCAGCTTTTGCGCTGGGCTTTGTCCGTAGTTCCATTGGCGACCATCCGCTTTCTAAAACCTACCATAGCCATCTGTAACATATTGAGCGCGCGCTCGCGCCAAGGAGAACTCTTCGTCGTCTTGTTCTTCGACCGCCTTGATGATGATACGTGCAGAGTGAGCGCTCGCGCCAAGGACACGTTTTTTTCGTCTTCTTCTTCGACCGCCTTGATGATGGTACGTGCAGAGCACTTTAGGGGCCCGGGATGCCGTATGCTGTCCTAGCCTTGGCGTAACGCAGACAAAACCAAGTGTGCTGGCACGCGCTAGCGCGTTCGAGCCTGTGTAAGGGGCTGGGTAAGACGCTGTGGCCCCTCCCCCTTACAATCTCTCAGCAATCACGTGATGGCGTCGGGGAACGAGATTCTGCAGACGCGCGATGAACCCGCATGGCGTGCTCCAACAAGAGTTCGGGAGGAGTAACAGCAACAGCCACTACAGTGAGTTCGTGGTGTGCTCCACACGCAAGGACGCGTTAACATCGGGCAAGGTGCCCGTGATGAACGGAACTTTAAGTCGACCCATGCGCTCTTTTCTTTACTGTTGTGCATTGTGCTCGTGAGCTGTTGTATTGTATATGTTAATCCGCAAAGCATTTTCATGCACATCAGTTCACTCCTTAGCTAATAAAATAAGCTACGCTTCTCACATCTTTCTTATTCGTTGTCCTGTTCTCTCGCATACATCTGTCAGTGAGCCGTTAAGACGCAAAAAAAATCGCGCAGCTATTAAGTGCCAGTGAAAAAGCACCACCTTCACAACTTAACTTTCGCGCCATGTAAAGTAGAAGCGGGAAGTGGTTACCGCTTCCGGTTGTGACATCATTTTTATTTTTTTATCTTTTTTTGCTTGCCCCCACGATATGTAGATGGCGTCAGTTGCCACGGGTGGTTATAAAAGGTGGTGGCTATGCTACCACCTTAAAGCTTAAGAAAGGTTGTTTGATAAAGATCAGTGATACAGCATATTGGAGCATCTTAACTGAAGGCTTCTTTGTAAAGCTGTGTATGAAAGTGGTATGGTGAAGATGCAATAAAACCATACTACTACCTCAAAGCTTAACAAAGAGTGTTTAACAAAGTGCAGCGATACAACATATCCGAAAGACCTGCGAAACATAGAAATGCGTTAGCCTGGCGAAGGGAACGCCACCAGCTTCGCTGTTTCGTCGGTGTCCACGAAGCGGAGCTGGCTGAACATTTTTTGCTGTGCTTTCAAAATAAACGCGGCATATATCGTTAAAAAGGAAGTATTGCTGCTTTTAGCTTGTGGCTTCCGAAGAAATGCGCCCAGGAGGTTCGTCTCCATGCGAAAGCTTTTATTGTAGCCTAGGTACTCCCACGAGCAGCCTCGTTCAGTACATGATGTACATAGCGGTCCACTGTTAAAGGGACCCTCTAACACTTTTCCTGACCTCATCGTTTTACACTTTTTACTTTCGGGTTGCGTAGACTGGAGGCTGAAGAGATTAGTGCAGCAAGAACGGCAGCGGTAGGGGCACGCAGTCCGAAGTTATTCAGCCTAGAAGACTCAAAATACAATAAAATGGAGGCCTACCCTCAACTCGATTTTTGCGGGGTCACCTGACCACGTTTCACTCGCCCTGTGACGTCTGATGGCGCCCCAGTGAAATGAACTGAAAGATCCTACGTACGGGAAGCTTGCATACAATGTTGCCCCTTCTTTCCAACGTATTGATGACGCCGTTGCGATAGTAACAAACAATGTGGTGCATTAGGAGTGAACTGCGCGTGCGAAACGAGGCAGATCGTGAACGCCTCTATCATGTTTTATAGTTTTAGTCGCGTTTCTTGTTGCGACGGCGTCTATATCAACGCTCTTACATTTTTTAAATGCGAAGCATTTCTTAGCGAACCTCTGGCACTTTGAGCGTTTCTATCTACGTATCTATCTATCTATCTATCTATCTAGCCGCCTACGTCTGGGTGCTCTCATGATCGCCTCCTTAATTTGGTGTAGACCAAAATTTGCGTGGGAGGGTAAGAGGACTTGACGAATATGATTGCCGGGTCATTACATGAACAACTTTAAAATCCTGTCGCGTACGTCGTCAAACCCTTTCCACTGGACACGTGTGGCACATACCCGTGTACCACGGGCCGCGGTGTACGGGTATGCGCCACAGGTGACTGACAGTTTATATCTACCCAGGAACGGCGAGAACAGACATTGGTAACTGCCTAAATGCTAGAGCGTTAAGGAAAACCAACATCGGCAGCGTTGGCTCAAAGAATGGAAAGAATGAAAATTAGGATCCCAGCAGGAATCGAACCCAAGCATTCTGCGTGGCACTCAGGTATTCTACCACTGAGCCACGCCAGGTCTATAAACTGGTTTGGAAAAATAGCCTACGCAGGCGTAATATCGGTGCAACGTCAATTGTGGTTGTGGTGCTGGCTATCTAATTTTACAAGAAAGCAATAACACTACATGATACTCCTACGATGTGTACTCCTACGATACAGGCTTCATTTGAGATTAACGTCTGTAGTTCCAGTGTTGGCTCCGCTTTTATAGCAGTCTAATGAACATTAGGTTTGTATTTCTATGATTCAGCAAGCTATATTAAAGCATTGCTCGACCCCGGAGGAATACATTAAGTTACATATGATATCCACATCCCCGCAGCGTAAGGTGCACTTGTCCACCAGAACGACGCAGTGTCCTCTTCATTTCTTACGAGGCTGGGCGATGGCCTCATGCTGACCGCGGAAGATGCCAGATTGATTGACAGCCGCTTTGTAGACTAGGCTACGTAGGCCACATACGCCCAGATAGTCTACGAATACGACAAACACCATCCACTGATGTTGGTCTACGTAGCACTATCCAGGCCTACCAGCCTCGACAGCCTATATACCTCCATCGCGAAGGGTGGCTTCAGGTTCCGACGTGTCGCCGGCTCTGTCGACAGACAATTTGTCGACGAAATGACCGAGGCATCCACGAATTCCAACAGCTCTATTATACCACATACTTCACTATACATGGACCCCTCGTCACCACGATCACGACCGGATCATATAACAAGTCATGACCAGCTGCTGGTGCTCACTGATCACGGTGATGATGCCCTTGGTCAAGAACTGTCAAGAACTTTTTGCATACATACACACGGGTTCGTCAAACGTGCATGCGGTCTCGGGACACGCATAAGCACTACATATCAGCTTACCGCTTCTGATGTTGGCAATACCAACGTTGCCATTGGCAGCGTTACCGAACCGTAAACAAGTGGTTATATAACACATATGCGGCTCTTCAACATATATATATATATATATATATATATATATATATATATATATATATATATATATATATATATATATATATATATATATATATGTGTGTGTGTGTGTGTGTGTGTGTGTGTGTGTGTGTGTGTGTGTGTGTGTGTGTGTGTGTGTGTGTGTGTGTAAGATTTATACAAATCTTCAGCGTCATTTTGTGACGTGTCGATAAGTAAAAAAAGTTACGCCACAGTCACCTACCCACCGCATGCTTCGCATAACATCGACTCCCACGGTGCGTGGGATCTGCCGAATTTTGTCCCTTCAGTTTCTACAAACAATAGCGCCTGGAGCATCCCGAGCGCGTTTCCTCCAGCGCCGTGGCGTTCGGCGCATTCTTTGCCGGGCGCTGCAATTTTAAAGCTGTAAAGTCTAAGATCATCTATCTAGTTGGTGTTCAGTGAAAAAAGCATACTAAATAAAAACTAAACCCAATAATGATCCCTTTTTGTGATGCAACGCCGTTATTACTTCTAACGTTACATTTATCCAATCATAGGCCAGCGCTCATATTCGTCATTTCCGCCCGCAATAGTTCTGGCGAGCGCCACTATGCGTTGATGCGGTCGGCAACGATGTAGGCGCTTCAAAAAAAGTGTTGGAGGGCCCCTTTAAGGGAACATCGGAGCGTGTGGCGCGGCTCGGCGCCACCACCGGCCGGCGGCTGCAACGAGTTTCGCGCAGGCGCACCTGTGAGACTTATTAAGTCGAAACTTAGACGCCTCATGAGACACGATAAATGACCATCGGTGTCGGCGTATACACGAGTGACGCAAACAATCATTGTCGTGTGATGATGTCACTGTATGACGTCGCAAATCGTCGGAATTTGTGACTTCAACATTAGGTCACTATGACATCGTATAACGTGACTTCATATTATGACGTCATCATATTACAACGTCCATTAGACAAAGGTCGACCAATCAATAGGCAGTGAAAAAGATTAAGCAGTTGCACTCAACGTCAAAGCTGTAAGAAATGCGTAGCAGTGATTCAACTGTCCTCCAACGGCGAACTCAAGGAGCACGTGTTGAGGAGGTTGTTGCTAATACATTATTCTCAACCTCCTATCACTCTTTCTCATCTCACTTCGCTTTCCCACCCCGTTGCTCTACACGGCTTTGCGATACATTGTTATGTGTGCGTGACGCCAAACAGAGACATTAGATTAGGTGCACGTTAAAGAACCCCAGGAGGTCGAAATTTTTGGAGCCCTCCACTACGGCGTCTCTCACAATCATATCGTGGTTTTGGGACGTTAAATCCCAGATATTGTTATTGTTGTATTGTTAAGTCCTGCAACTAGCGACAAATTTAACAACCTGAGGCTGTTCTTTACAGGAGACGTGGCGGCAGCTACAGCGCGGCATTATACCACCGAAACATCTAACGAAGACACGTTAGACATTCTGAAAAAGACGCTTCGGTGACAAAAACGCTTGGAGCAACAGTATTTCTCAAGGCTTCGAAGGCTTACTCCTGTGTGTTCTTCTAACGAAGTGGCCAAACTCCGCAAGTTGTATGACCATGTGCTGATTAACACGCGGGAACTTGAGGCGCTTGGTGTCGGCAAGACATCCTTCTCATCGATGCTATGCGACGTCCTGCTGATGGTATTGCAACATGATATCGTCGTAGCACACCACATCTCTTGCGCAACACAGCCGGCAAGTTCCTACAACGGACTCGTTCACCACGTCACGAAACTAGAACGTCTGCTTGAATTCGTCTCTATTGAAGTGGAAAGCCTCGAAAAGAGCGACTTTAGGGAGCAGAAAGGATACGTGGTGTCGGCAAGACATCCTTCTCATCGATGCTATGCGACGTCCTGCTGATGGTATTGCAACATGATATCGTCGTAGCACACCACATCTCTTGCGCAACACAGCCGGCAAGTTCCTACAACGGACTCGTTCACCACGTCACGAAACTAGAACGTCTGCTTGAATTCGTCTCTATTGAAGTGGAAAGCCTCGAAAAGAGCGACTTTAGGGAGCAGAAAGGATACGTGGTGTCGGCAAGACATCCTTCTCATCGATGCTATGCGACGTCCTGCTGATGGTATTGCAACATGATATCGTCGTAGCACACCACATCTCTTGCGCAACACAGCCGGCAAGTTCCTACAACGGACTCGTTCACCACGTCACGAAACTAGAACGTCTGCTTGAATTCGTCTCTATTGAAGTGGAAAGCCTCGAAAAGAGCGACTTTAGGGAGCAGAAAGGATACGTGGTGTCGGCAAGACATCCTTCTCATCGATGCTATGCGACGTCCTGCTGATGGTATTGCAACATGATATCGTCGTAGCACACCACATCTCTTGCGCAACACAGCCGGCAAGTTCCTACAACGGACTCGTTCACCACGTCACGAAACTAGAACGTCTGCTTGAATTCGTCTCTATTGAAGTGGAAAGCCTCGAAAAGAGCGACTTTAGGGAGCAGAAAGGATACGTGGTGTCGGCAAGACATCCTTCTCATCGATGCTATGCGACGTCCTGCTGATGGTATTGCAACATGATATCGTCGTAGCACACCACATCTCTTGCGCAACACAGCCGGCAAGTTCCTACAACGGACTCGTTCACCACGTCACGAAACTAGAACGTCTGCTTGAATTCGTCTCTATTGAAGTGGAAAGCCTCGAAAAGAGCGACTTTAGGGAGCAGAAAGGATACGTGGTGTCGGCAAGACATCCTTCTCATCGATGCTATGCGACGTCCTGCTGATGGTATTGCAACATGATATCGTCGTAGCCCACCACATCTCTTGCGCAACACAGCCGGCAAGTTCCTACAACGGACTCGTTCACCACGTCACGAAACTAGAGCGTCTGCTTGAATTCGTCTCTATTGAAGTGGAAAGCCTCGAAAAGAGCGACTTTAGGGAGCAGAAAGGATACGTGGTGTCGGCAAGACATCCTTCTCATCGATGCTATGCGACGTCCTGCTGATGGTATTGCAACATGATATCGTCGTAGCCCACCACATCTCTTGCGCAACACAGCCGGCAAGTTCCTACAACGGACTCGTTCACCACGTCACGAAACTAGAACGTCTGCTTGAATTCGTCTCTATTGAAGTGGAAAGCCTCGAAAAGAGCGACTTTAGGGAGCAGAAAGGATACGTGGTGTCGGCAAGACATCCTTCTCATCGATGCTATGCGACGTCCTGCTGATGGTATTGCAACATGATATCGTCGTAGCACACCACATCTCTTGCGCAACACAGCCGGCAAGTTCCTACAACGGACTCGTTCACCACGTCACGAAACTAGAACGTCTGCTTGAATTCGTCTCTATTGAAGTGGAAAGCCTCGAAAAGAGCGACTTTAGGGAGCAGAAAGGATACGTGGTGTCGGCAAGACATCCTTCTCATCGATGCTATGCGACGTCCTGCTGATGGTATTGCAACATGATATCGTCGTAGCACACTACATCTCTTGCGCAACACAGCCGGCAAGTTCCTACAACGGACTCGTTCACCACGTCACGAAACTAGAACGTCTGCTTGAATTCGTCTCTATTGAAGTGGAAAGCCTCGAAAAGAGCGACTTTAGGGAGCAGAAAGGATACGTGGTGTCGGCAAGACATCCTTCTCATCGATGCTATGCGACGTCCTGCTGATGGTATTGCAACATGATATCGTCGTAGCCCACCACATCTCTTGCGCAACACAGCCGGGAAGTTCCTACAACGGACTCGTTCACCACGTCACGAAACTAGAGCGTCTGCTTGAATTCGTCTCTATTGAAGTGGAAAGCCTCGAAAAGAGCGACTTTAGGGAGCAGAAAGGATACGTGGTGTCGGCAAGACATCCTTCTCATCGATGCTATGCGACGTCCTGCTGATGGTATTGCAACATGATATCGTCGTAGCCCACCACATCTCTTGCGCAACACAGCCGGCAAGTTCCTACAACGGACTCGTTCACCACGTCACGAAACTAGAACGTCTGCTTGAATTCGTCTCTATTGAAGTGGAAAGCCTCGAAAAGAGCGACTTTAGGGAGCAGAAAGGATACGTGGTGTCGGCAAGACATCCTTCTCATCGATGCTATGCGACGTCCTGCTGATGGTATTGCAACATGATATCGTCGTAGCCCACCACATCTCTTGCGCAACACAGCCGGCAAGTTCCTACAACGGACTCGTTCACCACGTCACGAAACTAGAACGTCTGCTTGAATTCGTCTCTATTGAAGTGGAAAGCCTCGAAAAGAGCGACTTTAGGGAGCAGAAAGGATACGTGGTGTCGGCAAGACATCCTTCTCATCGATGCTATGCGACGTCCTGCTGATGGTATTGCAACATGATATCGTCGTAGCCCACCACATCTCTTGCGCAACACAGCCGGCAAGTTCCTACAACGGACTCGTTCACCACGTCACGAAACTAGAGCGTCTGCTTGAATTCGTCTCTATTGAAGTGGAAAGCCTCGAAAAGAGCGACTTTAGGGAGCAGAAAGGATACGTGGTGTCGGCAAGACATCCTTCTCATCGATGCTATGCGACGTCCTGCTGATGGTATTGCAACATGATATCGTCGTAGCCCACCACATCTCTTGCGCAACACAGCCGGCAAGTTCCTACAACGGACTCGTTCACCACGTCACGAAACTAGAACGTCTGCTTGAATTCGTCTCTATTGAAGTGGAAAGCCTCGAAAAGAGCGACTTTAGGGAGCAGAAAGGATACGTGGTGTCGGCAAGACATCCTTCTCATCGATGCTATGCGACGTCCTGCTGATGGTATTGCAACATGATATCGTCGTAGCCCACCACATCTCTTGCGCAACACAGCCGGCAAGTTCCTACAACGGACTCGTTCACCACGTCACGAAACTAGAACGTCTGCTTGAATTCGTCTCTATTGAAGTGGAAAGCCTCGAAAAGAGCGACTTTAGGGAGCAGAAAGGATACGTGGTGTCGGCAAGACATCCTTCTCATCGATGCTATGCGACGTCCTGCTGATGGTATTGCAACATGATATCGTCGTAGCACACCACATCTCTTGCGCAACACAGCCGGCAAGTTCCTACAACGGACTCGTTCACCACGTCACGAAACTAGAACGTCTGCTTGAATTCGTCTCTATTGAAGTGGAAAGCCTCGAAAAGAGCGACTTTAGGGAGCAGAAAGGATACGTGGTGTCGGCAAGACATCCTTCTCATCGATGCTATGCGACGTCCTGCTGATGGTATTGCAACATGATATCGTCGTAGCCCACCACATCTCTTGCGCAACACAGCCGGCAAGTTCCTACAACGGACTCGTTCACCACGTCACGAAACTAGAGCGTCTGCTTTACTCCAGACAAGCAAGACTCCAGACAATGGTAGTCCTCACTTTCACAGTGTGACACCAACGGCATCAGTGTTTAATTGCCAAGTTTCTGTTACTCCTACAAATTCGGGCGGCAATTTCTGCAAATCGACGCAGCATTTGACGGAGTCATGCAGTATAGACTTAACGCTTCCGGAGAAGAAGAAACTTCCTTCTGCCAGCATTCGGTGCTTTCGGTGCACCAGTAAAGGTCACCACACAAGAGATTGCAGGCGGAAAATTGCGTGCTTGGGCTGTAACGATCGTCATGCGTCCAGTATGTGCGACCCCGTTAAGATAAGGCGAAAGCCGCTTGAAGACGTCAAAGTTACCGGTGAAATCTCCAGACCTGGAAACAAGAAAGTGACTAACATCGAAAAGTTCGACTGGACGTTTCAAGGGAGCACCAAACCCTCATCGTCAAACACAGTCGACTCCCGATTCATGGACACGACCACCGGACCAGACAAGGCAAACCGTACAGAATTGTACGAAATCATGAAAAAGGAAAGAGCAAGACTCCAGTGCCACGAGACCCAACTGGGAGGCCATGTTCGTACATGCAAAAGTCAGAGCCTGGAGCCTGCCCTTAATGCTAACCAAAGCGAGTCATCCAGGTGAAGCTGACGCTCAGAGAAACGTGAATGAACAGGCCACTTTAACGGAAACTTACATGGCTGAGCTACGATTAAAGTTGCTCGAGGAGCAGACTGCTCGTGAGCGGGAGCACAGAGCCCATGAAAACATGCTGAGGGAACTTTAACGCCTGCTTTTTAACGAACGAACTAATCGTGAGAACTTCGAATGGAAACTTCCGGAAACCATGAGGAAATCTGTGCAGACAGGCTTCGCGAAAGAGTACGAGTCCAAAGTAGAGAGACTGACTCAGGAGTTGGACGAGGTGGGCAAGCGGCTGTTTGCGTCAAATAGACGCTACGACTGATTTTCCCTGTGTTCCTCAAGATACAGCAGTTGTGCATGGAACAATGCCACGCTGAGTTCGGGCGACAAAACAGACAGCCAGGACATGTCGTGGAGCACCAGTAGGCGATAAGATGAGAGACAGAAATGGATAGCCCGGAGAGTCGTCTGGAGGAATTGTCCCAGGCAGGAAGAGCCTATGATTGGTTGCGCATGCAAGAGAGTGCTGCCACTCAGCAGATTCGAGAGCGCCCCTCGCTGCTCACCATCAAATACTCGGAACATCAGTGCCAAGATTACAGCACTGCCTTCCCAGCAAAGAAAACCGAAACGTGAGGACAGCGCTGGACAGTCTTGGGAACAGGTCTGCTGCTGAAACCGTTGAAGTAGAGTATGCTGATATGCCTGTTGGCGTGATCGCCTACATCAGCGAGCTAGCAGAAAAAAATTACAGCATATCCACGGGTGAATGATGAAGAGCTTGTGGAAGCTCCTGAAGCAATCATGGCTACACCGTGAAATGGGCAGTGGTTTCGCCCAGCAGTAATCAAAGCGATACGCCGCTTTGATTACTGCTGCGCTCGCTTGGCGGCGGCGTCTCGAGCTCGCACCTCGGGATCCTGCCGACGAACAAGAAACGCAGCGGCCTTCCGCACCCGGCGCTCCTCGTCGTCCATGGTCCACCAAGCAGCGCGATCCGGCAAGCGCACTCCTCCACGTACGGCGACGATCAAGGAGAATGAGAGGTAACGGGCGCAGCAGCCAATCTGAGAGCAGCGCCCCTAAACGCCATCTAGCGTGCATTCACCCAACCCCCATATTGCACACATCTCTATGGGACAGCGCCATCTAGTATATCGCCAACTGCAGTTTGCATGCATCTCTGTGGGTCAGCGCCATCTATTCAATGATACGGGAGACGCGACGGCGCGGGAACGCCGGATGGAGTGACGACCGACCAGGTGATGCTATAAAGAGCTTCGCCCCTAAATAATTACACCATCTCCCGCTAAAGGGGACCATGAGTAGATGCGAAGCCGGAGCAGTTGCACGATCGTGTTCCGTTGGCGTTCGTTGGGTATGCTACCGATCTCGCGTCGTGGAACGCGAAGAGCGACGCTACGCGCGTCGTATCTTCCATCTAGCCTGGCCGTTAATTCTCACAGGGCGAGCGGGGAACGCGGTCGACAGGCAGGCGAGAGGGGGCAGCGTAGGAGAGGAGAGAGAAGGGGAGGGGACGCGCATGCGCTCGAGCTCATCGCGGCGTTGCGCAGGAGAGAATTTCGGCATGTCTAGCCCGCGTTTCAGAGGAAGAGTGGAAAGGGGAGGGGAGAGGGGAAGTGGAGAGGGTACGGGAGAGGGGAGAGGGAGAGGGAAAGTGGAGAGGGGAAGGGGAGAGGTTGATGACAGAGGGAATGGTGAGGGGGAGTGGAAAGGAGGCGTGTGGAGAGGGTATGCGCATGCGCAGTAAGGGTGGTCACGCCGCACACCACCACCGGATTGAGCTCCGCCTTAAGATACTTCGCATCTAAAAGTTACACATGTCCCGCTAAAGAGAACTATGTGTGGATGCGAAGCAGCGGGGAGATGGTTCGCTTGAGCGGGGTGTAATTTTTTTAGGAGCTGGCTCACCAGTTTTAAGCAGGGCGAAGTCCCGCGCCGTAAGCTGCATCCATTCATTCAAAGCGTCGTGGAACGTGAAGCGGAACGCTACGCGCCTCGTGTCTTCCCTCTAGCCTGGCCATTAATTCTCACAGGGCGAGCGGGGAACGCGGTCGACAGGCGCGCGAGAGGGGGGAGCGTAGGAGAAGAGAAAGGGGGGGGGAGAGGACGCGCATGCGCAGGCGGCGGCGTTGGCGCTGGCGCTCATCGCGGCGTTGCGCAAGAGAGAATGAGGCGCGCGAGAGGGGTGTAGCGTAGCAGAAAAAAATCTAAAAGAAGTCCTCAGTCTCCACGCCAAGTGGCGAGAAAAGCTTCAGCAACTGAAGGAGGAGTCCGAAAAGTAGACGACTGGAACCTCAAGGCCGCATCGAGAAAGCGGAATGATTACCGCGTACGGAGGCCGTACAGCAAGCGCCTGACGGTGCAGACGAGACACCACTGTGGGGCCGAGAATATGTTGAATTTCCCGCGTTCATCCTACAAGAAGACGTGCTTTGGGCAAGCAAACGCGTGAACGCGTTATAACAAGAACAAAGGAGCCATCTTTACGGTCTGGGCTCACACGGACGCTAAGAAACGTCTGTGTGGGTTTAAGACAAATGCACGAACGCATGACCGTGCGAGTTGCGGAAAGAACGCGTATCGTCTGGTCGCGCCGTGTGCTCCTTTTCTTTGTTATCGCTTTACCGTTGTCATAGCAACCGTCCGCTCGCGTAGACGCGCCGCCGCAAGCGGAGGCAGTCGAAGACGCGCCGGCATGAGCCGGTCCACGGAGCGCTCATTTCTACGAGGGCACCAACGGACGCGCCAAGTTGCGAGCCGTTTTCTCCGTCTGCCTGCGTGTGTACGTGTGTGGATGTTTGCGTGTATCACATTTTGAGTGCGGCAGAAAGGCGAAAATTGAATTTTACTGAAGATCCAGCGCTGCTCATCGACTTGAAAGCGTCGCATTGAGATAGCACGGGGTGTTCAGTGAAGGACAACACGAGAAAGTGGGAGCAGCTCAGAGCAGCAAAAGCGACGGGCGGCCGTACAGCGGCTCTGTGAGTGCAAAAAAGTGAGAAAAAATATATCCCATACCGCAGTGAAACACGCTCGCTTCCGCGCCGTACGCGCAGTGATTTTTTCACACGTTTATTATGCGGGGCAGTGTGGCAAGCGTATGTCCACCAAGTCACCGTTCACAATTTGAAAAGTGCCTGTGCCGAAGAAACAGAGCGCCACCAGCAGCTGAAGGAGGGGGGGCACGGGAAAACCGACGTATTGGACTGTTCGTTTCCAGCGGCAAGCTCGGGGACATGAAGTGCTCGCTTCGAGAAGCGGAGTCTACTCAGCAACACACCGTCGCTTAACTATTGCTTAGAATTTTGACGGTTCCCGAGCACGTACTCGCAGCGTTAATTGCACATATGGACGCCGATCGCGTACGTCACCTTTTCTTTAACGACTTTGTACAGCTTCTTGCGTAATAAGCCGTAGCGCGCCGCATAAGTGGCGCCTTAAGGTAGCTGCCGGGCTACCTTATCGAACGCCACCTTTTCACGGCGATAAGGTTAAGGAAAGGCTGGATTGGCGCATAAGGTTTGTTTATGAAACGCGCTAAGGTGCCGAAAAGGTAAGGAAGGCAAAAGATAAGGATAAGGTTGGTTTGTGAATACGGGCCTTAGTCCGCGTCGGCTGTTTTTTTGCCACATTTTAGTGTTCTGTACGTGACCGCCGCATGCAACATGGCTGTACAACAAACGACGCAGATGGCGCCATACAAGTTAGTATCCGAAGGAACCCGGGAACGGCGCTCGACGCTCTGCTGCGGAACATCACCGATGAAAAAAATATTGGCGTTGCAACCTGCTCGCAGCGCACGGAGGAGCTCGCCAGCTCGCCTGCCTGCTTACTGAAAACCAGCAGAGGGTCGACAGCCGTCACTACCATCGTCAACGAAGCAACACAGAATACTAACCAGGAGACCTTGTTTGGGTTTGGACACTGATACTCAGGCGTTGACTCAGCAAAAAACTTCTTCGGCGATGCCTCGGGCTACACAAGGTGCTTCGACGTCTTGGCGCTCTGAACTGCGAAGTCATCCCGGGCGACAATACGAACACTCAGCGGCGGCGCAGACGACGTGAAGTCGTCCACGCCGTTTTGTACGCGCTAATAATCTGAGGGTTCAAGCTTTTTTCATTTCCTTATTAATGTTCCTGCTTTGCGTATGCATATTTTTCCCATCCGTGTTCTGCTGTAAGCATCGGGACTATTCTTTTTCAGACGAGGGCAATGCCGCACGCGCTTATTTTTTCTCTCTCTTTATGTTACTGGCCATTAAACGTGCAAATACTGCCTTGCGCAATCCGCGACCTAATTGCGAGGAACCTTCCACATTATGTTAGCACCTACCTACCGATAACATTACGCGCACAACGTGACCATTACAGTTTATTCAGCAACTTACGCGGCCACTCGCGATAACTCAGGAATCTTCGATGGCACACCTATAAATGCCTACGGGCTCTACCGCTTGGCAGATTACTTGACGGCCGACGCTGCCCACGCCGCTATCAGTGTGCAGCTTGAATTGCTTGTACGTTGACATTTCATTTGCCGCGCGCAAGCTCAATAAATAATAATAATATCTGGGGTTTAACGTCCCAAAACCACGATGTAATTATGAGAGACGTCGTATGGAGGGCTCCGGAAATTTTGACCACCTGGGGTTCTTTAACGTGCATCTAAATCTCAGTACACGGGCCTCAAACATTTTCGCCTCCACCGAAAATGCAGCCGCCGCGGCCGGAATTGGATCTCGCGACTATTCGGGTCCGCAGTCGAGCGCCATAACCACTAGACCACTGCGGCGGGAGTACCGCGCGCAAGCTCACCCAAATAAAGCTTTCCGTATTCCCGAGTCCTTATGAAGCCTTTTTCATCGTCGCGGCCACGTAACAAAACTAATGGCGAATTCTATTGGGAGAAGAGGAGCCCTCAAAAGCACGCTGAAAGTCATTTTTTCAGAGCCGGAGTGTTTCAGTTGTCCACCAGGAGTAGGAGCACAGTCATCCGGTTGTAGAGCGAGAGCGCTTTTGCTGCGCCGAGAGTAGCCAGGAGCAATTTGAAGTGATCTCGCCCGAAACGTGGAGTAGGCGCAGTACGATGAGAGTCACGCGACTTTTAAACGTCACAATCTCCGTATTTGTTTTAATTTTGCTTGGGCCATCGAGCGCGGTGGCAATGGTAGCGGCAATGCGTCGTTTGACGCCACTGATGAGCCGCCTCTACGGGTAGCGATGATAACGGCTACGAAGTGTCGCAGTTACGTTTGCTGGATGCTTCGTTGCCCAACCGTACTATGTAACGGCGAATTAGTATAAGGGCGGACATGCGACTGACAGACTTCACGCGTATTTTGCTGCTGCCCCACAGAAACACAGAAAATGCCGGGGCTTCGAATGTTTTGATCACATGGTATATTCCTGCCCACTCATCACCCCGCTCACCTGCTCTCCGGAAGCGTACCGCATTCCAGTGGCAGATCGAGTGGCCTCGCTGTCAGTGCTCTGCTCACCCCCCCCCCCCCCGCCCCAATTCTCACTGCACGGCGCCTCTGCTCCAGTTCTCCTAATCAAATTCGCCATAAGATTATGTGTGCTTCATTAGACAAGAGCAGTTCCGCCTTTACGCACGCTCTAGTAGAAACTTTCTGCTCTACTTCATCAATAATAATCTGCATCACGAGCATCACAGCAATGACTGATGTGAAAACGTTTTTGTATTTCAGTGCAACACGCCAAGTACCGCACTTCTTACCTTGCAGACCTGCGAAAGGATGCTCCATGATGGCGCAGTTTTGGTAGTTTGTATAGTAAAAACGGGCTTCTTGCACGAAATCGTAATCTGCAAAAGATTGAGCGAGAAAATTGTTAGAATGAGCATTAAATAGCACACAAGGTGGATAGTACATGGTGCGCTCCTTTTTACCACGGATTGAAAACGGAACGGCTCGGCTCTGTAGATGGAGAGCGTGACCAGGTTAAACACCGTAGGGATGCGTATAAACTATCGTTCTATAATCGGTGCAGTTACCAACGCACAAGGTGCGTGTTGTCCAACTTCATTCGCCACAGAAGCGGTTTTCTCAAGATCATTTCCACTAATGCTTGTCGTCTGCCAACATGGTCGCGCTAATCCTGACCGCTTCAGAAGATGTGACTGTTTCCAATCAGTTCGTCCCGCTGTGTACAAAGCATTTAATGGTTCTTATAGTTCTTCGCCAGACTGAAGCTCATTCAGCGCCGGAGTTTCGATGGCACATCTGTGTTTTTTTTACGGTGGTTCTCAAGATATACGGAAGCTCTAGTCTGTGACAATTCACAAATACCTCATCGCTGTGAGTGTCTTCGACTGACATTATTCAGGCAGCGCGGCCTCACTTTCTGTTGCTGCACGACCATTCCATGGCAACTCAGAAGTGGTCATCGTGATCGTTGGTAAGTTTCTGCATATGTCGCAACTTTGTGACAGTTCGTGGATATGCTTTTCTGTTCAAGTGCCCGACACCACGGGGAAGCCGTCAGCCAAGCCCACGCCATGACGAAGACAAAGCTATCCCTAAACAGCAAGCCATCCACAGGCAGCAAACGCTAATTCCGGAATACTAGCGTCTTCCCGACAATACTAAAAGCGCAAGACTTTCGCCACTGGGATAGTGCCACGTGCACTCCTTTTTGTATTTCTACGTAGCTGATCCGTTACACGTATAGGCACTGCATATCGCAAACCGTGCCCGAATGTCTGGGAAGCTTCCAGATTCTTTTAGAATCTTCTGACAGATCTGAGCACGCAAACGCGAACAGTTGAGTTTGTTCTGGAGCTAGCGCAGCCACCAGCGATAAGTCTTGAATGTTCGATACCACATGCATAAATGCCGGCGCGCCTAGCCGCAGATCAGATTATCGTTGGCCGACGCTCTGTTCGCCACAATCAGTGTACAGCGTTTATTGCTGTAGTTTGAGTTTTCATTCCCCGGGCGCAGGATCGCCCATATAAAGAGTTTCATCTTGAAGACGCTGACTGCTGCATTCGTCAACGTTACGACTACGTGGCAATAGCAACGATGACATCCCCTGTGCCGTACACATCGATGGAGCTTCGGCAACCCGACAGCTATCCAATTTTCGCGCATCTCCAATTCAAGTTCCATAAAGCTGGCTCTACGACATATGTGCGCATACGACATATTTATATTTATACGACATAGCATACGACAGATTTGCCGTTTTCCACAACTGGAGCAGTGAGGACAAGTTGGGCCATGTCGATATCGCCTTGGAAGACGCCGCGAGTACATGGTTTGCGAAGGAAAAGTGAACCCCGACAGCATGCATGGGACATGTTTGCACCAGGTTCTTGGCCCTCTTCACGAGCATTGTCCACAAGGAGGTCGAAGCTCTGCTCAATACCTGCGTGCCTAACAAAAACGTCGCACTCTTCACAAATACCCGGCTGTTGCTCCAGGCCAACCCTGACATATCCGAAGAGACGAATGCTCACTTCCTCATGCGAGGAGTACAACAGAAGCTCTTCTCTGACCTGATGCGGAACCAACCAAACACTCTGCAATCATTTCACAGTAAATTGGCGACGATTCAGAAGACATTGGAAACCAGCCCCCCGGCAGTACGGTTGTTGCCCGATTATATACAGTGCAGCTCTTCATGCGCTCTGCACCGACGAACTGCTCGAACCCATTCGAGCCACCGTGAGAGAGTAGCTGCAGAAGCTCTCACCTGTTTCGCATCCCACGTGACGTCAATTGCTGACATTGCACGCGTATAAATCTAGCAGTCACTCTTCCTGAGCCGGCGCTTCCGCAAGCTATCATCTACGCTGCTGTAGTCCGCCCTCACGCTCTCCCTGCGCGCCCAAGAAGCCGCGCCGCAGCAGTCCCCCGCCAGACTTTAAAGGGACACAAAAGGTAACAATGACTCTGTTTAGATTGATAAATTGCAATTTGGAGACTATAACGTCGTTAATTTCAGCATCATAGTTGTATGAATAAAGCAGGAAATGAAGTCCAAAGTTTCATTTTTAGATTTCGCGCCAAAATCTCCATGCGTGACATCACGGATTTCAAATTGTGTTCATCGTATTTTGGCGTCATTGGCTTCACAAAATTTCCTCACACTTGGTATGTAAACTGTATTGCACTCTTAGATGACAGTGTACTTTATTTTTACCGTTAAGGAACTACGTAGGCCCTAGTTGGCGCCGTTAAAATATGTGACGTCACGGCGAATGGGGCGGAATCTTCAAGGTGGGGTCGCCACCCACATTTTCTTTTTGCGGGATTTCTCGCTTACTAAGCGTCTCCTCGCGGCAAGCGTGGTGTTTTTAGTGTCGTGAAGCAGTAGTTTCCTAATACGAGAAAAATCGTTTTGCTCTTTAGTGTCCCTTTAGGCTACGTGCACATTGGCGGAAAGCATGCCGCGGCGGCGTCTCGCCTGTCGGCACCTCCGCTCGGCAAGCAGCCGCACGCTGTTCACATTGACGGCGCCGCGAGAGTAGCGAGACTAGCGCAACGAAACGCGCATCAAGGCACCCTAAGCGAGACAAGAAAGAGTGGACATGTCCAGGAGACGACGCTCATGTGAGGAGAGAGGAGCAAAAGCAGGCGCTCATTGGTGGTTCGCTTGCGCGGCAGCCGGCGGCAGCAGCAAATATAGCGCAGGGAGCGATTCGGTCGTCGGCAGGGAAGCCTCAACGCTTCGCGGGAGAAAGAGTAAAAAAGCGGCGTCTCGCGAGCGGTGAGCGGCGGGCGGCAGAGTGCCACGCCGCCAATGTTTTATTGCGATATCAATTATATCGACAGTCCCGGCTGGATTTTGCCGTAGCCGTCATGCACCGTATATGTCTAAGTATGTATATATATAGAAGAGCCCCAAAGAAAAATAATCCAGAAAAATGCTTCCGAAGCGCGGAATCGAACCAGGGACCTCTTGCTCCTCAGCGAGTGGCGCTAAACACTACGCCATGGAGCGCTTTTTTTTTTATTTGTTGCCTGGCTTGGACATTGTACAGGGCAATCATTGCACACTCACATAATACAATAAAAAGGAACAAGCATTGCCATCAGTCCCATTTGGACTGATGTTGTCCTCTTAAAAATACTTAAGGGTTGCCAGAGGTTCAAACCTTGACAACCATTCTGGCTCGATCTCCTGTATTTTACTACACTCAATGAATGCAGACATGCTTTGCCTGAAATAACTACGCCATGGAACGCAGATACTCCACGTACCTAACGGCGAGCCTTATATACACCCCTTACCGCTGGACGGACTCAGAGACGGCCGGCGCTTATAGGCGTTTCTTCATTACCAGCGAGATGGCGCTAGGAGCGCGACGGGCGCACTTAAAAGTCGTCGGCGAGCTCGCTCGCTTCTTCTTATATTTGCGCAGGGAGAACCTTGGCCTTCCGCTGCCTGCTCGTGCGGTTCTCTCGTGGTGGGGGCAAGAGGGATGTTTCACGCTTTCACCGTGATGTCCGAAAGTCACTCGAGCTCAAGAGACGCTGCTAAACGAACAAACAGAAGATGTGCGCAAACTATCAAGTGTCACAGCTCGACACTTGAAGCACGCTAGTTTCCTTCGCTGCTTTGGCCGCCTTTGCAACAGGAGCGCTGTTCGAACTGACAGTATCCATTGGCGAGCCTCACTTCGTATAGCATTAGTTTCTTGCTATCGCATTCATTGTTTCGCCCTTGCGGCGAAACTAATTTTTTTTCGTTTCTTTACTGCTATCAACTCCGCTACCCGAAGTCCAGCAGCCGGCCAGCGCTACGCTCCGAAGACGACCGACGTTTGGAGCGCCTATGGCCACCGCCCTCTCTTATACAACTGCGAAGAATCCTGTGATAACTATTACCGCGGCCAGTACCGCGAGATGGGACTACGCGGTTTCGCCGTCAACGCACCGCATCTACTGCATTGTGAGCGGTGACGGGGCATTGCCGACTACCTGGTCGCACGTGCATTCGCAAATACATAGGCGGTAGCTTCCAAGGCATTTCACACAACGTGTGAAACTCATTGTAGAAGATCATGCATTCCGTGCAATATCTTTTCTATATATATGTACAAAAATTTTCAAAATGGGCAGGTATTATCGACTTAGTCTGCTATGTTTACAGTTTATTTGTAAATTACTCCATCTGCACCTTACTTTACCGTGGACTTCTACAAGCGACAATTTCTGTATGAATGTTACTTCTATTTAGTGTATACAAAAATTTTAAAATTCTGCCTATATTATAAATGACAGTGTTAAAAGTGTAGTAGTTGTATTTCCTTGCGCAGTCTTCGTAAATAAATTCATATCGCCAGCTGGATACAACCGCAATTAAGGAGAGGAAACAACTATGATGGGATTCAAAATTCCAAGAATGCAAACTTACCGTCATCGAGAGTAAAGCGATTTGTGTCTGGTGTCGATCCATGCGTGATATGAAATGTTACGTTGCGTCTGAAATAATTATCAGATTGTTACGTTGCGTCTGAAATAATTATCAGATGAGCGGAACCCCATGTAGAGACGGCAGGAAAATTGAAAATTGGCTTTTTATGTCAAGGGAACGTATGGCATAAATTTCGCTAGGTCATTCCACGCTACCCATGTCAGACATTTGGGCGACCATCTCAATTCTACCCAAGAAAAATAGTGCTGATTTCTTGTTTGAAAAGAGTCAATCACTAGAATACTTCGGAGAGAAAAAAATGTTTGTTAACGTGGGAGCCTTCCGAATTTCTCAGAATGTCGTCTGAGTATTGTTTGTCGGAAAAATTGTTCTGAGAATAGCGTTTCTTGTTTCAAGACCAAATTTGGTTAAGGTGGTAGGCCACTCAAAACTTTTTTAGAAGCAGCCAGCGTTGAAATAATTTTTTATTCAAAACAAGCATGTCTTATTTAACTTACCCAGCTATTTATAGTGAAAAATATTGATTATTTATTTTTGGGAGGTGATCTTTGTCAAAAATTGCATTAAAAGTGGTAGTCACGCCAGCCGTGATAAATGACTAATGGGTGGCCTAATTCATTAATGCTTTGGAATATGTGTAACCAAAGTTTGGAGCTATGCAATGAACTAGGATCAATTTTATGCAGCAAGTATCCAGGAAAAAGGGCCAACTTAGTGTGCAACATCAGCTCTGAATTCAAAAATATTCCCCCAATTTCATTCATTCTAGTTCACTGCACAGATATATATGTTGTAAACTATTGTACAAAATTTCAGTTCGAAGTACGCACTGAGAAAAAAGTTAGGAAAGTTTGCGTCACATGACATGGAGCGAATTCTTATTTTGAGAAAAACGCGAAGATTTCAGAGCTTGCATGAGGCGTGCGTCCCCCTTGAAGCCGTTTTTTGAGATTTAAAGACAATTAGAAACACAAAGTTGTATTTTTGACATCCTCTTATGTTACAGTCAAAATAAAATTTATAAAGTATTTTGAATATCAATCATATAGACGAAACAACGCTTACTTTCGAAGAAAAACGCAATGCGGTTTCGCTTTCGCTATACGAGCATGGGGTTTGGAAAACTTGCTGTAACTTGCAAACTAATGATGATACAGGATAATCTTTGTTGCAACATATTTTTTTAATGTTTGGGCGTGCACAGAAAACAAAACACTGAAAATCGACTTCGTGAAAACAATTCAACTTTTGAAGGTGGCCTACCACCTTAAGAGACTGATCAAAGTCATCTTTGTAGGTGTTCGAAGCTCAATAATTTTCCTGTAATTTTCCTGTAAAACTTGCCAAATCTTCAATGTGTGTACTTTTTTCTTATAATATTGTACTATGTATGAACATCTGAGTAATGAATACTCATTCTGCAGAAGGTATATTTTTCGGTAAAAACATTTTCGGACCTCTGATTTCTTTAAATGTTAGAAGAAAAAATCACGAATTTGAGAAAAACATAATTTTGGTCCACAGTAACCCGCACTTTACACCACGTTGTGCTCCAATTTAAAATCATCTTTACACCTTAGTCGAAAGCAAATAAACAGTTTTTCTATATGGTTAGTTTTATCATGACAATTTTTGTTTAAGGAATGAAATAATTTTTGAAGTTCCTATTGACGGCTATCATCCCGTTTTCATCATATGGCAGCTTCCTGTTTGAATTTACCTATTTCGCCGACAATGAGGAACTTCAAAACTTATTTTCTTCCTTAACACAAAAATTTTCACGATCAAGTTTGCCATATAAGAACTATTTATTTGCTTTCACACTTCTATGAGCTCGGTTCGCTACGAATATTGACATTCCTAGTTGTGAGCCTGTCGGCTGTCGTACGGGTCATAAAATGGTGGCGTACAATGCTTAACGGGACCATGCTCATTTGTTTACTGTTGCTCAGCTGTCTATGTATATGGCCTTAACATTCACGTATGCTTTTTTGCATATCTAGAATTTTTAGCGTTATGGAGCAAGTCATAATGCTAACAGGTTGGCAGGCTTATGAGCGCATATCAGTCGCTAAGACACACAGATAATTCTGTAAGTTTCCGACGTCACCAACTTTTAATAGCGATAAAAAAATCTCTGTCACTTTTCAGTATAATCACCCTTCACTTCGACATATTTTTTCGCACCCTGAACTATGTATGCCCATCGAAAAATCGTCTGAACTTTCCTCTTTAGAGTGTCCGTGGACTGTATTCTTCACTTCCATATCAGCATATTTTTTGTTTTTGCCCGAAGATCTTAAGGTTTCAGAAGAAGTAGAAGTCACGGTGTTCCAGGCGTGGGCTTAAGAGTGAGTGATCAATTCCGAAGAAACAGTCTTTCTCTGCAGCCATTACCGAAAATCCCTCGCGTCTACTCGGTAATTGCATTGTCAAGTTCATGTATGAACGCACGCCGAGCCGAGTTGAAACTCATACGCAGGCCTCCTAAAAGATAGCTTTGTGTTCCTGAGGCGCCAGTTTTGTAATTGTTGTGGGATTTACATGTCACGCCGGAAACTCATACAACTATCCGTACATGCCTACAAAGATAATTAATGCTACGCCACTCTAATGCATTTTACAGCGGAGCTCTTGTACGCTAGTTTCCAGGTCATCACTGCGCACACAGAACAAGAATCCCAGCGCTATGCAGGGAGCAGTGGTGTATTTTGAATCATTGAAGTGGAATATCTTGCGCCCTCTACGGAGTGGCAAAAGAAAGCAACAATGCCTTAGAAAAAAACGCCCGAGGAAAAAAAATTGGCGAAGCTTGCACTAAGTCGCGCAAGGCTTGAAACAGTGAAAGTGGGCGATTCGGAAGTCTAATTTGGATTCTTCTAGGTTGTTGCGAGGCTTTAGATAGGTTAGTCAGGACACGGATGTCCAAACTCCAGAACCAAGCCTTCGCACCTCTCACAGAAGAACCCTTTCTTTATCTCTTTTTTTTCTCTCTCTTTATTTCCCTTTACTTCTCACTTGATCTTTCTTTTCTTTCTATCCCTCTCTCCCTCTGCTTCTTTCTCTCTCTTTCTATATCTTTCTCTGTCCTTCCATCTTTTTATGTCTTTATTCCCATAATTTCTCACAATTTTTCTGTCCCTCTTTATCCCAGAGTTGAGGTTATCAGGGTTCTCGGTATGCTCATCGAATCCAACGGATGCAACGGGCATACAATCGCCAAAATTACCGCGAAGATGAACAGCATGGTACGGCTAATTACTCGGGTCTCGAACAGTCGAGGTGGAATCAGGGAGGACAATCTCTTGAAGCTATTCCACGCGTTCTTGATGAGTCACTTCATATACGTGGCCGCCATGCACTCCTGGCAGAATCACGAAAAGGCGAAGCTTAATATACTCATTCGAAAAAGCATCAAACGGGTCCTGGGTATTCCGATGAATGCCAGCACAGCGAGACTAATGCAGCTCGGGGTTCACAACACGTTAGAGGAAATTATCGAGGCGCAGCACACGGCTCAGGTTGCCAGGCTGTCTACTTCGCCCGCTGGCAGGGAGATTCTGGCGGTTTTGGGTTGTAATCCATCTCTTGAGGAAGAATGCAAGTTTAGCCTTACTAGGGAGCAGCGAGCCAGTATAACTGTTTTCCCGCTTCCCCGCAACATGCACCCACAGCACAATGCAGGCAGGCGAAGGGCCAGAGGCGAGGCCTTACTAAAACAAGTTCGCGATGACCCGCACTCCGCATGCTTTGTGGACGCCGCGCAGTACGGCAGATCGGCAAACTTTACGGCCGTCCTAGTGGACCACAGTGGCGCAGTTCTCAACTCTGCATCTCTCATGAATACCACCCCGGCTAGAGCCGAGCAGGCCGCGGTGGCTCTCGCTTTACTTGACGAGAATAGGCATCAAATCTACACCGACTCTCGCGCTGCTGTCAGAGCCTTTGCATCAGGTTCCGTTTGCGCCGAGGTCGCACACATCCTAGGTGACAGAGTCATTTCCTCACACACCATCACGTGGTTTCCGGCTCATCTCGGGTCGCACTTATCCTCTCTGACTAACCTCAACGAGGTCGCCCACACCCGCGCGCGCGAGCTAACCCACCGCGCCGGGTTGGACGGTGGCGGTACCTCGGGGACTGGTCGGGAGGTTTTTCGAGATCCTTTATTCACGTTCCACGAGGTTTGTAAGCACTACCAGCTGTCTAGGCGAACGTTTCCTCTTCCGCACGAGAAACTCTCCAGGCCTCAGGCTGCCACGCTTCGCATGCTGCAGACCATGTCTTATCCTAGTCTATCAACCCTAAGTTCTTACACGGATGCTTTTGAACCGGACTGTCCCGATTGTGGCGCGAGAAGCAGTTTAGATCACATGCTCTGGCGGTGTCCCTCCTTACGGGGCCCTCAACGCCTCACTGAAGAAGAGTGGTGCTCCGAGCTAAGGAGCTCGAATCTACTACACCAATTAAGGGCCGTCCAGAGGGCCCACGACGCGGCGGTGAGGCTTGGCCTCCCCGTCCCTACGTGGGAGCGGCCCGCGGCGCTGCCGCCCTGAACGGCTGCGGTGCTCCTCAGGACTATCTTAATAAAGTTCATTGTCTGTCTGTCTGTCTGTCTGTCTGTCTGTCTTTATTTCTATGGCTTTCTCGCTCTCCCTCTTAGTGAACCAGTGGTGAGTAGCGGGATTTGTTGAATTTCTGTCACACATAGCCGTGATGATAGCCATTTCTTGGGCTAATTGTAGTCTTCTTCACTTTTAGTGGACCAGTGCAGAGTAGTGGGATTTGCCCAATTTCTGACGCACATACCTGTTCATGATGATGATAGTTTTTGATAGGCCACACAAATTACGGCTAGCTTAAGCAGCTTCACTGTGAATAAAGAAATAAAAGAATAAAACAAAGCAAATTTTTTGGAGAGGCGAGATTTGAACCCTGCCCCGCGCTCTCAGAGTGAGTGTCTTAACCCTAGGCCAAACACCCACGTCAAAGAGCAAGGGCTACCGATGATCTCGCGACGGCCAAATGCTGGCACATAAAGGCTTTGCAATGGTTTCATTGCATATGTGTAACAATTGCCTTGTCAGAAAGAAGCAGCTAGTGCATACCGTGTTTCAGCTGGAATTCCGCAAGGCCACATTATGCTGTCTGCTCGGTAATAAGAATCTGGACAAAGTGTACGTCACTAGCAGTCTCACTTCCAACGCGGTAGTATGAACGGCGTTGGACTTCTGGTGACATCGCCCGATTCAATATCGCCATCACTTCCCTCCACCTATTTCTTAGGCCAACGTTTCGGTTATAGATGCATACTTCTTGTAGCCCTTAACTGACTTTTCTTTTTCCTTAAACCTGCTTCTCTTCATATTCTCCGTTAATTTATGCCATTGGAGCTTACGGTTGGTTCCCGCCAACACCTTTGAAGAGTAGAACATATGTTGCTCTCTGGGGTTCTTCACTGAATTCGGTACGAACAGCCGTAACGCAGTCGAGGTCACCATCATCGTCTACGTCGTATATGGCAACGGCGTGCGGCAAAGCTCGCATAACCTGCAATATGAAATGCACTACAAGAAGTCAGATACCTTTTAGATGCAAGCTGCATCACTTATGTTATCTCCTATCTACTGCACAAGTCTTCAATGTACGGTTGTAAGAAAAAAGAGCAAACATGTTGACAACAAGCAGTTTTAGAGCAAGTCGGCCAATGTAATTAATGTTCCTAACAAAAAAAATAGCCACACGATCATGATTCTACAACACTCTGTAATAAATACGCCGCCATTTGTCTTCATCAATTTGCCGCAATTTCCAAAACAAATGCATGCCCACTTCACTATTCTTACCTCGTTCAAGGAAGCATCGTGATCTGCTTCGTCTTTCAAGCGTCAAAGCTATCTTATTTGCGAGGAAATGACACTGGTAATATGCCGCGAGCTCTTCACTGACACACATTTATAAACATCACTATAAATTATATTACCAAAACTTCCCCTGGACAAATTGGTGCAATATGAAAATAATATTTTGCGGCCCCAAAAAGACACACGCAAGAGAGAACCACATAGGCACGTCGATACACAAACGCACTCTCTGTGCATTTGTCTTACCTTTGCATGTGTCTTTTTCGCGCCCTACGATTCCTCTTCAAATCTCTAGAAGCACGTAGTTTTTATCTGCATATCACTTGTAATTTTTCTTCTCTGGAAAGGGTTGTCGCTTTTCGGAGAAAATAATAGTACATACATAGCGAATAGCAAAGTTGGTGCCGACTAAGGATCTAGGGTATCTTCATTAGCAAAGCGAGTTAAAATGTTCACTCATAAAGCTGAGTTTCCATAGCAGGCAATCAGTCGTCCAGGCCATTAACCGGCGAAGCATTGCGCGAGTTGTCGCAGCACCGGATGCAGAATAAGACGCACCATTGAGTTGAAAGGGTTCATGCGTTCCTGGCGAAATGGAAATCCGCCACGCATTTTAATACACGATCAATTTTCTACATAATGGATGAGCAAGCATTAATATTATGCATGCGGAGAGCAGCTGTTAAATGCGAAGCATTCCTTAGCGAACCTTTGCCACTTTGAGCGTTTCTATCTGCGTATCTATCTATCTATCGATCTATCTATCTATCTATCTATCTATCTATCTATCTATCTATCTATCTATCTATCTAACTATCTATCTATCTAGCCGCCTACGACTGGCGGCTCTGATGACCATCTCCTTAATTAACTTGGTGTAGACCAAAATTGGCATGGGAGGGTAAGATGATTTGGCGAATATGACTGTCGGGTCATGACATGAAAAACGTGAAAATCATGTCATGTACGTCATCTAACCCTTTCCACCAGACACGTGTGGCACATACCCGTTCACCACGGGCCGCGGTGCACGGGTAGGCGTCACAGGTGATTGACATCGGCAGCGTTGACCTGACGAATGCAAAGAATAAAAATTAGGATCCCGGCAAGAACCGAACCCAAGCATTCTGCGTGGCAATCAGGTATTCTACCAAAGAGCCACGCCAGGTCTGTAAACTGGTTTGGAAAAACAGCCTACGCAGGCGTAATGGCGGTGCACAGTCAATTGTGGTTGTGTAGCTTGCTATCGATTTTTACAAGAAAGCAATAAACTCTACATGATACTCCTACGATGTGTATACTCCGATGATACAGGCGTCATATCGAATTAACGTCTATGGTTCCAGTGTTGGCTCCGCTTTTATCGCGGTCTAATAAACATTACATTTTTATTCCTATGATTCCTCAAGCTATATTGAAGCATTGCTCGAACGCGGAGGAATACATTAACTAAATTTACGTATATTCATATCACGGCACCATAAAGTGCACTTAGTCCTCCAGAACGACGCAGTGTCCTCTTCATTTCTTACGAGGCTGGGCGATGGCCTCATGCTGACCGAGGAGGATGCCAGATTGATTGACAGCCACTTTGTAGACTAGGCTACGTAGGCCACATACGCCCAGGTAGTCTACGAATACGACCAGCTCCATCCACTGATCTTGATCTACGTAGCATTATCCAGGCCTACCAGCCTCGACGGCCTTATACATCACCAACGCGAAGGGTGGCTTCAGATTCCGATATGTCTCCTGCTCTATCGAGACAATTTGTCGACGAGATGACCGAGGCATCTACGATTTCCAACAGCTGTACTATATATACATCATACTTCACTACACATGGACCCCTCGTCACCGCGATCACGACCTGATCCGATAACAAGTCATGACCAGCTGCTGGTGCTCACTGATTACGGGGATGATGACCTTGTTCAAGAACTGTCAAGAACTTCTTCCACACATGCGCACGGGTTCGGCAAACGTGCGTGTGTTCTCCATCATAAGAAGCAAGTATAAGCACTATATCTAAGCTTACCGCTTTTGATGTTGGTATAATACCCACGTTGCCGTTGGCAGCGTTACCCAACTGTAAAGAACTGGTTATACAGCACATATGCGGCTCTTCAGCATATATGTTTGCGTATAAAATTTATACAGATCTTAAACGTCATTTTGTAATGTTTCGCTCAGTAAAAAAAAAAAAAATACGCCACAGTCACCTTCCCGCCGCATGCTTCGCATAACATCGACTCCCAGGTACGTGGGATCTGCCGAATTTTTTTTGTATTAGCCGTGTGCGTTAAATGGAGATTCTCCCTTCGAATCAAGTAGAAACTCCAATTTTTACGCGCAAGTCTTATTTTTTAAGTTCACTTTATTATCTTTTTATTTCGTGTTTTATTTCCTACGTTGGAAGGCGCTGCTATCTCTGACAGACAACGCACACGCTCTTTTATTTAGTATTACAGCTTGGCACGCTTAGGCATTGCAGTACTGAATTACGTTTATGATCGACCGCATGAGTCCAGGAAGCTAAATTGGCCGTGAACACCAGATAAACGCTCTCGATGGCACGCGCCTCGGCACGACGCTCGTCCTCCCTATTCTTAAGCAAGAAGGAAGGTTCAACGCTATCGGTACGCGAAACATATAGTACTCAGCAGCAAAACGACCACACAACCCAATCTCAACAAAAACTCGTATGGAGAAGAGCTTGCCTACGTCGAAAGTATCGAGGATCTTGTCATCCGACCGGTAGCTCGCTTCACCGCAGGCGTGAGCTAATACAAGCAGAAAAGTGACCTTTGTGACGAGTGCTCTCTTAGTAACGTTTGCCATGTTCCTGCGGGGAGAGCAAAAAGTGTTGGTTAGCACTCCGTAAAACGTTATTAAAGGCGGTAACTTCATTATGAGAGCATGTATTTGAAAGCGACAACAGTGATTTCTGTAGCGCCAAAAAGTTGCTCCTCGGAAAAGTAGTAGGCTGCTGGGGATGCTGTTCACGGCGCCCTGAAAGGCCGCGACGTAAGAATCACGGTGTAGCATGCCCAAAGTATATCCCTCATCTACTATGCCACATAACGCTTTCTCTATCTCCATAAACAACCTATAGACATGTCGGTACTGTCCCCATCCTTTCAAGATTTTGAAAACATGCCCATAGTTGCGCGTTATGCGGAGAAGGGGGCACGCATGTGTTTTTATTGCAAGAACTACAACTATAAGGTGTGCGCCACACTCCCGTTTGCCTTTTTTGCCGGTTATCTGCATTGGCATTCTTTTGTTGTTTTATTCACTTAGCAACATAGAATACGCCCTTCTCACTACACAAAAAAAAATATATTCGTAGATATTGAAGTGTTACAGTGTCACCACACCAGCCCAAAGATCAAGAATGGTTAATACATACGTACAGCGTATATCTCGGGCCAGATATAAACCTCCATCACGACGATACACGCGCATTTATCTGAATAAAGTACGCCGTATATTATAACCTAAAAGCGCAAAGATAATTATTATGGGATGAATATGATCGCCTCCATATGTTCGAACAAATTCTGTTCCCATGCAGATTTGCTAATTCTCCTCACGGGAATCAAATGCAGTAGCCCAAAGCAAGGAAATCAAGTGATGAAATCAGTACCTTACCTTCAGCAAAGAAAAGAAAGTGTTTTTGTGTAACACTGGTGGCAGCGGAAGCATAGGCTTGTGTGCTCTTCAATTGTGCGGACTGACTGTGTTGGAAAAATGAGTGTAAGATATTTGCAGAGCGCTGCCAACGCAAGCCACTACGTGACTCAGAGTAAATCGAACTATGCGTCAAAGGTCTTCCTAACGAGCATGCGAGAAAATACTACACACGAAAAAAAGCTATGCCGCATGCGTAAGAATGTTTTAGATCTAATTATAAATGCCATTTATCCACTCCTTTTTTTTCCACCGTGGGCTATTACTTACGGCATGACACTGTAATCCGTTTTTGCTAGACCTATCACTGAGATTTGTATTGTTAGGCTTTGCAAGTTGATGCTGGCTATAATTAAACGTCAGCGGTAGTTGATGTCATGCTAAAGTACGATAACGCATTTTTTAAATGCGAAGCATTTCTTAGCGAACCTTTCGCACTTTGAGCAATTCTACCTACGTATTTATCTATCTATCTAGCCGCCTATGTCTGGGTGCTCCCGTGATCGCCTCCTTAACTTGTAGTAGACCAAAATTATCGTGGAAGGGTAAGAGGACTTTATGAATGTGACTGACTGGTCATGACATGAATAACATGAAAATCCTGTTGCGTACGTCGTCAAACCCTTTCTTCCAGACAGATATGGCACATACCCCTATAACATGGCCCGTGGTATACGGGTATCCGCCACAGGTTATTGATAGTTTATATCTACTAAAGAACGGCGACAACAGACATTGGTAAAAACCGACATCGGCAGCGTTGACCCCACAAATGCAATGAATAAAAATCAGGATCCCAGCAGGAATCGAACTGAGGCATTCTGCATGGCAGTCAGGTATTCTACCACAGAGACACGCCAGGTCTGGAATCTGCTTTGAAAAACACCTTATGCAAGCGTAATGATGGTGCAACATCATTTGTGGTTGCGGTGCTGGCTAAAAGCAATAAGCGCTATATATGTATTCATACGCTGCAGGCATTATGTCAGGTTAACGTCTGTAATTCCAGTGTTGGCTCCGCTTTTATAGCAGGCTAATAAACATTACATTTGTATCCCTATGATTCAGCAGGCTATATTCAAGCGTCGCACGACCCCGGATGAATAGGCTAACGAAAGTTACGTATGATATTCACATCATCGCACCATAAGGTGCACTTTGTTTCGTTGATATTCACGCATTTTCTAACGTGAGTGCTGACGTTACGTCAGACTATAAGTTATTCTTTAGGCACCAGTGTTGTCGACGTGCCTGGTTAATCCACGATGTGCACACAACTACTGCACTTACAAAAATACATCGATCCACCTCGGAATGTTTGACTCAAAGCAAAAAAAATGCTGCGTAGAAATACCGGCTGACTGCTTCGCATGAAACCGATTCCCACAAGGTGTGAGATCTGCCGAATTTTTAGATTTTCTAACACACGTTCCTTTAATTCCATCACGACATCCATGCCCATTCCTATCTGATCTTCGCAAGTGTGGGGTATCCAGCAAGTTAGAACTTCTCGGCGACAGGAGCGCATGAAAACGTATGTTTGTCCTGTTGAATTGTTTTCGAATTTCTATATGCAATATTCGCACGTGCCGTTGTTGTTACCTTGTTTGTGACCTCAAGCCGAAACAGCCACGGCATGTGCCGCTTCGTATTTTGTAGCGTTAGCTACACTGGCCTAGCTTAGCCAGTTTCGCGTGGATCCTCAAGAGCCGTGCTGCGCATGTGCGAGGATCAGTGATGTCACGCACGGCAGCCGGCAGCTCCCGCGCACTCCGCCGCCGCGCGCGCGACTCGCCGCCGCCGGTCTGCGTTTTCCAGAGGAGCGACGTCGTAGCCGTGGCGGACGTATTGCCGCCGGCGCGCGCGCAGCTATTCGCCTTCGCTGTGCAGTCACCGTCTGGCACTGGAGCCGCTTGATAGCGCCTCTGATTGCCGTTTGCCAGTGTGGTATATCCATGGAGAAGGAGAGCGCGAATGCTGCTCAACGGCGCAGAAGAGCGGAGAAGCTTAACTCATCGGATCCCGAAGTAGTTGCCTGGCAAAATAAATATACATGTGCCACATAATACGTATACCGTCTGTGTGTCATTGGAGCAGCAGTAAACATGATAATCAAGCTAATCCTAGAAAATAAGGCAAGCTAAGAATAATTAGCTGAACCTTTGCTAACGCTACGTTATCCTGGCATAGCCGAGCTACGCCACTGAAACATTTTTTTATTTCATTATTTGACAACTTCGCCACGTTGCGTGTCACATAGTGTGATAGTTGTTATGCGCTAGCTCCCTTGGATTTTCTGACATCCACGTATGACTGAAGCTATCGGTGCTAGGCTACTTCGTGAAAATTCCCAAAGGTTGGAAGGTTTCTTTCGACATCGAGGATTCCAATTTGTGACTTATAGAATGGTGGTCCAAGCTTCTAAATTGCAACCACTTTTTTTTCAGATTCTCATTGCTAAAGTCGATGTCAGAAAACACCACCGCGATCAACAATTCTTTGCCCAAAATATGTGGGCAATAGGTATCTCAGGCATCCACAGCTTCCTCGGGTTTTAGCTTGTGTGGTACTGAACCCAGCAAAACATTCAGCGACCACCCTTGCTTGATTTAAAGGGCAAGAAAACAGGAACAAACAGGACACCAGACGACACGAGCACTGTCTTTCAACTGAATATATATTGAAAAACACATAAAAATTAATATACCCGCCGTTACAAGAACCAAAGAAGAATGGCGAATTCATAAGACACGTGAGTGGCAAATTTATGTGTTATCAGGGAAACAAGCTCTTGAAACGACCATACATTTGCAGTTGTGAGGCTTCCATCTCGCTCACTGGTGAAGCGTTTGCTTTTCTTGGAAACACATAGGCTCCCCGCCACGGTGGTCTAGTCGTTATGGCGCTCGACTGCTGACCCGAAGGTTGCGGGATCGAATCCCGGCCGCTGCGGCTGCAGTTTAGATGGAGGCAAAAATATTTGAGGCCCGTGTTCTTAGATTTTGGTGCACGTTAAAGAACCCCAGGTGGTCGAAATTTGCGGAGCTCTCCACTACGGCGTCTCATAATCTTATCGTGGTTTTGGGACGTTGAACACCTGATGTTATTATTATAACACGTACGTTCACAACTCATGCGTGTTTTGAATTCCTCATCATTCCTTATTTCTGTAACTTCTGGCATAAATATCTTCGTGTGCTGTTCAATTAATAATCAGTTCAATGACAGCGCTCGTGTCGTCTGGCCTCCTCTTCGATCATATCCTTATGCGCTGTAAACCATGAATGATTGCTTTGCTTGCTTGCTCTTCTATTGATGGCGCCTACCCACTACGAGACTTGGCCAAGAAGCCAATGGTTGTGTAAAGCAGAAATTTGCGAAAACTGAAAGAAATTTAGGAAGAAAAGGAAGAAACATTCTTCAGATTTTTAGAAACAAGATCACGCTAGACTTTACGTCTTTCAAATAATTTCGGCCATAACGGCAAGGAGTGACCGAGCCACAACAATTTAGAATACGTGATTATTAAATAGGCGGTCCTCGAGATTATCAAATTATTCGTTCTATTTACTCAGTCGACAACGTATCTTGCTTGTGCCTCTATCTCCGCGGTTGTGAGACATCGCAGCATTTCCTTCTCCGTTCAAGCAGCCTCCTTCACACAAGCCTCACCAGCTTCACAATCAGCGGGTCAATCAGCACATATAGGCCATGGACGCACGAGAAGAAGAAATGCGCGGCACAAGCTCGTCTCCCACGACATTGTAAGCACGGTCCGGTTCTAAATTATATTTCTTGATTACGTATACTTACAACGATGAGGATATCTGACTTGCTCTCTTTAGTTTCTTCTTTGAGCAATCGGCTTCACAAGCTTAAAGGATGGCGTTCATAACCTGTTGATTTTTTCACTGATTCAGGGAGGGATAAGGGTGCAGCCCAAACATATGTTTTACAAAAACACTAAAAATCTCGCAGTGAGAAATTGAATGAATGTTTTAGCAGAGGCCAATGGGGTCCGAGAACACAATAAGAGCACAGAAAGCCGAATCGAAATGAGCTGCGTTGCTTAATAAAAATGCAATAAATCTTCTTTTAATTATCAGAACGAGACTTCCGGCTGGCGTCCTTCAGGTATTCACTCCAATAGACACTGCATAAGATCCTGTCTAAGCTTTATACTTACCACAGTTCTTCGCCAGCTAGGACGACATTTCTTCGTGGCTGTAGTTTCTTACCACAACATCAAAACTTTCGATGTACGCCAAGGGAAATTGGTTCAGAAAGAAATCAATGCTCAGGTAAGTCTAAACATGAGCCCGAATTCCTATTAACGTCTAAAACAGAATCCTAAAATTTCCTGATAGAATCTGATAAAATATAAAAGAACGTAAAACTACTCCTTCCAGTTGTGTAGTCCTAGAAAGAAAATTTGAACTACTGAACATTTTGCAACCTTTTTTTAAGAGTGTGTATCAGCTTCCGTATTACACGATTGCTGGTAAAGTTGGCAGCGGCTTGCGACAAGGCGTTAAAAAAAGCCGTCTTCAGTAAAGAATTGCTTCACAGAACCCTGTCGTATATGCGCACAGAGGACACGACAGCGTTATGCTGCCACGCAAAATATTTGCTTATGCAAATGAATCCATTCATTCCAGCTGCTGTGGGAAGCAACTGCTACAATGATCGGTGGAGTGCCAAAAGCTTCAGTGCAGTGGTTGGCATTCCTTAAAAGTTTTTCTCAACAGTCAGTCGAGTCGAGGCACCGAGCTGGCGTGGTCGTGCGTGGTAAACATGGGTTAACCGCACATTGTGAGAACGCCCGAGAAACAGCGTGCTTATGAAGAACACCAACGATAGCTGAGACGGGAGTGCGCCCGTAAGCTTCGTTGGTCAACCACCTTCACAGGGTCGAGTGGCTTCATCTTCTCTGTTGCAGTAAATAACTGATTGAAACTGCATTTTTTACATCATCTTATCTTCACAACGAAATGATGCGGTATACTTAAACACTTTAAAAGCATATTGCCGTTAAATGCGTCAACATGTTGCCTTGTCCCAGCCTTGGTTCCTAATTTGAGATAATCCGCATTTAGTGAAGGCGTAATGAAGTCAACGTTCTGCCGAGCTTACTTCAAAAGTACTCACAGTGTGACGTTTCAAATATTGCGCTACTGATGATGTTATTGCACGCCCTATACAATAAAACCAATTAAGCGTAATTCGTGAGGTTGGGAACAAAACTTGTGTCATGTATATTAAGGCGTTGCCTTCTTTTGGCCTCATTCAGCGCTGTTCTGAAGTGGTCATAAAATGCAAGGTTCTTTTTGTAGCGTTTTCATTGATAACTTGTGGCTTCAAGGATGTAAATGGCAAGTAAGAGAGCTACTAAACGATGAATTCGGCGCAACTTTGCTCGTCAAAGGGCTTCGCCGCTTCATCACAGATGTTCTTATATTCGCGAACGCAGTGCTCTGGTGCACTGTGCAAAGTCTCCTTCGCGATCCACAACAGGCATTCTGTGAAACAGACAAAGAAACAAGAAAAAGGAACAGATATCAACTGAGTGAAACACAACAAGCATCGTTCTGCTTCCGTGGTACACCTTCGAAGAGATAGTCAATCACGACGCACTTTTTGTAGTCCGTGTAATCGAAATGGCCTTGTTGCACAAAGTCGTAATCTGCAAAAAGTTCAACACACGCAATTTGTCTGCTTGAGCAATAAAGTTGCACATAAGGTTTAGAGAAGTTTGCCGGGTTGATTGACAATGATTGGCAACGCCAATTAAAATGCGGTACACGCAGCAAGCGTATCCAATAAAGTGGGTTGATTGGCGGCGTTTGCACAAGGCGACGAGAGAGGGAAGGTGCCCAGGCCCCCAATCAGTGCATGTTTCCTCCTCGTCCTGCGTATGGCTGCTCTTTCGACTGCTTGTACAAAGTATCTCCAGTATTGACGACGCAACTTCCATTCCAACGAAAGCGGTTTTTCTCGACGTTTCTTGCCTAGTTCTGTCCTAGGCATGTATGTACGTTTTAACCAACATGAAAGCGGCCTGTCTTGCCCTCTTCAGGCAGAGCAAGCAGCCATTTCCAAATATATCTGTCCCGAGGATAACCACGTGTTGAATGGGTGTTTTGGGTTTTCTCTATAACCTCCGTTTCACTTGGTAAAGTAAGTTGCCGTGGCATTTCGGTGTCTTTGTCGTTATTAGTTGTTAAAATAGATACAAGGTCTAGCCATGTATATTTCTACAGAAGATTATCGACGGCTATGCTGTCTATATTTACATAACTTGAAGAAGCGCAGTCTGTGTGAGGACACCCGCTGGATCAACGTGCACCAGCAGCCTTGGTGGCACATTACATTCATTTGAACATTTGAAACATAGGTTTACCCACACAAGCGCTTGACCCTTCAAAATGGGTTATTGTTGATATAAACAACCGTTGTTCTTTTGTGAGATTTCTTTATAGGTCCGTCTGTGTTTATTGAACAAATAAACATGTCAGGTGCGTATAATTTTGAATCCTTGGGCCCTCTAGCTCGTGGATGTGTGTGTTTTAGGGCTACCGAGAATGTTTGCACGTTTCACGGGAATTCATAAATGTATCGCAGGTGCTATCATCGGCAAGAGTAGGTGTTCCTTTAAGCACATTACCGAAGAGTATCTCACCTTGGTCGGCTAGCAGCGAGCGAAAGCTTAGAATCTTATGCAGGACATTTCATGGTGTGTACTTTATGCGTATTTAAAATTTTATTTCACATATCTGGGTTTTTCGCAGATAAACGTCATTGTGTACCTTGACATCTGACAGCCAATTCGGAAGCATACTTTCCCGTTATCAAGGTTGAGTTGGTGGAGTAGGGTGGTGAACTTAGTTGGTGTCAGCTAGGAGACGAAGTAAAACAAACTATTCAGTGAGCGAGGCAAACGACACAAGTAAAGTCCATTCAAGCAGTCTACTAGATGTGTACGGTCGGTTACTACATTTTCACCGCGAAGGCTGATGCACACAAGCCTGCACTAATGAGCTCGCCCCTGGGCTGAAGTCATAATCAGCCCGGTCGGAGACCCAGCCTTCTGAGTACTTGGCCGTGTAGCTGAGCGAGATATTTTAGTAGTGTAGCGAGTGTGTGAGTGAGTGCACACATTTAATCAAGAGAAGCCGCACGGTCGTTCGAAGTGCCCTGTGCATGGTGGAGTCTTAAGTTTAGGACCCCATGAGCCCAGGCCACCCTGCGTGCTCTCGCGACAAGGTCGACCTGCTGCCAGCAGATTACAACAAACAAGTTTGAGCAATCGAAGGGAGGAAGAGAGGTTTTGCATCGCTTTTGCGTGAATACGTTAGGTGGGGCGAGCGCATTCCTCCCGCCGTAATTGATCCCGCTACGTAATTCATAGCAACCACAAAAAGGCAAAACATCATTTTCTCTGGTAGGTTCATTTCGTCTCAAAATAAAATCGCGGTATTCTTTTGTGCACTTACAAGTTTCAACTAACACAATGGCCACTAAAATGCACCGATAATTGTCACCGGGTAGCTTATGGTTCTTGTTTCGATGCCAGATATAACTGGCTTATAATTTTCATGAAACGCTCCTTCAACTTCCACAAAGCAAGAAATCACTTTAAGCCAACAGAATTGCTCCAGAACTCTCTTGGGGACACAGTCATCAAGGAAGCCCGTGAAACGATTTGTGAAAGATTCGTAAACTAGGTCAGTTGTCAAAACACGCTCTTTGCAAGTACGCCATAAGTACCCGGTTAGCTTTTTTTCGATGATGTGCAATTGTGAAGTTGAACGTCCTGCAGAAAATTCCTTGCCGCGCACTAGCTGGCCTAACTAAACGCAGTCTTTGCCTTCCAGTACACGCTGCTGTCAGCATGTATGCATTACTTGCACTGAAAAATCTGTTTTAGTCGAAGCTGAAAGTTCCACCGACATAGGTGTGACAAGGGAGGCGCACTTCACAATAAGATATATTTTCACATGCATTCCTGCTGAATACAATTGTAGCTCTAGCTTAGACATTCCCAATTCAATGCAGAAAATTAATCTCGAGGCTGAATTTCAAGGCTGTAACACTTACCGTCATCCAGAGTGAATAGAGTTACATCGGGTGTTGGTCCAGGCTTGAGGTGATAGGTTATGTTGCGTCTGTAATGATTATTAAACCCTTCCTCCCATGATCCAGCCAAGATGGTGGCAATATATACGCCAAAAGTGCACACACACGTACAAAAGTAAAAGAAGACATGCGATGTTTCCACCGGGGACCTGTCAATCTCACGAGCTCTTAAAGGGCCCCTCACCAGGTTTGACAATTTTGAGCTGATGAGCGCAATGCATACACTTGGCGTTCACGATCACGTCTGCCAAAATTTGCAAAGCTACGCGCCGCGGAAATGGGTGAAATTTCAAGCTGAACGATGCTTGCCCTTCTTCTAGTGGGCTCGCGCCCAGAGAATGAGGGGATGACGTGCACGATTGAATAGCCCTACGTAGACGGTAGTGCTGTGACGTCGCTCCTCTACGTAGACGAATGTGCTCTGACGTAGCCAACAGTAGCACGTGTCGTTGCGATAATTAGTTGACGCAAAATGTGTAGCTTGTGTTTGTTGCTTCCATAGATGAATAAAACTTAAGAGAAATAATAAGACACACAAAGGAAATGTGTGCGTCTTTTTCCATTTTTCCCGGGGCTAATGTGCCCCCGTGTCACATGCGTTCGTGCCCCCGCGGTTAGCGCATCGAGCAGAGGCCACCACGGAAGCGATAGTAATGTTCTGGCATGTTCGAGTACTCATTATGCTCATTTATTCTCCCGCGTCTACCTAAATGTTCATGTGGCGCTGGCTATTGATACCGCTAGTCTCGCGCCCGTGCAAATGCGACAACTTCCATGCCCGTCCCGCAGAAACAGCCGGTACACAACACAGAACACCGGCACAACGCCCACGGCCGCTGCATAAAAAAATGTGACGCATCAGCACGAAGTGAATGATGATGAGTGGGCGAAGCTAGGTCCTAAGGTCCACAAGGTCTACGTTGTGTTCGCCGACTACTATAAAGGGTTTGTGCTTGTAGGAGTTTTATATTGTTCTGTGACAATTAGGATTGATATTAGTGTACTATTCAACCTTTTTTTTGCGTCTCACATATGTTACCCGAGCGTTGCCCCATATAATGTAAATTGTGTGACATAAAGTGACATAAAGAGTCGACGACAAAGCTCGGTCCTAAGGTCGATAATGTGTACGTTGAAGTCGCCGACTAGTATAAAGGGTTTGCGCTTATAGGGGTTTTAACGTGCTCTGTCGAAATTATGATTGTTGTTCATCTATTGTAAACCTTTTTTATTAAACATACACAAATATGTTCCAACTATAGCAACGGTTTTCTATTTTTTTTTATAACCACTGTGACAGCGGAGAGTGAGCTTCGACGACAAAGCTAGGTCCAAAGGTCCATAATGTGTACGCTGAAGTCGCCGACTAGAATAAAGGGTTTGTGCTTCTAGGTGATTTATATTGTTCTGTCACAATCATTATGATACGAGTCTATTGTTAAACATTTTTTAGGGGATTTTACACGGTGCTGTGCCGTGAGCACGGACGTCACCACACAACGGACAAGACAACGTTTCTAGAACCAGGTCAGTTTCGCAGCTCCCCATAGACGCTTGCTCTCCGAAGTGGACGCGAAGGCCGACGCAAGAACTAGCGGCGCTGCAGTTCCATCTTGCATCGCAACAAAACGCGCATCAAGGCACCCTAATCTTGCATCATGCCTCAGGCGTCGTCTGCTACAACACCCATGTGACCTATCGCCGCTGCAGCTTTCGGCGGCTTTGACAGCCGATATTCCGAGATTTAAACTTTTTCAATAACCTCAACTGTTTTAAAAAGCGATTATTTCACAAGCTAAGCTCCACGAACATCAAAAGATAAAAGTGACCTATAATAATGGCACAATCTCACACGTGTAGCTGTCTCTCGCACGAATATTTCATTGCCATCAACCTGTGTTTAGCCGCCACGGTGGAACAGTGGTTACGGTGCTCGGCTGCTGACCCTAAGGTTGCGGAATCTATCACGACTGCGGCGGTCGCATTTTTTCTGTGCAGGCGAAAATGACACTGGCTCATGTACTTAGATTTGTCATACTAAGCAAGTCATAAAACAGAGGACCGTTGTTAATTTTCGGGCGAATCAATTCTGATTTCTTGAGAAAGGCATACGATGCGAACTATGGTTGATCAAGGTACCTGATTTTATTCCCTGAGCTTGGATAAGCGACTTATAGCAAAGCTAGCCTTCACGATTCTGGTCGGATTGGAGATCACAAGGCATTTCTTGCAAGTCTCTGACCTGATTCGTAAAAGTGATGACCAGTGTTCGTTTCCGAGCAGCTCGTGCAACACACGCACTAAGATGACATTCTTCAGCTTTGTCCCTTTCACACGAGCTAAATCGAAAGAACTGCTTACCAAGCGATCACCGTTCGCAAATATTCACGCACGGAGTACGGAGAAAGCGAGCACAGAGAAACGCGCAACGCGTCGCAAGCGGCTACTCCTCGCGCGTCTGAGATCGCTGCGGCAGGTGCGTCGCCTCCGCGATTAGCTTCGCCAACGGCCATTGAGAGCAGCCGTGCGTTGTCGTATCCGATCCCGGTGGCCATGGCAAGTGAAGCAAAATGGAGCAGCAGCGCCGTAAGTTAACGCGCCGGCCGCCTGTGCCGGTTCGCGAATGGAGCTGCGAAACTGTACTGGTTCTAAAAACGTTGGGACAAGACTAGGCCCTAAGGTGCTTCGCCCCTAAAAAGGTAGCGGCCATGCAACACCATTCGCGTGCTCGGGCTGGCTCGGGCAGGTCATGCGCACGTGACCATGCATGCGAATGATGTGTTCCTGCGTATGCGTCATGTGACCCTCTGGCTCCGCTGCCGAAGAGGGCAGGGAAGGGATTTTGGCTTACAAAGGCTACACCGGGCGAGTGGCAATGGTTTGAAGCTCGTCTCCTCGCATCATGGTTTCGCGCCGCTACAAATTATTGTTTTTCTCAGCTCGTAATCAACCGATTTGAAAAATTCTTGCGGCATAATGCGCTTCGTTCGGCACACAACCACTTCCAGCGTCTAACTAAAATTTGCTATGTGGCCTGGTGAGGGGCCCTTTAAAAAAGCCAGTTGCCCGGTAGAAAGGTTGAATTGTCGTTTTTTTTTTATTTTTCGTACTCGCGGCTGTTCTTATTGTTACTATTTAATCACCACATCCAAGAAAACGGAACTCATGCATATATATATATATATGCATATATATATATGTAATTTCAAAACATAGTCAGACAGTTGTATTTGTGTCATTTATGTTGGTTACGAATCCCATTTTCGCTACTTATTAGCTTGTTAATTCTTGCACTATATACTACCGGCGCACCACTCTTCGCCTAGTTGCGAACAGTCGCAGCAACTGTGCTACTTACCCTTAATGGGGTGCAGTAGCACCCGCCCAGATGGCTGGATCGTGACAAGGTAATAAAAGCCAAGGTAAACTTTCACTTTCATTTAGGGTCGCTGGCTGGGGCCTCACTGTAACCCGTAGCACAGGCTCGGCCAACTAAAAACTCCGACAAACCATGTAACATAAAACTCTCGCTAAATAAAAGCACCACATCAGCGGTGTCTTTTGAGTTCTCGCAAAATGGGGCATGCAGGCTGCGACACAGAGTCAGTACACTGCAAAGGTTAGGGTATAGGTTCACTTAACGGAAGAAAAGCACCCCATTAGTATAATAAAACAGTTAAAACAGCAACACTGATTCGGCCTCGCGGAGAATATGCTTTCTATAACCCCCAATGAAGTTCTCGATAACGAAAAGAACACCTTTAGGCGTTGTATGCTAAACATCAGCTGCTATGATGTCCTGAATACGACACAGTGTTTACTTTAATAGTGGCCTACCCCACACAATTTCGACGTTCTGCGGCGCACTGCGCTTAAGACAAGCATCTCTTGTGTAAAAAAAACACAAGAACGAGTACACTGAATGCGTATCTAATGTTGTTTATGACATTCGGTTGTCATGTGGCCGGTCGTATAATGGTCAAACCGGTCGCTGCTTCAATGGCTTGAAAATGACGAGGGGGAATAAAAACAGTAAATAAATAAAGCATTTCATTAGAAATATGGATGGGCATTTTTAATTTTAGCGGCTCTCCCGCCGCCATCTTGAATTTTGGTCCGGGACCGAGCAAGAGCCCCCCTCCAAATCTGGTCGGATTATCCTTCACCGTGGGGGGGGGGGGGGGGGGGGGGCGCTTGCTCGGTATTTTACGGCATACATATTTTCCATTAATTAATGTCCTCAGCACTTACGGCTGGTTCCCGCTGAGGCCAGTGAAGAGTAGAACATATGTTGCTTCCAGGGGTTCTTCAATGAATTCGGTTCGAACAGCGCTAACGCAGTCGAGGTTTCCATCACCGTCTACGTCGTATATGGCTACGCTGTGCGGCATATTGCGAAAAACCTGTAGTATGAAATACACTAGACAAAATCAAACACTTTTGAGACAGGCCTTTCCTGAATGCAAAGTGCGCCACTCGTATCTCCAGCTATCTGCCACACATGCCCTCAATGTTCCGCTGCAGTATGGGAGAGAAAAATAGTGACAACGACACAATTTTTTTTTAGAAGTGGGCCAATCAAATTCATGTTCCCAACAGGAGAACTCTGCCTGTCATGTTTTCACCCCACTTTAAAAAAATGCGGTGTCATGTGCCTCCGTGAGTTATCCTCAATTTCGAAACAAACACATTCACGGCTAACTCTTCTCATATCATTTAAGAAAGCCTTGTTCTATGCTTGGTATTTAAATTGTGAAAACTGTTTTCTCTGCGAGCGAACAAGTGAACTTAAGCATGTAGCAAGCTCTCCATCGAACCACATTTAAAAGCAGCACGATGAATTAAATTGGTAAAGTTTCTTCTTTCACAGCTTGGTGAAGTTTGCAAATTATGAATTTAGGACGTCGGACAGATACACGTAAGAAATAAGCACGCAAACACACCTTGCATAGAAATTTCTTCGATATAACTTGCTGATAAGTTCTTATGACTTATTCGAAGTAGCGCTAAACGACACAACATGGAAAGACAATACACAAGCGCAGACTAATAACAAGATATTTTTATCGTGAGAACATATATACAAATGTAGGATGCTCACACGCCGAATCCCGTCCACTGTGTTGTCACATGGAAGAAAAATTTAGCACCGAAGAGCACGCACCTGTGGCGCACTATCAAGCGTTAAATCTATTCAGGTAACGAAGCTCTTTTTCAATGAAACAGTGTGATAGAACGTTTCAATACGATCGTCCCCTCCTCTACACCGCATAAGCCGCAACGATTTCGAATGTTGTTTGGTGCTGATGTCACCTCATAATTCAGCACTTTTCAAATGCCGACAGACGGGGCAACAGTACGTAGCCCACATGAGAAGGATGCCGCAACTAGCATTCGCGGCATTTAAGCGGTCCTTGATATATAAGCATGTCCGTGCCGACTCAACTAAATAAGTTTGCGTCCGTTCGTCGCGTAAGACAAACGTCGCCACAATTAAATAACGTACAAGACAACAAATTTTCACACAAAAGGCCCGTGTAGTCCTCCGTCTAGTGTCAACACGGAGCACTGCACGTGTGAAGAAAATTTTGAGCAAACCATGCGAGCATATGAACAAACCAGCAGGCCCGTATTCAACTTTAGTGAAATCTTTTTAGGACCTCATAATACCGCTCTTCCCAACCACTTAAAAGAACTTTGTTTCTTTTATCGTTATACGGCTGGCAACATTTTTTTTCTTGCTGGGGGAATGATGGTTGGTACTGGGAGAAAATTATTATTAAATCTATGGCGAAAGGGAAAGCATAAATTAGGGGTTCTTCATTGCGGAAGTAAATTGAAATGCCTACGCATAAAGCCGAATTTAGATACCGAATGAATCGTTCACGCTGCCAACCGGTGAAGCAACGCGGCAGTGTAAGCAAACAACGCAGACGTAAAGGCGGGAGCTAGCCCGTAGGACCCATGCATCCTTTGGCGAAATGAATACGCGCCAGGCGTTTCCACACACTAGCTTACACACCGAAATTTGTTGAAGTTCTTCTATTCCAACACCTCCCAGATAAATCTAGGGAGCGTGGCTGTTCACTCTTAAATGTATGCAGCGTCACCAACGTCATCATCGACATTCCTTATCATCATCTTCTTCTTCTTCCAGTCACCGCGCCGCGCCTCTCGCGCAGCTCATGTCTAGAGCTCCAGGCTCGAGCCAGAGAAGAACGCGCTCAGGCTCCTGGTGGTCTGGGCGCCTGCAGCCGCCGCTCCGCTTAGCCTTGTAATAAAGTGGCGAGCACGGCACGGCCACGTCGGCCGCCGTCACGTCTCTCTCTCGTCTCTTGCTACAAGTGTCTTCTCTAATGGTTTAGATATCGACTCTCTTTGTTAGAGGTCTCCTGTTCAAGTACTGTGAAAACGTCGTCGCTTGTTCCTACGTGCTATTTTTACTTTTCCTAATGTTATTATTTTTTTAGTTTTCTTTTTATTTCTTACGTTACGAGGCCGTCCTACCTCTGACAGCCACATACGCACTCTCTTCTCTACTATTAAAGCGTGTAATGCTTAGTCGTTTAAATTCAGAGATATGTCTATTAGCGACCTCAGGAGTACGGAGAGCTCCATTTGCCGCGAAGCCCATACAAACGCGTTCACACGTCTTCCAGCACGAAGCATGTCCTCCATTTTTTTTTTCTGTGTATGTGTGAGAATGGTAAGTTTAGCTACGTTATAAAGCAAAGTTTATTTCGCAGCAAGGCAATCACACAGTCGTGTCTCAACGCAAACGCCGCTAAAGAAGTCGCTGCATACCTTGAAAGTATCCACGACGCTGCCATCCGATGGCCTCCTCGGTTTACCGCTGACGTAAGTAAAACAAGTAGAAACGTAGCCATTACAGAGAATGCTTTCTTGGTAACGTTCGCCATGTTTCTGCGGAGAAAGTAAGACTTTCGTTTAGCACATTAGAAAAATAATGAAGGTCAGGCCATTGTTATCAGCGTACGTTTTTAGGAAGCGACAATACTTGGTGCTGTACCGGCGAAATGTTGCTAAAGAAAAGAGGAGCGCTGCTAGGGAGGTGGATTCCGTCGCTTTTACGGATTAGGACGTACGAATCCCGGTTTTACATGGCAAAGAAATTCCCCATCTTTCGTGGTTCTTAATATTTCCTTTCATAGCCACACTAACAAGCTATATCATTATTTTACGCATCGTCTAGCACTGTCACCCTAATTTCACGGGAAGAATTCCCAGTGATGGAGGTTCTCCACAGATTGTTACTTTGAAGCGTGAACTACAGGACAGTGCAACAACACATAGGCGCTGGTAGATCGCTGCTGTAATGTACGCCAAATGACAAGTCCACGTGGGAACACATGTGTGCATTTTTGCTATAGAAGCAACGAAGTGTATTCAACCCTCAGGCTGTCCTTCTTGCGCAGTATTTGCACATACGCTGGCTTGTTATTGTACTCACAAAACAACGTACATCACACCGCGCTCGCTCAAAGAAAAAGTAGAAGGCGTCTTCAGTGTTTAAAGGGGTCCTGCAACACTCTTCAGCATGGTCAGAAAACTCTGCCGATCGGTAGTCGAGGCTCCTGAGAACACGCGAGGCAAACTTTATAGCTCAGCACGCGGCCTGGAATTCACATGTAATTCTTAAGGTCAGCTAAAAATTGATCCCTCTTTTGTCAACAAATGATGCCATATACTCCAATGACCACGCCATTTAGCCAAACTTACGGCCTTCGGCTGATTTGAGCATCGTGAGCTTCATAGTTGCAACGAAGGCCGCTTGAGTCCGCCACGTACCCGCGCGCGCTCTCGCGATCTTACTGAAGGTTAGCCGCGCGTTCAAACAAAAAAAAAAGAAAAAGCGCTCAGGGTCATGGAGCGCGCGTGACGTAACTTTCTTCCCCCGTGCCATCCTTCCGTGCTTAGCTTCCAGCGCGTTCGTCGGGACCAGAGAAGAGAGAAAGCAATTACAGCGTGTGACAAATCTCTGTAACTCAGCTCGTACTTGACGGATTCGAAAAAAATGTGCGGCGGTCCATTCGTGAGGCAATAAAATCCTTGTGAAGACATTCGATGGTTCCTTGGAAAAGTGCTGCCCTTTAAGCACCAGAGTACCGCCAGACCAGCCCGAAGTCTAGGACTGGTTTATGCATGATAAGTACCACAGGCCATGTATTTACTTGTTTCGCGAAGGCATGCGCGCAGTCACTTAACTAAAGTACGCTGCGTGGTATAAACCATAGGCGCAAAAGTATTAAGTGTTGCGTCAATACGAACGGCTCTAAAAGTCGGAACGCATTTTACTTCGGTGCCACTTCTGCTAATCAGTAACTTAAGCGAACTTTAGCACAGGGTTCAAAGACGACAAAATCTGCTAATTACCCTTACGCTGACCACGTGCAGGAACCAAACGGTAGGCAATGAAGTGATCAAAATACTGTCTTACCTCGGCACTTAACGTCTTCAAACAATATGTTTGGTGTGATGCCGCCTCGATCGAAACATGCGCATCTGCCTTCTTCACTGGCGCCCACTGACTTTACTCGAGAAATGAGTCTCATATATATTGCCAAAAGATTGCCGATGGGTAGAACCACGTGATTAGAAGTAATTCAAGGTACCTGTCAAACGTCCTCTGCATCTGAACACGACAAGTAATTCAACAAAAGGGCTATGGCACGCGCGAAACAATGTTAGGTAATTATGAACACAATTTGTCGAATCTTTTCCTGCTAAGAGTAATTCCTACGACACGACGCTGACGTGTGTTTGCGTCAGACGTGTCATTTCAGTTGTGACAGTTAATGCTTTCACGTCGCCTTTCCTGACAGCAGCGATAGCTTAGAGCACAGCTTCCGAGCCGAATTGCAGGCGAACGTGCGGCGCAAGTGGCGTTTATGAGAGCTACAATACAGTGGCGCAGGCAGAAATTTTTTTTCGAGGGGGAGGGGGGGGAGGGGCACCTCCTGGATCTGATATTGGGTCTGGGCAGGTAGTGAGGTCAAGTGTCATTTTGTGCTCCGTATCCCATGAGAAAAAAAATTTTCGGAACTGGGGGGGGGGGGGGCACGGGCCTGGTGTGCCACCCCCCGCCCGCATGGCTACGCCACTGCTACGAAATGAATTAATCTATTCCCGCAGAGAATGATGCGGCGCGGTATTTTCTGCGACCAGTGACCGACAAACTGGCCCACCAGCTTTGGGCCGTCCGGCAAGCTGAAGGTGCCGCCCGGTTCTAAGGACATCGAGCCGTCACTTGAGGCACCACCACCGCTATCATCATCGAAGGAGGGTGGAACAGGACAGGGGTTAATCCCCTTTTCGCCCCGTCTCGCCCCGAAAAAAAACTGCCGGAGCAGCTTACAACAAAGTTTATTCTCTCTCTTACAGGGTCTCTTATGCATTATCCTCAGGCGACTCCAAGTCTAAAACCATCTGGTATAGCTATATTACCGGCCCTTTATGCCGACGTCCTGCGTTCACTAATCAACTATAAGTTATTAAGCATCATTACTCTCAATTACACAAATCAGTTCTTACAAATATAATTCACTGATTAACTCAGTAGCCATATCATTTGCATTTCTTGTCATGTATAATTGATCTTCTATAGCTAATGTAGCTTTCGCCAGTTCGCTGTCACTACTTGACTCACTACTGGATTAACTTGCTTTGATTATAGTCATATACATGCACACTCATGCTTTCATGCGTTTTTCTGTGGTTTTTGCATCCCGTAGACGTTAGTAAGCTGAGTCACGCAACGCCACGTTTTATGTTCTCCAAGCTGCCGGCGCCGCTTCGCGGAAGCTTTCTGTGGCGTCTGACGCACCAAGTAATCGTCTTCATTATTTTTTTTCTCTAGATCTTCGGTTTCACGCTTTCTCTGTCATGCGAACGCAGGCTTTCTTTTAATTACGCGTACACCGCAAATACGATGTGAACCCACGCGTGAGCGGCGGGTTCACATCGTCTTTGCGGTCTACGCGTAATTAAACTAGCGTGGGAAATCTAGCGTGGGTCGCCAGCAGTATGACGCAAACCCAGCGCGGGCAACGATGCAGCGCCCGTGGCCCGCGTCTCGCATAATTTTAATTTCGCCACGTGTGGCATACCGTGCGCTTCGCCCAACGCTGCATGCGCTTCTGTTTAGCCGTTAGTATCCTGGCGAACATATGATTCATGGCGTAATTGTCTGAGGCAGCGAGCTGTGGAAGGAGGAGTCGCAGCTTCGAAACCCTGGTAGAGCGCTTCGGAATTTTTTCTTCTGAATCAGTTGTATTTATGGCTTTTATTTGTATATACACACACATATGTATATCCGGGATATGACGGCGACGGCAGAAATCCGCCGAATGTGTCCATATACTTGCTATCGCAGTAAAAGTACTCACGCCTGCTGAAACTAAAGCCGTACGTGTCGCCGATGGTGCAACTGTTGCCTTCACTGGAATGTGTACCACTCGTATCAGCGTTGGCGGCCGCCACGTTCCCGTTTTATTAACGGTGCTCAACAATTGCCCTCACGACCTGATCTTCGGGTTGAACATCCTATCAACACAAGCTGCCCTGATCGGCTGTTCCGCCGTTACTCTATGCCTAGAACTTCCTCTTCTTCCATATATTTACCGCGAACTCCCGAAGAGCCTCTGTACCACAAAATTCATCCGCATACGCGTAAAGAACTAACATTCGTCAAATTCGCAGCAACTTCACCTGTACTTGACGGTGACTACGTCGTCACGCCTATTCCCGATTTCCTCATGGCGCGTGACATCACTGTGCCACACGCCGTCGTAAACGTAGCCTCTAAACGGACATATCTCCCCGTTACCAATTTCGGCTTCACGAAGCAAGTGCTGCCTCAAAGGATCTCAGTCGCCCCACTTCAACCCTTAACAGACGACCAAGTCACCAGTTTTGCGGCAGACGTATGCTCAGACCTTCTATGTCGCCCGCAGGATGCCACATGCCTCGTCACGGTCTTACGTCCCATGATCGCCCCTAACCTCAAAACTGAGCAATCAACCGCCCAATGCCACCTTCTGGCTTCCTGCCGTAACATATTCGACATCGACAGTCGTCCACTCGGCCCGACGTCCCTTGTAAAGCACCAGATAAACACTGGTGATTCTCTTCCCATTCACCGCCGACCATATCGGGTGTCTGCCGCAGGGCGTAAGGTCATTCAACAAGTCAACAAGATGCTAACCAAAGCATTATTGATGCCTTTGGTTAGCAGATTGCCTATCCCGCTACCCAGTCGATGAATCGAACACCATCCTTGACACCGACACTTGCGTCTTTTCCGTTTCCCAACTGACCCAGATTGGCGGCGAGCAACGCGGTTATGCATCCTTGCGTGCTATCATCGAACGCCTCGAAACCTCATCTTCCGACCGGTCCCACCGCTCGTTCGTCCTCCAAGATGGTGCACTACACCGCCACAATTTTTACCCAACAAGGACGACGAAAGGCTGTCGCCGCTCGTGCTCCGAGCTCAACCGGAGGGCGGTGCAACGGCTGTTTAATATATATCTTGTCTACAACTTCGTTGGACAGGCGTCTCGCCGTTCACGTAACAATATGTCGTTGCAGGAACGTAACCGGCTAAGGAAGCAAGCGCGTACCTTGGAAGATCCCATCCAGTTCACTTATTTAAAAATTAATAAAACAACGTAGCATCGGTGGGCACTGAAACACGCAGAAAGAGCAACAGGAACGCTGGTGGCAGTTACGGAACGCCTGGTATGGCGCACAAGGGCAGACGCGACGCCTCGGCTGCCATGAAAGGCCACCAATGCTCACGTGAGACGCCTCTACCCAAGATAGACATTAAGGAGTTTTGGAATTGTAGCCCCAAAGAGCTTGGGTACCAAAGAAGCCTGCGAGCCGCCAGGGCGCATGCGCAGAACCCAAGCCATTTTTGGGCTCTTGCGCTCGCGTTGACCCAAGACGCAAAAAAATTACACCATTTCCCGCTAAAGGGGACCATGAGGCGATGCGAAGCCGGAGCACTGGCACGATCGCGTTCCGTTAGCGTTCGTTGGTCATGCTACCAACCTCGCGTCGTGGAACGCGAAAAGAAACACTACGCGCGTCTTGTCTTCCCTCTAGCCTGGCCATGAATTCTCACAGGGTGAGCGGGGAGCGCGGTCGACAGGCACGCGAGAGGGCCGCAGCGTAGGAGAGGAGGGAGAGATGGAGAGGACGCGCATGCGCAGCTGCTCATCGCGGCGTCGCGCAGGGGTGCAATCGCGGAACGATGCCATTTCCGATTCTATGCCATATTCTATGCTATTCTTATCATCCACCACTCGCGGCTGGCTGATCGCGTTGATAACGCGGACGGACCGTCGTTCTGACCAATGGCCAAGCGCGAAATGCACGAAAAGCATTGGAATAAAAAATAGAATCGTTCCGCGATAGCACCCCAGGAGAGAATTTCGGCATGTCTAGCCACTGATCTCCACTAGGAGGAGCTGGATGGCGCATCGAGCACGCGGGCGTGAAGCCACCGGAAGCCGCCGTTTTTGTCCCGGAAAAGAGATTTTCTCTTCTTTTTTTAAAGAAATACCTGCTTGTAGCGCAGTAAACTGTACGAATCGACCGAAAAAGTCGTCAGGGAAGACATTTCACGCGTAAGTACCTCAAAAGTTGCATTACTTTTTACGCATTGTGTCCGTTGCAGCACTCCGCCGTATTCGGACGGTGCCGGCACGGCGTCTGTCATCTTTCATGTAGCGTTCGTCGGCGTCTAAAGCGACGCGTAATCGCAGAGTTTGAAAAAATAAAAAAATAAAAACGATCATAACAACAGCTGCCACCCGAGAATATTTGAATTGCGCGACTGAGACGCACAGAAGACGCCGGCTTCCGGGACAAAAAGGGCCCCTTCCGGTGACTTCACAAGCGCCCGCCTCGCAGAGCGGGGATGCGCCGTCCAGCCTTTTTAATGGAGGTCAGTGTGTCTAGCCCGCGTTTCAGAGGAAGTGTGGAAAGGGGGAGGGGAGAAGGGAAATGGGAAGTGGAGAGCGGGAAATGGGAGAGGGCATGTGGAGAAGGGTAAGGACAGAGGGCAAGTGGAGAGGAGGGGAGAGGGTGAGTGGGGAGGAGGAAAGGGGACAGGAGGAATGGTGAGAGGTAGTGGAGAGGAGGTGTGTGGAGAGGCTATGCGCATGCGCAGTAAGGGTGGTCTCGCCGCACACCCCCACCACCACCGGATTGAACTCTGCCATAGATACTTCGCATCTAAAAATTACAGCATATCCACGGGTGAATGATGAAGAGCTTCGGCGAAGCTCCTGAAGCAATCATGGTTACACCGTGAAATGTTCAGTGGTTTCGCCCAGCAGTAATCAAAGCGATACGCCGCTTTGATTATTTTTCCTTTTTTTCTTTTTTCTTCTTTTTATAATTTTTATTTCTTTAATTCTTTAATTTTTATTTTCTTATTGTTTCGTATATTTATTTATTTTTCATTTTCTTATGTATTTTTATTTTTGTTATCTTTATTTTTTATTTTTTATTTTTTTTATCTCTATGGGACAGCGCCATCTAGTATATCGTCACCCAACTGCAGTTTGCATGCATCTCTATGGGACAGTGCCATCTATTGAATGATACGGGAGACGCGACGGCGGGGACACGCCGCATGGAGCGACGACCGACCAAGTGATGCCAGAGCCGTATATTCCTTCGGAGAGTTCGGCGGAGGGGCGGAGCCAACAACCATCCAAATTTAGCGGCGGCGCTGTCCGCCATTTCGTGCCGCGGCACTGTAAGCTCGCGTTGGCGTGCGCCCGCAACGCTCCGTCTCTGGCGAACTCTTTCTTCAGCGAGTTAAGGGGCTGATATACTCCAGCGTAACGTCGACGCGCGCGCACGCTCGGCACAGTGACGCTACGCTAACAAACGTGCAGCACTCTATAGGCCAACGCGCGATGCGACTGACGCGCCCAGCGTCCGTCAACGCGCCGCGGCTGCAGCCGGCGCGAGATGCGACATGCTGCATTCCACGCCGGCGACGTTATCCAGACTGAACTGCGTCTGTGTCTCTACGTGAAGAAGGGACGCCGAGTGCGCTCAATTGCGCATGCGTCAAGGCGACGTAGTGCGTCGCGCATGTGGGAGTATAGAGTGCTCTGTTTTCGCGTCAACGTAACGTGACGAACCTAGCGTCGCCATCTCCCGCCGCCGCGGGCTGACGCGAAGGCACGTCAGAGTATAACAAAGACTTTAGAGCAGCCTACTGCGCTGCAAGCCCCCATTGCGACGTCCGTGCAGGTCCACGATGTTCCACGCAGCCGACACGTGCACGAACAGCAGCAAAGACACACCAGGTCGCTCACAGAGGAAGCATAAATGCCGACAGCGACGTCACGGGTACAGCATCACGAGAAACCTCGGCACGAAATGGCGTCGGCGGCGCGGAAGCGCGCTGTTGCCAGACTGGCGGCGAGATCAAAAGAGCGCCGAACTCTCCCAAAGGGAATATACGGCTCTGAGTGATGCTATAAGGAGCTCCGCTCCTAAAATCGAAAACTAGCGTGGGGCCCCAAGGTGCTTGGGTCACCAGCGAGAAGACACAGGTGCAGCGCGGGCCACGGCGCAGTATTCCCCGCGTCTCACATGATTTTAATTTCGTCACGCATGGCGCTCCGTGCGCTTGACCCAACGAAGCCTGCGTTGGCCCAATTCTCAAACTCTGCTGATCATCCGAACGCAAGAGCAGGCTGCCCAACGCAGCTTGGGGGCCCAGCGTCTTGGGTCCCTAATTCTCAAACGCTCTAGTAAAATCAGAGAGCTTTAGAATTGGGGGCCCCAAGGAGCTTGGGGACCTAAGAAGCTTGCGAGCCGCGAGGGCACATGCGCAGAACCCAAGCCACTCTTGGGCTCTTGCGCTTGCGTTGACCCAAGACGCAAAAATCGAAAACTAGTGTGGGTTCCTAAGGCCATAGAGTTTCATAACATTAACTAGAGGGGACTCTGGCGCTGCGATCGTTCAGCTACCATGGGAATGATGGGTAGTACACAAATTTGCCTAGTCTTCGTGCTTGCGGCTTCAAACGTTCTTGTGGCTTTGTTTATTGCTGTGTTTTGGCGTTCTTTTCGGATAAAAGAACAGACCGTTGTGAACTTCCTGACCAGGTTTGATTTGGTGAGCCTAAAAAAGTTAGAGGTGAAGTGAAACTGCTGACTTTTGCTGAACTTCGTTTTGCGACAAAGCGGATACAGGTGACGCGGAGCCAAACGGAGCCGAAAGAACGAAGTTTAGCCAAATCCGTGTACTACCCATGATTCCCATGCTGGCTGAAGCGCGATGCATTGCAGCTCCCATAGACACTAGCGTCAGAGTTCTCTCTAGTAAGTATTGTAGGAAACTCTATGGTATGGCCCTCGTCTCCAATAACTTTAATTTCGCGACGTGTGGCGCCCCGAGCGTTGGTCCCAACGCAGCCTGCGTTTGGCCCAGGGGTGCAATCGCGGAACGATGCTATTTCCGATTCTATGCCATATTCTATGCTATTCTTATCATCCACCACTCGCGGCTGGCTGATCGCGTTGATAACGCGGACGGACCGTCGTTCTGACCAATGGCCAAGCGCGAAAAGCACGAAAAGCATTGGAATGAAAAATAGAATCGTTCCGCGATAGCACCCCAGTTCTCAAACTCTGCTGATCCTCCGAAAGCAAAAGCAGGCTGCCCAACGCAGCATGGGGACCCAGCGTATTGGGTCCCCAAGACGCTGGGTCCCCATACTATGATGCGGGTTCTCAAACTATGACTGGGTTCTCAAACTATGATGCGGCCCAAACCAGGGCTCGTGGTGAGATACTTAAAAACATATCAAGTTGCACGAGCGATTGAACGTTCATGTAGAGAACCGGAATTGGGCAGAGGTGACTAATTACTGCCGGGTCTCCGGAACGGATGCAACGTCATCATTGCAATTACTCCGCACGAGCAAGCTGCGGAGAAAATTTTGAAAATCAAGGCCCGCCACCTCAACAACACCAGACATCCTGTCAACACCTACATTTGTGCACCCGGAGGGTTCCTCAAGAAAGTTGTACACGGGCTAGAACTTGAAGGAAAGGTACACTAAGGAAATAACGCGAACAAGCACTCCCCTGATGTCGACTTAAACCTACTACATCTCTGGTAAGGAAGGAGAACCCCTACAAAAAAAACATGGCTGATCCCTCTATCATAGGAATTAACACGAAAGTGAAACGTGTCTTCAGAGACGTAGTTGAGCGTTTGTTGTGCATGCTTTCGCCCCATGCGCGAAGGAATGAATGCTACAGCATCAAATTGTAATATTACGCGAAGAACGGCGAGCCGCTCGAAACTTGCAATGTGCTGCTCAAGCAGAAAGGACGCGCGGAACGAACATTCACAGGATGAGCGCGAACTGTCACAGTTGTAACTTATTTCTGTGTGCACAGCGCGCTCCTTTCGCAAAAGTGGCCGCTGCAGTGAGCGAGGTGACCTTCGTGCTCTCAACGGAAACTTGCAGGCAGAGCGCAAGACGTACAAACCACTGAGATCATGAGATAAGCGCCCGCACGAGCAACCACGCCCTGCCGAGGCGCGCGCTAATCCGCGTGGGGGACGACTTTTAAAGCGCGTTCTTCGAGCCCTTCGTGCCATCTCGCTAGTGATAACGAAAACACGCTGTACCGCCGATCTCTGAGTACTGCCACCGGCAAATGGTGTACATAAATAGCTCGCCGTTAGCATAGCAGAGAACATGCCGTCTGTGGCGGAGTCGTTTCGCGCTGGCGATCGAGAGGTCGTAAGTTCGACTCCCGGTAACGGAAGTTTTTGTTATAGTTTTTTTCTTAGCAATATGTTAGTCTTTATATTTTACAACGTCATATCCGTGACGGAAATGTGTCAATGGAGCCGTGGTGGACCCCGGCATAAAACACTTTCGTGTTAAAAATGGAAAAGACAGAAGCGTAACACTAAAGTAAAGGACTAAAAAATGCCCCCACCTCCCCCGAAGCGAATCGTGAGAAAATGCGAATGCATTTCTTGCGCCGAGAGTACACGGCGTAGTAATTTTAATGGCGTAAATAACGAGGCACACACCAAGTACGACTTGAACGGCGCCAGACGAGGGTTGTCGTCACAGACGGCGATGATGGTGTCGCCGTTCTCGTCGTCGGGGCCTCCTCTTCCAAACTCGTTCCAAAGAACCCGAAGCGCGTTCAAATGACTCGAGTCCTTCTTGATGTTCCCTATCACGCTCAGATTGTTGTGGAACCACAACCGATCGCAAACCTTGCAGCTGTGACCAAAGTTGTGGTCCTCTAAGTCGCGCTTGAAACGGGCGTCCGGCTGCGTAAACTGCCGAGCGCGCGCCGCCGCTTGCACACGCCGGAGCTCCGCGGAGCTCCCACTATGCGAGCGCCCTCACACGCCAAAGCGCGCTCCTCCTCTCCACTCACTCCGCTACTCCGCCCGCACCCCCTGCTCCGGTTGCTAGGGGAGAGAATAAGCGCGCGCCCGCAGCTGTTGCTATGAGAGAGGGAGTGAGAGCGGAGAGATAACACCTGCCGGCGCGCGGACACCGACAGACGCCTGACATGCCCCGACTAAGAAATGCATTCGCATTTAAAATAATTACAGCATCTCCCGCTAAAGGGGACCGTGAGGCGATGCAAAGCCGGAGCACTTGCACGATCACGTTCCGTTGGCGTTCGTTGCGCATGCTACCGACCTCGGTCAGATTGTTATCGAACCAAAGTCGATCGCACACGTTGCAGCTGTGCCCGAAGCTCCGTCGAGGAATTCGCGCTGGAACCGGGCGTCGGCACCGTCGAAGACCGGGCGTTGAAGTTCTCTAGCGAGGTGTTCTGCACGGGCGTTGGACTCGCGTCGTCTGTCCGCAGCCGACGTGTTGGCTCGATGCAGACGCTTGGCTTTGACGTCGGTGTTGCGTACGGCGGGGTTTGCTTGCCGACGCTGCCGTTGCGTTTCGGCATGTCGAGCCCGCGTTTCATCCGTAGCAGTTTCCCGCCGACATTGCCGCTTGAGCTGGGCTTCCCTAGCCCGGAGCTCGGGGTCCGTTTGCTGACGTTTACGTTGCGCTTCGGCGCATCGAGCCTTCCACTGGTCCGCGATCTCGGCAGGCCTTAAGGTATTACTGCAACTGGCGCCGACGTTGACGTTGGAACCGGTGGAGTGATTGGGCGTGTGTACGACCTAACGCGAGCCTTTTATCTAGACGAGGAGAGGGAGTGGAGAGGGGGAGGGGACAGGGAAATGAGAGAAGGGGAGTGGAGAGGGGAAAATGGAGGGGGAAAGGGGAGTGGTGAGGGGAGAGGAGTAAGGGGAGTGGTAAGCGGGGGAGAGGGAGTGGAAAAGAGGTGTGTAGAGAGGGGGAGAGGGAGTGGAGAGGGGGTTGTGGAGAGGGTTTGTACATGCGCAGTAAGGGTGGTCACGCCGCACACCGTTTGAGCTCCGCCATAAGATGCTTCGCATCTAATACGACATATCACCCACCGCGCAGAGCAATACGCCAAGCAACTAGCTGCAATCAACTGGGCCAGTTTATGGAGCACTGGGCACAGCTAAAACATGGAGTCTACTGAAAGCTGTCACTGACCCAACGACGACGAAAAGTGAAAACAGTAAAGCCAACAAAAGGTTAATGCATTCATACCCTTGTACAAAAGAGGATCTCATTCAAGCCATCCATAAGACGTCTAGCATATCCCACGCACTGTGGGAATCGATGTAATCTGAAGCAGCCAGCAAAGAGCCTCATAAATCGCCTTGTATGTCTTTGAGGTAAATGAAGACATTCATGTCATGACATCTAGTTCGCTATATATCGCATGCTTGTCATGCATTCATGCATGCACAATGTGCTATATGCCATGCTAAGGAAACGTATATTCTGGTATAAACAATACATGGCATGTCATATATATTCATCACGCGCTCATATCATGCCATGCCAATATTGGTATATATCAAGTTAAAACAATGGCCGGTCGCGCACCAAGAGACTGTCATGTACATGCTACGATTTTCATATTACCACCTGTTCTCTATGTTCATCACACAGTCGCGTTATGCAATACCAGTTTTGATGTATATCAAACTAGCGGACAGGACGCGAGTGCACCATGAGCGCATGTCATGCATGCCATGACTTTCATGTTATCACCTGTCATTTATGTTAATCATGCAGTAACGCTGCGCAATGCTGATTTTGGTGTATATAAGCTAGCGAAACGGCCGCGAGCGCACCACGAGCATGGCATGTAAACCATGCCGTACAAGACACGCATGTCATGATTCTCATGCTGGTGCCTTTTAATTATCTTCACCATACAGTCGCGTCACGCAATACCAGTTTTGGTGTATATTACCCTAGCAAATAGGCCGCGAGCGGATGGTGAGGCTGGAATACAAATCATGCTGTACATGATATGCATGTCATGATTTCTATGTTACCACCTGTCATTTTATATTCACCATACAGTCTCGTTGTGCAATACCAGTTTTGGTGCATATCAAGCGAGGAAACCGGCAACGAGCACACCGTGAGCACGCCATGTAAATCAAGAGGTACATGTTATGCATGTCATGATTTTCGTGTCACCACCTGTCATTTATATTGTCACGTGGTTCTGACGTCGAAGAAGGCAGCAGTCAGCACGTCCGAGATGAAACTCTTTATTTGGCCGAACTTGTGGCCGAGAAACTGAAAGTCAAACTACAGCAATAAACTGATAGCTGCGAACAGAGCGTCGACCGTCGATCAACTGACAAGCGGTCAAGTGCGTCGGCTTTTATACAGGCGCTATCCAACTTTCCAGCGATATCGCTAGTGGCGGCGTAATCTCTCGATAAAGCTGAAACATTCGCGTGCGGCGCGAAATCTTAACGAAACGATCTACTACAATTGAGAAGCTTCTCGAACACTGCGTCGCGGACAGCCTCGAGCATGATAACCGTCCTTGCTGGTCAAACCCAAAAAACATCAAAATAAAACAAGAAGTGGGCGTGGCATTGCCCCCCCCCCTCTGAAAAAGCATCGTCCCGACGCTTGTGAAAGAACAACGAAGAGAAAAAAAAACAAGTGCATACATAAATAAATTACAATAACAAAGGTAAAAGTAGAGTCCCCAGGTTCGCTAACGTGCAAAAAACGGCTTAAGGCGCAGGACATGGACGACATCAGGTCGTGCGCGGCGTCGCTGGGCGTTCGTAATGCCGTTCGGGATGACCTCGTAGTCAAGAGCGCCGAGACGTATCGATAGTCAAGTATCGCCGAAGGAGTTTTTCGCTAAGCCCACGTCGGCGTATCGGCGTCCAGACCCAGACACGGTCGCCGGGCTGGTATTCCACGATGCGTCGTCGAAGATTGTAGCGACGGCTGTCGGTGTGCTTCTGGGTCTTGATGCGCAGGCGGGCGAGCTGTCGAGCTTCCTCGGCACGTTGTAAGTAAGCAGCGGCGTCGAGGTTTTCTTCGTCGGTGACGTTCGGCAGCATGGCATCTAGCGTCGTCGCCGGGCTCCTTCCGTAGACCAACTTGTACGGCGTCATCTGCGTCGTTACTTGGACGGCAGTGTTGTAAGCGAACGTCACGTACGGAAGGACGGCGTCCCACGTCTTGTGCTCAACGTCGACGTAGTACATGGCCAGCACGTCGGCGATGGTCTTATTTAGACGCTCGGTGAGGCCATAGGCCTGACTGGCTGCCCAGGCGGCGCTGCGAAAACGGTGCTAAAAAGCGCCCCCTACGACAAGTTCTTTGGTTTCGAGTAGTCAGACAGGCGGCCGCATGCAGCACTAAGCTCAGATGCGCAACGGAGCCGCCGCTGTCGGTTGTGCTGCGCTTTGGATCTCGGCCAGTTTCTGGCGTGGCTGAGTTCTTCAGGCCAAGCAATCTGCGTAAACGCAAGAAGCTCGTCAACGTCAAGTATGTTTACGACGTGCAGGAGATTGAAGGAACCATTTCGGCGCGCTGCAACTCGCAAGTGCAGCGAATCTCATACGACGTTGAACTCGAGTTAAGTTTTACGAGGCATGCTCGCGCGATTAACGACAGTGCATAAACGAAAAGATCGCTGTTAAGAAAGCCGATATGATTTGCATTACACGAAGAAACGGAATCAAGAAAGGTGCAGGACGAAGGCTAGCCGTCGGCGGCCCGAATGAGCGCATTCGCGTCGTGTGCCGTTTTCTGCCGCATTCAGTCGCAAACACACTTTTTCTCCATGCACGCGTCGTAATTTTCAACATTTGCTTCTAGGGATTCGTCAATTCTGTCAGCGTGCGGTGGCGGTCGAGAAGCGACGGCGCGCAATGTTTACAGCAGGCCGCTGGAAGCAGCCGGCTGTAAGCTGCCGGAAAAAATCGTAGGCACATACGCAGGGTGACTCATGGCATCGTTTTTCTCGTTTCGCACGAAATGCCGGCTGCATATCCTCGTGATCGCCGTCGGCAGCCACGGCGTGCCGTCTGGACTGCACACAGGGAATATATACATATATAAACGAGTGCACTCGCGTATGAAAAGTAATCAGCACGTTACGTTGCAAACCACGTTTTGCTCGCGTACTCACTTCACGCGTCGGACGGCACGTATCCAGCGGTTCCGTCGCTCCACTTCGTACGGATTTCAGGGGAACCAGTAAAACCGCACATTAGGATCCTTACCCCCATGTTCGAGGCAATTAACCACGCAACAATAACGGCGGCGACCGCGCTTCGGGACCGCGCGCTGCTCAGAACCGTCGCCCAGACCACCTGCTTTCGGCACGGTTGTTGAAGCAGGATCGCTCGTCAACATGTCAGACTCTGCAGGCATAGCGGACAAGTTCCTGCGTACGTTTTAAGCACTTTTTGAGCCTGAAAACTAGGCGCAAAATTAAGTAAAACGCTTAAAGCAACTGAGAACTGCGTAACTCGCCGGTCGGCGTCCATTTTTGACTACCCAAGCAACTCATGCGCACGCCACCAGGCTCCGCCACAGTACTCAAAACTCCAGCGCGTCAGCCCTATTGGCACGGCCGCGCCATTGCTCTGCGGGTGGTAGGTGGTGGTGGCTCGTCTCGATGTATTAACGCGATAGCGTTAAAGAGCTTGTGTCGCAGAAATTCCGGTGTCGGCACCGTTCGTTGTGAGCGAAAAATTGTCCGTGACCGAAAAATTCAGAAAGAAGCAAATAAAATAAACAATAAAAATCTTCGGTCCCATTGAGGATCGAACCCGGGCCGTTCGAGTGGCAAGCAGGTGTCCTACCACAAAACCACGATGTCTTTTTTTTTTCTTTAGTGCACAAAAACCACGATGTTACTTGCAGCTGCTTTGGAAAAAAACACTACATAAATGCCATGTAGAGAAAGGAGTCTCCCTAAGACATTTTGTGCGGCAGGTGTCACGAAGAAAACGAGCTCATTCGGCGATTTGTAGGCGAATTCACGAGGCCATCAAACTACGTCGAAAAAGGCCGGGATAGTGCAGCCATCGCCGCTAAAAACACACGAACTTTCAAACAGCTCTAAAACTGGACAACTATGTCCATCTAGCGGAAAACATATCAAGCCAACGCCGCTGGCGTTGATCAAGCCATGGATCAAGCCAAATCAAGCAAACAGCAAACGATACAAAACGTGCTGCCATCTGTGAGGCATTGTGAGAAATATGTCTCGAGTCTTTGTGGCCTCCGAGAAGGCGAGCGCGCGGCGTCTATCTTGGAGGCCATGCGACTCTTGCTTTAGATCGAAAACCTGTACAATTCGCGCGCGCGCGCGTGCGTGTAACAATGCACATTAATAAGTATGCACTTAGTGGTTCAAGTGCGCACTAGGAGCCGGATTTCGCTATCGCGTTCAACTCTTAAAGGCGAAGCTTAAGGGTCCCCCAATTTTTTTAAGATCGCCTGAGTTAGGTCCGCAGTAAAGGCGGTACCTCTGTCTGTGATGAGGACCTCTGGGGCGCCATGACGCAAGACGATGTTCTCCACGAAGATTTGGCTACCTCGACGGCACTGCCTTTGGGCAAGGCCTTTGTCTCGGCGTAGCGGGTGAGGTAGTCAGTTGCTACGATGATCCACTTGTTGCCGGAAGTCGACGTCGGGAACGGCCCCAGTAGGTCCACCCCGATTTGCTGGAACGGGCGGTGAGGTGGTTCGACTGGCTGCAGAAGTCCCGCGGGCCTAGTCGGCGGTGTCTTCCGTCGCTGGCAGTCTCGGCAAGTCTTAACGTAGTGGGCGACGTCGGCAGCAAGGCGTGGCCAGTAGTATTTTTCCTGTATTCTGGCGAGCGTGCGGGAAACACCGAGGTGCCCAGCCGTCGGGTCGTCGTGTAGGGCCTGGAGGACCTCTGGTCGCAATGATGAGGGCACGACAAGAAGGTAGTCGGTCCAAAGTGGCGAAAAGGTCTTCTTCATGAGAACGCCGTTCCGTAAGAAAAACGACGGCAGTGCTCGCTTGAATACCTTCGGAACAACGGCGGTCTTGCACTCGAGGTACTCTATAAGGCCCCCCAGTTCCGCGTCGGCTCGTTGCCTTTCGGCGAAGTCGTCGGCACTTATAGTTCCGAAGAAGCAGTCGTCGTCGTCCTCTTGCGGCGGCGCGTCGACGGGGGCTCGGGACAGGCAGTCGACGTCAGAGTGTTTTCGTCCGGACTTGTACACGACGGTAATGTCGAATTCTTGAAGCCTCGGACTCCATCGTGCTAGACCTGAAGGGTCCTTCAAATTAGCTAGCCAACATAAGGCGCGATGGTCACTGACAACTTTGACGTAGCCGAGATGATGGCAAGACACTCCTTTTCCGTTGTGGAATAGTTACCTTCTGCTTTGGATAGGGAACGGCTAGCATAACTGATGACCCTTTCCAGTCCGTTGGTCTTCTGCACAAGGACGGCGCCGAGTCCTACGCTGCTTGCGTCGCTGTGGATTTCCGTATCCGCGTGCTCGTCGAAATGCGCAAGTATCGGAGGCGTCTGCGGGCGTCGTTTCAATTCTTGAAGTGCCTGAACTTGCGACGTTTCCCACCAGAATTCGACGTCAGCCTTCGTGAGTTGCGTCAGTGGCTCGGCGATCCGTGAAAAGTTTTTGACGAAGCGTCTGTAATAGGTGCATAAGCCGAGAAATCGGCGCACGGCCTTCTTGTCGGCGGGTGGCGCGAAGTCGGCGATGGCCGCTGTTTTCCGCGGGTCTGGGCGCACTCCAGACTTGCTGATCACATGACCCAGAAACAGGAGCTCTTCGTATGCGAATCGGCACTTTTCTGGCTTCAGGGTTAGTCCAGAGGTCTTGATTGCTTGAAGTACTGCCTCAAGCCCCCGGAGATGCTCGTCGAAGGTCGAGGAAAACACAACGACGTCGTCCAAAAAAAGCCGGCAGATCCCATGCATTGTGGGAATCGATGTAATGCGAAGCAGCCAGCAAAGAGCTGCATACATCGTCTTGTATGTCACTAAGGAAAATGCGTGTCATGGTCTCCATGTTAACACCTATTTTTCATGTTCGTCACACAGTAACGTCGCGCAATACCAACTTCGGGGTAGATCAAGCTAGCGAAACGGCCGCCAGCGCACCATGAGCGTGGTACGTAAGTCATGCTGTACATGACATGTGTGTCATGACTTTCATGTTAACTCGTGTTATTTAAGTTCGTCACACAGTCACGTCACAAGATACCAATTTTGGTGTATATCAAGCTAGCGAAACGGCTGCCCGCGCACCATGAGCGTGGCACGTAAGTCATGCTGTACATGACATGCGTGTCATGATTTTCATGTTAACTCGTGTTATTATATTCGTCACACAGTCACGTCGCAAGATACTAATTTTGCTTTATATCAAGCTAGCGAAACGGCTGCCAGCGCACCATGAGCGTGGCACGTAAGTCATGCTGTACATGACATGCGTGTCATGATTTTCATGTTAACTCGTGTGTTATTTATGTTCGTCACACAGTCACGTCACGCTATACCAACTTCGGGGTAGATCAAGCTAGCGAAACGGCCGCCAGCGCCCCATGAGCGTGGCACGTAAGTCATGCTGTACATGACATGCGTGTCATGATTTTCATGTTAACTCGTGTTTTTATGTTCGTCACACAGTCACGTCACAAGATACCAATTTTGGTGTATATCAAGCTAGCGAAACGGCTGCCAGCGCACCATGAGCGTGGCACGTAAGTCATGCTGTATATGACATGCGTGTCATGATTTCCATGTTAACTGGTGTGTTATGTTCGTCACACATTCACGTCACGCAATACCAACTTCGGGGTAGATCAAGCTAGCGAAACGGCCGCCAGCGCCCCATGAGCGTGGCACGTAAGTCATGCTGTACATGACATGCGTGTCATGATTTTCATGTTAACTCGTGTCATTTATGTTCGTCACAGTCACGTCACAAGATAACAATTTTGGTGTATATCAAGCTAGCGAAACGGCCGCCAGCGCACCATGAGCGTGGCATGTAAATCATGCTGTACATGACATGCGTGTCATGATTTTCATGTTATGACTTGTCATTTGTGTTCGTCATACAGTCATGGTATGCCGTAGCAATTTTGGTGTACATTCGATGTACTAAGCGAGCAGGAGAGCACAAAGTCGTAGGCGGATAGATAGATAGATAGATAGATAGATAGATAGATAGATAGATAGATAGATAGATAGATAGATAGATAGATAGATAGATAGATAGATAGATAGATAGATAGATAGATAGATAGATAGATAGATAGATAGATAGATAGATAGATAGATAGATAGATACGCTCAAAGTCGCAGAAGTTCGCTAAGAAATGCTTCGCATTTAATAAAATTCGGCAGATCAAACGTACCGTGGGAGTCGATGTTATGCGAAGCATGCGGCGGGTAGGTGACTGTGGCGTAACTTTTTTTTACTGAGCGACACGTTACAAAATGACGCTAAAGGTTTGTATAAATTTTATACGCACATATATATGTTGAAGAGCCGCATATGTGTTACATAACCAGCTGTTTACGGTTGGGTAACGCTGCCAATGGCAACGTGGGTATTACCAACACCAGAAGCGGTAAGCCGATATGTAGTGTTTATACGTGTCCCGAGAACGCACGCGCGTTTAACGTATCCGTGTGCATGTGTGCAAGAAGTTTTTGACAGTTCTTGAACAAGGGCATCATCACCGTGATCAGTGAGCACCAGCAGCTGGTCATGACTTCTTATAGGATCCGGTCGTGATCGTGGTGACGAGGGGTCCATGTGTAGCGAAGTATGTCGTATAGTAGAGCTGTTGGAATTCGTGGATGCCTCGGCCATTTCGTTGATAAATTGTCTGTCGACAGAACCGGCGAGATGTCGGAATCTGAAGTCACCCTTCGCGTTGGTGAGGTATAGGCCGTCGAGGCTGGTAGACCTGGATAGTGCTACATAGACCAACATCAGTGGATGGTGTTTGTCGTATTCGTAGACTACCTGGGCGTATGTAGCCTACGTAGCCTAGTCTACAAAGCGGCTGTCAATCAATCTGGCATCATTCTCGGTTAGCATGAGGCCATCGCTCAGCCTCGTAAGAAATGAAGAGGACACTGCGTCGTTCTGGTGGACGAAGTGCAGTTTACGGTGCGGTGATGTGGATATCATATGTAACCTAACATTCGTTCATGTATTCCTCCGGGGTCGAGCAATGCTTCAATATAGCTTGCTGAATCATAGGAATACAAACGAATGTTTATTAGACTGCTATAAAACCGGAGTCAACACTGGAACTACAGACGTTAATTTCATATGACGCCTGTATCGTAGGAGTACACATGGTAGCAGTATCATGTAGTGCTTATTGCTTTCTTGTAAAATTACATAGCCAGCACCACAACCACAATTGACGTTGCACCGATATTACGCCTGCGTAGGCTGTTTTTCCAAACCAGTTTATAGACCTGGCGTGGCTCAGTGGTAGAATACCTGATTGCCACGCAGAATGCTTGGGTTCGATTCCTGCTGGGATCCTAATTTTCATTCTTTCCATTCGTTGAGTCAACGCTGCCGATGTTGGTTTTCCTTAACGCCTAACATTTAAGTTACCAATGTCTGTTCTCGCCGTTACTGGGTAGATATAAACTGTCGATCACCTGTGGCGCATACCCGTACACCGCGGCCCGTGGTAAACGGGTATGTGCCATACGTGTCTAGTGGAAAGGGTTTGACGACGTACGCGACAAGAATTTAACGTTATTCATGTCACGACCTGCCAATCATATTCGTCAAATCCTCTTACCCTCCCATGCAAATTTTGGTCTACACAAAGTTAAGGAGTCAATCATGAGAGCACCCAGACGTAGGCGGCTAGATAGATAGATAGATAGATAGATACGTAGATAGAAACGCTCAAAGTGCCAGAGGTTCGCCAAGAAATGCTTCGCATTTAACACAAGGCACGTCTGCCACTTCAATCCGGCCAGTACGGTGTCCATGACGCGCTGGAACATCGCAGGGGCCGAGCAAAGACCAAAAGGCATGACCTTGAACTCAAAGAGGCCGTCGGGTGTGATAAAAGCGGTCTTTTCTCGGTCTCTTTCGTCTACTTCAATCTGCCAATAGCCGGTCTTCAGGTCAATAGACTAAAAGTACGTCGCCTTGTGAAGTCGATCCAGGGTGTCGTCTATCCGTGGGAGGGGGTACACGTCCTTCTTCGTGATTTTATTCAGGCGCCGATAATCAACGCAGAAGCGCATGTGTCCCGTCCTTCTTCTTCACTAACACCACGGGTGACGCCCACGGACTCTTTGAAGGCTGAGTGATGTCGTCGCGTAGCATTTCGTCGACTTGTTTCTTTATGGCCTCACGTTCTCGCGTCGAAACTCTCTAGGGGCTCCGTCGGAGTGGTCGATAATTTCCTTCTGTTATAATGCGGTGCTTTGCAAGGGGCGTTTGTCGAACCCGCGATGACGACGAGAAACAGTCCTTGTATTGCAGGAGCAGGGTTCTGAGCTCGTCTTGCTTGACCTTCGGAAGGCTCGGGTTGACGTGAAAATCCGGTTCGGGACCTCTATTCGTCGAAGCAGGTTCGGCAGCGTCGAAGAGGGCGAAAGCATCGCTGGCGGCTACACATTCGTCGATGTAGGCAACCGTCGTACCTATGTTGAGGTGCCTATATTCGTGGCTGAAGTTTGTCAGCAGCACCTTTGTTTTACCGTCATGCAGCTCGGCGAACCTCTTGCGACGCAAATTTGACGGTTCAGGAGTAGTTGCTGATCGCCGTCGATTATGCCTTCAAGGTTCGCAGGTTTTTCGGTGCCGACGGAAATAACGACACTGGAGCGCGGCGGAACGGTCACCTGCTCTTCTTTCACATTCAGTGCATGGTTCCCTGGCGTCGCGTGGGGCGGGAGCGCTTTGTCTGAGGTTAGTGTTATCGACTCAGACCTCAGGTCGATAACGGCGCCGTGGTCACTTAGGAAGTCCATTCCGAGTATCACATCCCTGGAGCAGTTTTGTAGGATTACAAAGCTCGCAGGAGAAGTCCGGTTATTGATGGTGACTCTCGCCGTGCAGACACCAATGGGCGTTATCAAGTGACGTCCAGCTGTCCGGATTTCGGGTCCACTCCAAGCGGTCTTTACTTTCTTCAGCTTGGTGGCGAACGGCCCACTGACGACGGAATAGTCGGCTCTGGTGTCGACGAGAGCTTTGACGCTGTGGCCGTCGATAAGAACATCGAGGTCGCTAGTTCGTCGTCTTGCGTTGCGGTTAGGTCGTGGCGTCGGATTACGGCTTCGTCGATTTGTCCCGCTGTTTCGACGTTGCGTCGTCAGGCTTTCTTCGGGCCGCGAAGTTTCGTCGTGACGGCTCCGTCCGGTTTGCGTCGTGTTCTGAAGGTCTCGTCGCGTTGTCGTCGTCGGCGGCCGCGGAGGATCCTCGGCATTTCGTCGTACAGCAACCGCACCTCCATCGGTTGCTGCCCTTAGTTTCCCGGATACGGGCTAAGCGACCGACCCCGGTTTGGGCTAGTGTACTGCCGGCGCTGCGGTGACATGTAGCGGCCGGGTGACGGCGAGCGGGAAGGTCGTCGTTCTTGCCACTCAGCTCCGGTGAGGTAGTCGTCAATGTCGCGAGGCCGTTCGCCTGGCTGCGGGCGCGGCGCGTTGATGGCGAATCCGCGTAGCCCCATCTATCGGTATTGGCAGCGGCGGTACGTGTGGCCGGCCTCCCCGCAGTGGTAGCAGAGCGGGCGGTTGTCAGGGGCACGCCAAACGTCGGTCTTTCGGGGGGCGCATCCTTGTCCCATCGGCGGGCGGTATGGCGTCGGTGGTGGTGGCGGCGGTGCCTGATGGTGGAACTGCTGCGGCGGCGGGGCGTCTTGGCGCGGGCGAGGAGGTGGGGCGTTGCGTGGGGCTGCAGCAGCATAGATCATGGCTTCCGGCTGAGCCTGCGGTGCTTTGTGAATTCCAAGCGATTGCCGGACTTCCTCGCGGACAACGTCGGTGATTGAATCCACTTCATGCTGTGGCGGGGGTAAAAGCTTTCGCAGTTCCTCCCGCACGATCACTCGAATCGTTTCAGGCAGGTCGTCGGAGCAGAATGATTGAACTTCTGCGTGAGCTGGCGTCGAGCGGCGATTGAATTGTCGTGTGCCCATCTCCAGCGTCTTTTCAATCGTCGTCGCTTCGGAGACGAATTCCTGGACAGTACTCGGTGGGTTCCGCATCAGACCAGCGAACAGCTCCTGCTTTACTCCTCGCATGAGGAAGCGAACTTTCTTGTCTTCCGGCATTTCGGGGTCGGCGTGGCGGAAGAGTCTGGTCATCTCTTCTGTAAAGAGCACCACATTTTCGTTTGGCATCTGCGAACGGGTTTCAAGCAGCGCCTCGGCCCTCTCCTTGCGGATGACGCTCGTGAATGTAGCGAGGAACCTGGTGCGCAATGTGTTCCACGTTGTCAGGGTTCGCTCTTGGTTCTCAATCCAAGTGCGAGCGGCGTCTTGCAAGGTGAAGTAGACATGCCGTGGCTTGTCTTCGCTGGTCCAGTTATTGTAAACGGCGACTCGGTCGTAGGCTTCGAGCCAGCTTTCCGGGTCTTCGAATGATGATCCGCGGAAGGTTGGCGATTCCTTGGGCGTCCGGAGAAGAATCGGTGCGGGCGGCACAGCGTCTGTCATCGTCGCTGTGGTCGAGGTCAGGGTCTTTGTTTGCCTGGTCTTTTCAGGTAGATGCCCGTGCTCTGGCGGTAGACCTTGTTGCCTGCGGCTTGCTCGATGCTCGGCCTTGGCGTCGATGTCTTCTTTGCGACTCGGGCTTGGTTCACGGCTTGACGGGGGCTTCCGGAACATGGACGAACAGCACCTCCACCAGATGTCACGTGGTCGTGACGTCGAAGAAGGCAGCAGTCAGCACGTCCGAGATGAAACTCTTTATTTGGCCGAACTTGTGGCCGAGAAACTGAAAGGCAAACTACAGCAATACAGTGATAGCGGCGAACAGAGCGTCGACCGTCGATCAACTGACAAGCGGTCAAGTGCGTCGGCTTTTATACAGGCGCTATCGAACTTTCCAGCGATATCGCTGGTGGCGGCGTTATCTCTCGATAAACTGAAACATTCGCGTGCGGCTCGAAATCTTAACAAAACGATCTACTACAATCGAGAAGCTTCTCGAACACTGCTTCGCGGACAGCCTCGAGCGTTGGTAACCATCCTTGCTGGTCAAACCCAAAAAACATGAAAGTAAAACAAGAAGTGGGCGTGGCAATATTCAATATACCACGACCGCTGGATGAAAAAGCGCGCGGTACGGCCTTCCGCGTCGGGCGGCTTTCTATGGGAGAGCGCGTGTCGGCCCTAGTTGCAGTTACGGCCGCTGCGGCGCGACGGGGCGGAGAAGGGGAAGCGGGTGCCGGCGGCTCCGTTGGGGTAGCAGCCGCAGCAAATAAGCTAGTGGTTGTAGAAACAGTGGTCCCACTCACTTGTTCTAAGCGGTTTTTTTCTATCTCGTCTATCGCAGTCATGACATATAATGCATTCAGTTGAGTCCGTTCTCGTTGTCTGGGTAAATAGCCAGTTAAGTTTCCGTGTACGTGCCGAGCTCCTGGCATTTTTTTCTTCCAGGACTAACTTTTTGCTTTGTGTCTGAGAGAAGATTCCACAATGCGCGTGGCAACATTATATAGCGCTGAATGTGTGAAAGAGTGGTTGTTATATTTATGAGCCAGTAATGAATGCACCGCTTGTTATATGTACATATTGATTTCCGTGACATTTCTTCAGCACCTTTGAGATTTCTCAGCTGAAAATGCTTGGCAGTTATTTATTTGAAACATGTGACAATGCACGTTCATGTTCTTTATACACAGAAAATGCATGTAAATACATACGTTGAATCTTTTTGATGATGTCTGATGCATGATACTGTTCCGAAAAGTAATTCAGATTCGGGTTCTTGATACTAGCGGATTCCACAAATATAGTGACGAACTCCTCGTAACTTTGTTGAAAAGGCTGCTGAAGTATATATTCATTAGAAGGGGCTTGTAAATTTCTTGGCATTTCTTAGCAGGGCAATGCCATCAAATTGATGTATATATAAGGCCGATCACTGGAGTGACTAATATCTCGAAGAATTAAGCTGAAAATAATAGGCCACAACTGAAGTTTTCTTCAACTGAAGAAACAAAACCATGAAATGTATGGGGTCAACTCAAGCTATATGTTATAGTGATGCGTGACAATCGCTTACCCAGTTTTTTTTTTTTTCGAGACGGCCCGGTCAAGTGATAACTGCGTTTTCATATTTACACACGTATAGTTTAGTAACACGCAAAGCCACGGCTGCTGCAGGACAGTCAAGTACATGTCCCTTTGTTGGAGCGAGCAGGGGTGCCTTTGCAGGCAATACATCATAGAAAAAATAAACAGCAATAGATGACAGAACCACATGACGGAGACTGCCAGAAGACAAGCACGTTGGTGTGCAACGAAGATTCGCCAGTGCCTGTAGAGCGGCTAACATCAAAACGCCAAAACGAAAGGTTTACACAGACTGGAAGTAGACAGGGAAGCCAAAAAATGGGCTCAGAAGCTGGAGCCATAACAAAACAATAATAAGAAAAAGCGTAAAAAAGAAAACAGAGATGAGTATCAGAAAAGTGTTTACCCCCCCCCTTTTTTTTGTTGTTGTCTACCATATAGCTGTCAAAAGCGATCCACCTTAACTTTGTCCCTTTGAGTGACTCTCAACGTGTGTGTTGGCTGCCATGTATTTTTGTTTGAAATGAAATCTTGTCGTCGCCCACCAGCCGCTTTTCTGCACTGCTTTGTTTGCTGAGCTACGTTTGAGTCAGTGCCCCGTTCCTCAAAGGAACACAGACAACCCAACTCTCTGAATGAAAGGGATACACGTGCTTTTCACGGCAACCAACATCAGTACCACATGGCATTCCGGGGCAACGCACGACACCGCAACGCGACAGTGTTCAGAAACAACCGGAACCGATGACAAAGGTGCCGCGGGCTTAAAGGTGGGAACTAGAAAAAAAAACGAGAGATAAGAGAAAACAGGAAGGTGGTGTCACGGCCACTGGATGCAACAACGTTTGCAAACAGCCGCCGTTTGCCGCCACAGGGATAAGCCCAGAATTGATTTCATGGCAGTTCCAAGCGCTACCCTGTCGTATGTTTACTATAAACATGTTTGGAGGAAGGAAAAAGTTTCTCTTATTTTGTGTAAAATAAACAGTGGCGGCTGCAATTTTTCAGATCACTTTTCCGAAATGAAATGATTAAATCTGAAGCAACAAATTCAGAGCAAAAATAAAGAAGTTCGATGCATTAAGAAAGGTGCAAAACCTCCAGGTTGCTTAGTTGTGGTCTTTTAAGATACCAGAAAAATATGCCCACGACTACGTCTTCCGCAAAAAGCGATCGGTGCACGAAGTTGCATCTTGGGCAAGGCAAGACCAAAAATTTCCAAGTGCTGCAACTGTGTACAAGAAAGGTCGGTAATTAACTCATATGTACACGGTAAATCGATTTTAAAAGAAGATTTTGGGCATAAAATGAAGACGCACGCGCTCAAGCATGACTGCCACAAGCGCGCCGCGCATGTGATCGAGCGGGCGTCCGCAAAACCCGTCCCCCACGGCGGTGGTCCGGGGAACTAGCCCAGTCACGCCGGTTTCGGAGCACGCGGCAGGCCGTACCCGTGCGCTTTTTCATCCAGCAGCCGTGATCATACAGTCGCGTTGCGGAATACTAATTTTGGTGTAGGTATATTGCCGCGAACCATGCCTTCTTGTTTGTGTCCTTATGTGTTTAGTTTCTAGCATCTGACCGCGCCAGGTTCTTTTAATGATGTTCAAAGCGAAGCGTTTGCTTCCCTCTTTCTGTCTTGCACGCCGCACAGGATATCTGATCTGATAGGGACAGTGTCTTCAAAAGACAAGTGTTGTGCCTGTCCGGTGGCTGTCGTCACGAGGTGGCTATCGTCACGAGAGGACTGCTATCGTCACGAGAGGACACTGGAAAACGCAGATTGAAAACGCTCGCAGAAAAGAACGGCGTGACATTCGTTTTCAGCCAACGCTCGCCAGTGCACGTCGCCTTCTTGGCTGTTTCTTCGCCGCTTGCATTTTCCTTGATTCTATTGCATAGCACAAGTTCGCTCCAGTAAACTTTGTTTGCTCAACGAACCCTGCATCGTTTTCGCTACGTGACAATATCAACCTAATGAAATGGCCACAAGCAAGCCATGAGCGTGGCATGTATATATCATGCCGTACACGACATGCATATCATGATTTTCATGTTACCACCTGTCATTTATGATCGTCATAGTCACGTCGCGCAATGCCAATGTTTGCGTATATCAAACTAGCGAAACGGCCGCGAGCGCACCATGAGCGTGTCATTTAAGGCATGTCGCACATGAAATGCGTGTCAGATTTTCGTGTTAGCACATATCATTTATGTTCGTCATACAGAAATGCCTCCCCATGCTACTTCAATTTCTATTCAATTCAATTCAATTCAATCTTATTTCATCTCAAGGATGAGGGCAGGCTCGGGAGAAAAGTGACGTTTGTCACTTGAGGAGAACCCGAGCCTCCCTAATACATGGCAAGCAACGAGGACATGGGTGAATATAGACCATGAAATATAGGCCATTAACATATAGGCAATGAACATAGACCATGAAATGTTTGGCTCAGTACAAGTGGAAAAGATGCACGTACAGTAATGCTATGTACAGAGACTAATATACGTAAGCAGTTTCTTACTGCACAAATTCCGAAATACAATGCAAAATGTGACGGAATACAGAATACTATATATATGACAACAATGCTATGCATAGAAATTGCATATACATATACACATATATATATACACATATACACACACATATACACACATATATATAGACAGTTCGAGTAATGCCTGAACCACCATTTTCTTGATTTTCACGGTAAAAGCACTTCCCTAATGTCACGTGTGCTGCAATTAATATATGCAACTTCTGGCATATATTAATTTAATTAAACGGCCGCGAGCGCCCCAAGACCACGTCATGAAAATCATGTTGTGCATGACATACGTGTCATGATTCGCACGCTAGGACCTGTTGTTAGGACCGGATGATTTTCATTTTGTGACCGGTCATTTGTGATCGTCAGACGTCATGTCATGCCATACCAATATTGGTATACATCCCATTAACGAAGCGGCCAGGGGAGGATAGAGCCGTAGGGGGTTAGATAGATAGATAGATAGATAGATAGATAGATAGATAGATAGATAGATAGATAGATAGATAGATAGATAGATAGATAGATAGATAGATAGATAGATAGATAGATAGATAGATAGATAGATAGATAGATAGATAGATAGATAGATAGATAGATAGATAGATAGATAGATAGATAGATAGATAGATAGATAGATAGATAGATAGATAGATAGATAGATTCACACGACTGCAATAGTCAAGCTAGGGTATTACGAATCTAACACCATTCTACCTCCAAACAAAGCAACACTACAAGGGGCAGTCATTTCTCAAACAATTTTTCCACGTTGCCATAAGGCCTTGCATGAAACCTCATAGACATTGTCGGTCTACAACATCACAGTGTGGACCACTACGGGCAGCCTAGCGGAGAAAAAGAAATAGATTACAACAGGCAGCTAGCACCATGGAGGGGTACACAAGGATACGGGGACTTTATTGTTAAGTGGCAAAGTCGGAACTTATTCGCTTCACAAAGAGCAAAGCACAAAAGACGGACCCGAGTCTAAAGCTGGAAGTCAAGATATAAGCAAATATTATTCCTGAGAAATATAGCATTAGAATGCTAGGCATGTAGCTCCAAGCTAATCAGAGATGTCTGAACACACTAAAAAATTCGGCAGATCCCACGTACCATGGGAGTCGATGTTATGCGAAGCATGCGCCGGGTAGGGGATGGTGGCGTAACTTTTTTTACTGAGCGACACGTTACAAAATGACGCTAAAGATTTGTATAAATTTTATACGCACACATATATATATGTTGCAGAGCCGCATATGTGTTATATAACCAGTTGTTTACGGTTACGTATGCAACGTGGGTATTCCAACACCAGTAGCGGTAAGCTGATACGTAGTGCTTATACCTGTCTCAAGAACGCACGCACGTTTCAGGAACCCGTGTACATGTGTGCAAGAAGTTCTTGACAGTTCTTGAACAAGGGCATCATCACCGCAATCTGTGAGCACCAGCAGCTGGTCATGACTTGTTATAGTATCCGGTCGTGATCGTGGTGACGAGGGGTCCATGTGTAGTGAAGTATGTGGTATAGTAGAGCTGTTGGAATTCGTGGTTGCCTCGGTCATTTCGTCGACAAATTGTCTGTCGACAGAGCCGGCGACATGTCGGAACCTGAAGCCACCCATCGCATTGGTGAGGTTCAGACCGTCGAGGCTGGTAGGCCTGGATAGTGCTACGTAGACCAACATCAGTGGATGGTGTTTGTCGTGTTCGTAGACTACTTGGGTGTGTGTGGCCTACGTAGCCTAATCTACAAAGCGGCTGTCAATCAATCTGGCATCATCCTCGGTCAGCATGAGGCCATCGCCCAGCCTCGTAAGAAATGAAGAGGACACTGCGCCGTTCTGGTGGACGAAGTGCACTTTACGGTGTGGTGATGTGCATATCATATATAACTTTCAATAATATATTCCTCCGAGGTCGAGCAATGCTTCAATATAGCTTGCTGAATCGTAGGAATACAAACGTAATGTTTATTAGACTGCTATAAAAGCGGAGCCGACACTGGAACTACAGACGTTAATCTGATACGACGCCTGTATCGTAGAAGTACATATCGTAGGAGTATCATGTAGCGTTTATTGCTTTCTTGTAAAATTAGATAGCCAGCACCACAACCACAATTGACGTTGTACCGAATTACGCCTGCGTAGGCTGTTTTTTTCAAACCAGTTTATAGACCTGGCGTGGCTCAGTGGTTGAATACCTGATAGCCACGCAGAATTCTTGGGTTCGATTCCTGCTGGGATCCTAATTTTCATTCTTTCTATTCGTTGAGTCAATGCTGCCGACGTTGGCTTTCCTTAACGCTTTAGCATTTAAGTAACCAATGTCTGTTCTCGCCGTTCCTGGGTAGATAAAAACTGTCAATCACCTGTGGCGCATACCCGTACACCGCGGCCCATGGTAAACGGGTATGTGCCACACGTGTCTAGTGGAAAGGGTTTGACGACGTACGCGACAGGATTTTAACGTTAGTCATGTCATCACCGGGCAATCATATTCGTCAAATCCTCTTACCCTCCCATGCAAATTTTGGTCTACACCAAGTTAAGGAGGCGATCATGAGAGCACCCAGACGTAGGCGGCTAGATAGATAGATAGATAGATAGATAGATAGATAGATAGATAGATAGATAGATAGATAGATAGATACGTAGATAGAAATGCTCAAAGTGCCAGAGGTTCGCTAAGAAATGCTTCGCATTTAATAAACTCAAAACAGCGGTACAGCACAGCTCATGCAAGATCTCGCGCATAACTTACAACCTCAAGGGCATGAGAAACAAGACGCCCTCCGACCAACAACGAACAGAGTAATACGAACAGGGAAGAGAAAGAAAAAGCAACCCACTTAATAAGAATGACCTGCAAGACAGCCCTAAGATCACCGCAGAATACTTCAAACGACAAGGTACTGGCGCTTGGTCTTCATGACAAAATTGAAGAATTAACCGAGGCACAGCTACAAGCGCAAGGAAATCGCCTTCTCCATACTCCAACTGGCAGAGCATTCCTAACCAACTAGGGCGCGATGCACTAATACAAAAACATCAAGAAACTGAAGAGGTGCAAGCCGAACTTATAGAATGGTACACGGTATCGCTAATACTAACGAACATGGATCCCGGTCTGCATGTTGTCAGAAGGAAGGCCAAGGCGGAATACACTGACAAAATGACAAAAATATATGAACGCGGCGAGATTCACTGAAGCTGTGCCTTATGAGACCAATACAAGGAAGCATGTTGGCGTAGTCACAGACCGTAGAGGAAAAAATTACACCATTTCCCGCTAAAGGGGACCATGAGGCGATGCGAAGCCGGAGCACTTGCACGATCGCGTTCCGTTGGCGTTCGTTGGGCATGCTACCGACCTTGCGTCGTGGAACGCGAAGAGGGACGCTACGCGCGTCGTATCTTCCATCTAGCCTGGCCGTTAATTCTCACAGGGCGAGCGGGGAACGCGGTCGACAGGCGGGCGAGAGGGGGGCAGCGTAGGAGAGGAGAGAGAAGGGGAGGGGACGCGCATGCGCTCGAGCTCATCGCGGCGTTGCGCAGGAGATAATTTCGGCATGTCTAGCCCGCGTTTCAGAGGAAGAGTGGAAAGGGGGAGGGGAGAGGGAAAGTGGAGAGGGGAAGTGGAGAGGGAAAGTGGAGATGGGAAGGGGAGAGGGGAATGGTAAAGGGAAAGTGGAGAGGGTGAGTGGAGAGGAGGTGTGTGGAGAGGGTATGCGCATGCGCAGTAACAACACCCTCTAGACTTTAAGGCCTGAAGGCTGCCACCGTGACGTCACGAAGCGGCGGCGGCGGTTGCTCGCCACACAGCGAAGGCTTGCGTAGGGACGTCTGCTGTGCGCTTGTCTTGGCCTTTTCTTTCGTCAGTGTTCCTGTTTGGTGCTTAGGAATTCCCTCCCCAGGAGTAAAGGAATTGCGTGCAAATATTTACGGTCAAATGAGCCTCACAAATTTTGACACATTTCTTTCTTTTGTGAATAAGTAAAAGACGTGTGTTTGCTCTGAGGAGTATCAAGCACTTAAACTGAGTTTTGCTGAGCTTATGCCCTGTATTTCACCTCGGTAGTAAACAGAAATAGATATATCAAATGTCCAGGAACTTCGCATAATTTTGTTCATCGGTTCTCGGTTATACATCCGGCTGGTAGCACAAACTTGCGACTGATTGATACATCGACCACAAAATAGCCCGAACACGTAGTCACACCTCGAAGAAAATTATCTTCGCGTAATGCATTCAGGGAAGTTCGAATAAAAAAAAGATTCATAGGAACAAGCTACCCTTCGACCTTAAGTAAAACTGCAAGGTTAACTGTTCGTGCGAAAATACGTAGGCTCCAGACATTTGCCTTCTCGAGTTGCGCTTGCCAGTGATAGGGAAACTTATGGGCAGGTAATAAATGAAACAGAGGAAATCTTACACCAGGTCGCAAGCGTGCTTTATAAGCGAGAACGGGAGACTAATGGCATTTTGTCTGAACAACTTTATTTACAGCGGGGCCAAAGGCACTTCGAGAGCTATTTCTAGCTGAGCGTTTCCAGCTTTCCCTTCTTTGATTTCGATTCAGCTTCTAAAACCATTTCTTGCGGCTAAAGACTTGTATGAGAGGATTCGTGCTGCACTGCAACTCTTGCTTCAGAACCAGCTGTCAAGCATGTCCATCGTCGCAGGTATTAAAATATGACGACTCGTCGTTGGTTAGGAGCTCCACGGTGAGGTCTGTAACCACTTGGTGCTGTTGAGAGAACTTTAAAGCACTTCTTGTTTTGACGATTGCTCCAGGACTGCATGATTATATGCGACAGCATTTACGACAAACAGCGCTAAAAGCAGGATACTTCCACGGTCCATTGCTCTGACGAGGTCAGTGCTTCTCTGCAACACAAACTGAAATTTCTTTATTCACTGTCGTTGCTTCTCTACATTTCTTACTCGAGTTTCTTCAAGGCGGCGTAGACAGCATGCCCTGCCATATACACCAATACCGGGATAATGTCCGTCATGTTTTACAGCGTTTCCTCGGTGACAACTACGTTGCAGCAAGGCCGTGAACAGTTTGCTTCCCTCTGAAGGTCATGCCATTCCTCATCCTCGTCACTGGCGTTTCTAGAAGTGGCGACCGTCGTACTTCTAATCACGCTTGGAAGTATATGTAGAATATTCTGCAGGAAAACTCACACTGAGGTTCTGTGAAGGAGTGAAGTTGTCACACGAAATCGCGCGCAGCCATTTTTAGCGCAGCTCCGCATCTTGGAAAATCGAAAAACGCACACCTTGCACTTCAAGTCGTAATTGCTACTGCACTGAAGGACACAGCACTTGTTCGGTTTAACGAATTCAATGCCCCACACACGCTTCAGCACCCACGACGTTCTCGCATTTTAGAAAAAAAACGGCACACTGCACTGACAGAACCGACGTACCACGTGTGGCAGCAAGAAACATATTGACGTGCCGGTGTGCCGCCGCACTACTCGCCTTCCGTCATTAAATATAGCGCGCTTTTGAGTTGAAAGTTATCTCGCTGGGTGCTGATATTTCATTTAAAGATAACTCTCATAGGGTTATTGCAGGTTTCTTCTGCCGATTGTATTTGTTTATTCAGAAAAATGGCGCGACTTTCTTAATGACGACCAGTGACACGTGTTTCGACTTGTATCCATCCGCGTTTGAGCGGGCCACAGGGAACGGGGGAAACCGGATTCCCGCTGCCGTGGCCGCCTCCACTTGGTGACGTCAGCACTTCGAATGCGGAGAGCGCTTCGGCCTTAGAGTCTAGAGGGTGTTGGCATTAAGGGTGGCCACGCCGCACACCACCGGATTGAGCTCGGCCTTAAGATACTTCGCATCTAAAATTGCAGTCCTCGCTTCAGTATATCGAGCTTCGACAACAGAAATGGAAGAGGTATACACGCGCAACGCCCCATTATGCACCAACACTGACTCATAAAAAGCTTGTAGAAACCATCTAAAAGGCAACGATAAAAAGCTTGTAGAAACCATCTAAAAGGCAACGATGCACAGGTGCTCCGAAAATTGGTTGGGCCTGGATGGGACCCCATAGTGAAATACGTACAGAGTGTGACCTGGGCACCGTGGCACGAAGGCGTGACTAGGAACCTGCATGCCCACGAGACGGCTCCAGGCTTTACAAATCAGCAAGACATCCGAAACTCTGATATAGTGGACCCTACACCCCAAGACCTCTGCTACGCAGCGATTCTTAAAAACTATAAGGAAAATAGACAGATCTATTCACCCCCACATGACAAACTGAGCGCTACGGAGGCGACCGTGCTACGAAGACTACAGGCGAACACTTACATAAATCTGAACACAGTCCACCTGATCTACCTCACCGCGTAGAGATATATGCCCGTAGGTGTGCAGCAACACCAAAACTTTTTCACATCAAGTGGGAGTGTGCAGAGCACGGTTAAGAGCACGATAGAAACGGCACATAGCGCGAATGGGAGGCGCTGCTGTCTAGCCTGGCCCTGGAAGATCAGCTAGGACTGATACAAAGAGCTTAACGAATAGCTCATGCCGGTGGAGCCTTGTAATACGGGCACCATCATGCCGGACAGACTCCGCTTTTCACCCGTATATACCCTTATGCTTTGCATGAGGAAACTCGCCTAATTGCATCGCGCCAAAACATGTCACAAATGTAGAACAGCGAGTGTGAAATTCATTTCATAAAACCGATTGACACTACGAATGATCGGAGTGCCCCCTTGCGACCTACTACGGAATTGGAGGAGCGCAGTTGGCAGACAAGCAAATATCGCAAGTTGCCTAACTAAATCTACAGTGTCGACTTCCAGGGGAAGCGTACAATCACAATTTTCTTGCATTTGTGGGATTTTTCCAGCGTTATTCTTAGAAATGTCTTTTAGTTTCAGGCAAAAATAATATCCAAAAATAAAGTTCCAAGATAACCCACTTACAAACGCTTGCAGCAAGCTTCGCTATTCGTGTCTGACCGCAGTAACTTGCCGCACGTTTGCTCGGACACCCTTGTTTTTTGGTTATATAAATACCCGGATGCATTCTTTCAATATATGCCTTATTTTTCTAGCGCAAATGTGCAATGTGTTGGTTAACTACCCAAGAAATTAAGGCCTGGTATTAAGCGTGTAATGCTGCCTAGCAGCAATGCCTATACGGTAGGACTAGATCAGATATTGAAAAAGTTCTGCGGCTTCGAGTGCTAAACGAACTCCTGAACAAACTTCGTGCGTCAGCAGAGAACTGCGAATTCGGGGGCCTTAAATGGCGCATGTTGGGCATCTGAATCACCTGAGGAAATCGGGATAGAGCCTGCGACAACGACTGATCGCAGCAAAGCCGACAAACAACCGTCGACATCTACCGTGTGCAAAAGCGCGGCAAAGAGCGTTGGCGCAGGATCAGTAAGGCTACGGGAATATGGGTGCCAGCAGCTGCACCTTGGTTAACTCGAGTGAAAACAAAAAACGTTTGCTGCTAATATGGAGGGGGGTGGAGGTAATATACACCACGAGGAAACGTTCCCGGTAAAAGAAAAAATCGTGTCGAAGGTGCCGAAGGCTGAACCATTTCCCTCTTGCCTGTAAGTCTTCCACATTTTCCCGCAGCGTCAACGAACCAATGCGGGAGCTACGATTCGCAGAGAAATAATTCGTTCTGCAATCATTAAGAGTCTGCGCAAAAGCGCGCTTGCTGGAGCGCAGCGGTCTGTATGCACTAGGGCCATCCGACGATGAGAAAAAGATTGATACTGGCGCCAACTGCTGCGTCCTGCATAGTAGCCACCTTGCAAGGCTTCCAACAAAGCGTGAAGAAGCTATGTGTACTGCTATGCCGAGATTACTTACCTTTGTACTTGCAGATATTTCAAGTCTTTCCTCATGTCATCGCCCTATTTGATGCGGATCAAGACGGAGATCTCGACTGTGCGATAGTTCTGAAGGAACATCTTGATCAGAACAGCAAGACAGCGACATATGTAGTGCTGCTGCCGCCACTCAATGGACGACCAACGTTAGTTCACATAAAGTAAGAGCAGTAAAGTAAAATGATTTTCCTACGAATGAGAGGAGAGTAGGGCACAACCTTTCGTTGGTTTCATGGTCAGCAAGAAAGATAAAAAAAATGAGAAACACAAATTAACATAACACATGTTGCCGCGGGTTTGAGGATGTCGTCTTCTCACACCTTTTCATCTTCATTTTGATCAATATTGATACACATGTCAAAAATATTATTAGTTATAACCCCGAACCTTACAGTGCTCCCATTTCCTCTTCGTTTTAATAGATTAAGGGAGAGGTATCTGTATTCCTGTTGTACAAAAATGTCTCCCGCTCACACATCCATGCATAAACGTGCAGTATTTCGAGGTAGCAGTTTCAAGATCGTAGTTTAAATATTTGACACACGGAAGGACTCAAACATTCTTCGCGCAAAAATGCTGACGAGAAAAAAAAAATTGACTCGAAGTAGTTAGTGCTTTATTTGGATGCATGCAACAAGAACCACATTTCGGCACAAGACTCGTTTATAGTGTGATATTCCAGAGATTAAATTACCCTATACGTAATGGATAGTCCGTAACGCTCTGGCTGTATCACGAGCGGTAATAAAGAAATTATTAGAAGTTTATATTCGCATTGATATGCAGAGATAGCTGAAGTAAGAGGTGCAGGTTGTGTCTTTCCCTGTGATTTATAAGAATTAAAGTGAGACAAAGAGTGGCTTCTTGGAGGAGTTGGTTCAGCATCATCGTAGAATTCAGCGCAAAAAGCAGGGACACAGAACGGATAACACGCACATAGCACTGCGTACGAATTATCCTTTCTTTGTTCCTGTTTTTCGAGCATAAATTTACGATGATGATAAGGAGGAAGGAAAGGAGGAGACGAGACAGTAGAGCGAAGCCTAGAAAGAATGAGAAGGAAAGAAATAGAGAGAAAGAAACGAAGAAAGTGAGACAGAGAGAACATCAATGAAAGAGAGAGAAAGAAGTAGAAAGAGAGTAAGAAAATAGAAAGAAAGAGGAAGCAAGCATCGCGTCGTCTAGTGACCGGATACCATACCACTTGGCCAAGCCGCGCATGCGCAGTAGCTAAGCCACACCCACCGACAGAGACATCGCGCGCAACCTCCGCTCTACAGTGCATAGCATGGCTAGCATGGCTGCGTACTCCCGACGAGGAAGTCGCCTTTGCAGACCGTGGTTATGGGTCATGAAAGACGCGCTACACACCAGTTCGAAGACAGTTGCGACACGGTTGTCTCGCTCTTTGACGATGAAACATGCAAAGGGCTTTTCAACCACGTCTACCGCACTGCTCGCTTGGGCGTATTCTCATGAGTATTCAGTCACCTTGGGTGAAAAATAAATTACTCGATTGGACAGCGCATAACTTGCTCGTGATGTATTATTTTTCTGGGTAGTGTAAATGTTGCTTCCCCTGACGCATGCAAGTTTCAGGAGTATAAAGATCAAGAACTAAGAAGCTTTAAGATAATTTCTCAATTTCAATGGAAGTTTCAGGGTTCGCTTGGCAACTGACTCATATATCTATTGAAGACTTTTAATAATGGAAACAAGCGTGGTTCCTTTATTACCCTTTTAGTTTTGCTCACCGCTCAATATATCAGTGTGGCACTTTAGTGTAGTGTACGTTATTTACAACTCGTGTTTCTGTGTTCGTAATTCAGGTAGGAACTTCGTAATTCACACAGTATCTTATGTTTCAATCTAAGTGGCAGGGGTGCTGCTCGCCGCCCCCGTGGTACAGCGGTTCGGGTGCTCGGCTGCTGACCCAAAGGTCGCGCGTTCGACCCCGGCCGTGGCGGTTACATTTAGATGGAGGCAAATTGCTAGAGGTCCGTCTACTTAAATATTGGCCTACGTTAAAGAGCCACCGGTAGTCGAAATTGACGCAGTCCTGTTCAACGGCGTGCATCTTTCGGGCCGTGGTTGTGACAATTAAAACCCAAATACTGTTATTAGTGTTGGCTGCTCCAAGACCGAATGACACTGGGCCAACACGTTCTACGAAAGTTTCGACAAGATCTTGACGTCAGCATTTCGCGACTAGGTTGTAGACCATGTCGCTGACGTGGTCTACCACTTAGTCTTTGCCACGTTATAGTTGTAGCGAGGCCGACTAAACAGATGAAAGCGAGTAATGGTCTCGGTACATGCATTCGTGTTGACGACGCCAGTTAAACCATTCAGTGAACGATGATCGTTTTGATGGGTCTATGAGTTGAAACATGGTTTCGCGAAGAAGTCATTCAAAATATCCCGCAAACAATTAGCGCGCACTATCGCCTGCCCCATACTGTCGTCATCTTTGCCTGGTGAGGATCATTGCTCCAACAGAATTGTAACAACTGCGCCACCATGTAGAGATATCCACTTCTCATGAGCTGTGTACATGTTGGCGTAGGTCATTCGTTTTTGCAGTCTGTTACCAATGATGACACAAAACAAGCAACTAACTTTGACTTCGAGTTATTGAATCCCTTCTGCAATAAATTTATATTCGCTGAACTTGACAAAGAGACCAAATTGTATGGAAAATATCAAAATCTGCCGTTCTTTAAAAAAACAAATGGCTGGCTCTCCCGTAATCGAGAGTAGATTACTCCGAGAGCCCAGAGGAGTTACAGCACGATGGTTACAACATGAAATAAGTGCATCTTTGTTCACACGGTGCACTTGCCTTGCAGTCAGCCTGTTCCAACGGTTAGTTGTTCAGGCTGAAAGTTGTTAGCGTACATGTTCGTTTTGGTAGGGTATTTCAGAATTTTACAATGGTGACCAATGCGCTTTTATATAAGTAATGAAGATTTTTTAGGTAAATTTCCCTGCTAATTCCAGTTTTATTACCGCAAACTTGATATAACAATTTTAATCTCAGTTTATTGCGACGGGAAGAAAGGGACTCTCAACTAAGCCTCATTGCAGTGCAGCTCTCCCTTCTTCTGTACCGCCTCGAGAAGAATC